>NC_090190.1:30027477-30366644 GCF_024679245.1 Pseudorasbora parva | reverse complement strand
CTCAATGAGCTGCAATTGCTGAACCTGCTGCTGCTGCAGTGCCATCAACTGCTCCAGAATCATGGGTATCGCGGCTGAGTTCAGCTTGCCTGCAGACCCCGCACAGTGAATACTCTGGGAAAACTGAGCAACGGCCACTCGGGTGCTGTGAAGAATTTCCAGGGTCACATTGGTGCTAGGCATGTCATAGTGATTGGTTAGAGGTGGTGCAGGAGAAGAGGTGGTGTTTTCCCTGTCAAGTTGTAGAGGGCTGAGGTTTGATGTTTTATGCTCGGGAAAACTTATATCCATTTGTTCATCCAGGTCGATGATGTGAGTTTCCTCAGGCATCTCGTCGACTTTCTCAGCCAGCTCAGAGTTGAGCTCGCTGACCTCCATTTCTGCTGAGTCACTGTGGGCACTCAAAAGGGACTCTGTCGGTGATCCCCGGGAAACGACCTTCTCTTCATTCTCTTTTACTATCAGCACAGGGGGGTCTTCCGTGCACTTCTGCTGGTGCTCCAGCATTTCGGACCACTTGAAGAATTCAGCACAGCACCTCTCACACACGTGTGTCTCTTCACCCCCGCTGCGGCTCTCTGTGCCGCTGTCCTCCTCATCGCCTTCCCTCAACAGAAGTGCTGGGAGATAAAGACACAGAGAGAAAGCGTGTGAATAGAAATTTCTGAGATGATAGATTTTTCACAGCTATTCTTGGAGGAGTGAACAATATAGATAAACTAAATCAATTGTACCACTTTACCAATTACTGAAAGCCAGCCTCTTTGTGCTCATGCTCCAAAGACTCAGACGATAATTTTCTTTGCACAATCCATCAAATTATGCGACCTATCTATTGAATATACGGGAGCTTAATGAAATTCTATAGGGGATATTGATTTCCAATGTTTTTATACAATTCACAGCTGCACTGTCAGTTGAGGGCAAATTGAGTCTTTGATTGACTAATCTGAACTCTCCATTGCTATCAAACACTCTTATTTCCTGATGAATTTGAAGAACTAATTCCTCCACTTGACATTGTTGAGTGAAACAGTTATCTCTCACCGCTAAAGGTGTACAACCTTGAAAAATGGTTTCAGCTTTAAAAGTGTAAACTGCACAATTAACTTTTAAATCATGTCATATTTGATCATTTAAAAATAGAGAAAAAAGCTGTCAAAAAGAAAAAAAGATGTCCTTTTACTAGTCAAAGTGTTATCTTTAAATAAATCTGTTCAGCGCCATTTTCTCATGGAATCAGTAAATATATAATTACAAGAATCTAATTAAGTGTAAAGTACATCAATAATGAGCAAGAATACACAGCTTAAAAAAATTATATTGTCTTAAAATAAATCAGCAGCATTTGATGAGATTTTTGTTCTGATATTCAGATTTAGACTGCATATAAGTTACATCAAGTTCAGATAAGACCTTAAACTGTTAGTCGTTGGCTCACTGATGACCGCTTAAGGGGTTGGTTTGGGGTAATTCGTACACTTGGAAGAAAATATAAACAGAAATAGATTTACACATAAAAGGTTTAGTGAGTTTGAGTCTAAACAAAAACAAAAATGTAAGCCATTACCTCCTATATTTTTTAACCTGTTTGTATTTGTTTGTATAAGGGTGTTTTATGTTTTATTTTTTTATTTATCTTTTATAGTTTTCTTATAGTTAAATAAGATGCCATGGAAGATTGTATAGGTGTATTCGCTGTATGATTACCCCTCTTTATCGCCTTAAAAGCCATGCACACCGAATGTTTATGACTTCAGCTTTTAAGAATATAATCGGATAAAAAATTCTATAAAAAAAAAAAATACCAGTGAGAAAGAGAAATGAGTGAAAAGAGGATGACAGAATATCTTAAATCATTTTGTGGTCAGGTGTTGTTGTGTATCTTCTCAGTTTTTGTGAGCCTTCCTCAGAGGAGTTACATTGTGGGTCATTTGCTCTTCTAATTCCAGTAACTGTGTGGGTGGTCTGGAAAACTCTTAACACCGAAAGGTGAGAGCTAACTGAAACTGATCTAGTGAGGCGACCAATTAACTTAAGGCCGTGCTGAAAATCATCTTAATATGTTCATACATAGATATTAGCATTCATTGAGTCCAAATAGATTTACTAAAGGAAAAAATAGCATGGAGAAGCCCAGTGAAAAGACCAAACCTGTGTTCATGAGATAGATAAACTGTATCAAATTCAAAAACGACAAGAAAAAAAGGAATGTGGGGCCCAACTGCATTAGCCTCTACAAAGATGAAAAACTTGGGAGATTCCTAGGGTGCTCAGCTGGTAACCGTGGTTTTGTGAGCTAGCTGGATTATTTCGACATGAGACAGACAAAGGTTACAACATGAGAGTCTTAAAATAAATTTCTCAGACCCCAAAAGAAGAAAGCTAAAATGCTATTAGACAGTCGTTACTGTAGAGGCCTGAAGAATGACAAACTGAAAGACGTACAAGGGCAAACACTAAAGTCAATTGTGATGGCGTCGACAAAATGAGAGAAAACTAAAACTATTGCTTACATGGATAACACTCTGAAGGCATCATTTTAAATGAATTTAAAATATAACATAATTTAATATTAATCCAAGTAGAAATTAAGACATTTATGTATACCAATTTGTCTGTAAACTAATGTTAGCTGGTGTAGGCCCATAAGTTATAAGTTTGTTAATAATATATATTTTTTTGTTTTGAAAAATGTATTGAAATGCTTTACTTTGAGCTTGCTCTTAAATTGTTGCACTTAATTTTAGTACATTTCAGAATACATAAAGGCTAACTGAATAAAATAAAAAATGTATTCGTTTAAAGTTTTTAAAAAACTGTCATATGAAATTATTTGCATAATGAATAAAGCAGTCTTTTTATTTCATTAACTGATTCAAAAAATAAATAAATCAAAACTGTTTGTGTAGGCTAAATGACCAAGATTGAAACATTATGCAAATTAATTCTACATCAATATTGTTGCATCAGGTTTTCACTGGTTTTCATTCAAATTCTTTACTCTTTAAACAGATCAGGCCTGATTATGGATTCATCTGATTAAAACTGATCTGAAGAACAATAAAACGTCTTTCACTGTCTGTTTTCAACCCATACTCTGATTCAGTTCTTTTAGTTCGATCTTTGTGCTGCAGTAAATACTTTAACGCGATTTAAATGAAGGCAACTTCGACACCAAAGCAAGTGTGAGGCTTTTTCATAAGTAACTTCATTACCATGACAAAAGGAATTATTCTCACGCAAACAGACGAATGTTGAAGCTTTTTGTTTGGGACAGTTTTGCAGATCTTTTATTTTGGTGCTTTGTGAAAAGCACAAATAGATGCACCGTTCCTGATTATAATTAATAATTATTTTGAAATCTTCAAATAAAAAAAGTCTACGTGAAACACAAACATTTATAAATATAGGGCCTATACGTGAACAGTTCCTAATTAAGCACATTAAATCGCAAATAATGAGAACATTGTATGTCCATAAATGTTGAATTATTTATAGTGAATTTAACAGAAATTGTTAGTTAACACTAGAAGATTGAAAAGACAGAAATTACGACTGCATTATTTAGAGAAGGGAAAAGTGCTCGGCATTTTTGTCAAATGACACATAATCAACGTTTGACAAGAAATTTCCAAAAGCACATATTTGTATAAGTTTCATAGACTAGCTATATAAACACACTTCACTTGTGATTCATTATACAGTAGGCCTATTAAAAATAAAGGCTTGAATAGAATTTTACAATCATGTCCTAAGAAAACCTCCACGAGTAACTTTTTATTCTCTGGTTCTTTAGAGAACGCATCGGTGTTTTAAATAGCATAGAAACTTAACTTCATCGTATATTTAAATAACCAGTTAAAATGACTCTTTGTGGAACGTAACAACCTTCGAAGAACGTTATTTTTACGGGTGCAAAACTTTGTCTTGAGTTCCATACTTGAGCTGATGTTCTATTACAGCATCGCATGCTAAATCAAGTTATTTTTATATTCTCCGGTTCTCTCCAAGTGTCCATTCTGTGATGTGTTCTATATCGTGTCTTCAGAACTAACAATAAAACATCGCAAAATTCTGACCAAAGAAACTTGTATCTAAAGAGCCAAATAAAAGACTCTCGTTTCAGTTCACATACCGTTATCCGGACTTTTGTCCGACTGTGTTCCTTCTTCGTCCGATCTGAGATGCTGAGGTTTCGCTTGCTTTCTTCGGGACATGTCTCTGCGCTTCGCGTCGGCGCTCCGATCTGCAGAAACATCGGACGCAGGCAGTCCCGTACAGTCCCGGGGTCAGTGAATAAGAGATATTAGATGTTGTTACCGTTGTGCAGATTGCGCATGTCGGCGTTATAATGATAGAGGGTCATGTATTACGTTGCGCTGCATGAGGGATTGGCCGCGCGCCAGTAGACACTCTCTGGATATGGAAATGAGGGATGGACTGAGTAATTAGCCCGTTTCACTTCCTCACTTTTCCCCCTTTTGCTCTCTGTTCACGTAGGACCACAAACTGGACGCAAACAAGTGCGTCTACAGCTCTGGTGGCACTTCACATGGCGTAAAGTCCATCCGTAGTTTGTTAAACATGCACCGTAAGTACGGAAAACCAGCCTTGTCACGCTCACACGCCTTCTTTTCTAATAAATGACAGTATGAATAACAGTCAAGCACCTCTCAGGCTCTTTCAAAGTCTATTGATTCTAGTTTAAGCATATTCCTCCCTCATACAAGTTGTTTAATTGATATATCTTTGACAGAAAAGTTTGTTACTGACATATTCCTGGGATTGTAATTAAAGCGTAACCCTGAGTCAACAAAACAAAATGTTAAGGGCTTTTAAAATAGGTAGGCTATAGGATATATTATTTCACACAATGTTTCATTAACCACAAAAGTTTGATTACAAGTTAGTCAGAGCAGGCACTATATTGCAAACGTCGCGTTCGCCTGAGGAGGTCACCATAGCAACAGTAGGCTGCTCCAGCTCTTTCCGTCAGGATCTGTATGGGACGGTACGTCGCAAAACATAAGTAACTGGCATCATTTATGGCTTCCTATACATTTACATACCACAAAAACTGTTTAAAACGTATCACGTTTATGTTTAAGTTTTTATGTTTGGGGGAAAAAAGCAATTCGGTTTCGCAAGACGAACCTGCACAGAACGCGCGAGAAAAATCCCGAAAGTTAGGCTGTGGTGGGACGTCGAGAACGCGGTCTATTAATACGCAGATTGTTTATTAAGTTTGGTGACTACAAACACTGTTCGTTCTGTTCTCTGTCGGTTCGTCTGCTTCTCAATCATGCCGAGGACGCATCTCCATAGTTCATCCGAATCAAAACTATGCGCTTTCTCACAGATTCCAGAGTCCAGGGGGATGTCTTGATGTATAAGAGCTGAACTGAAACGACAGTTCGCAGCCAATGTGCGTGTAAAACCCAGCAGAAGTCCTGGAGAAATGTGGAAGGGCTGTTCTGTGTAAGCTTATTGCATTAGGCGACCACTAGGATATCAGAATGACGGACCCCTATTCAACCTGCTCTTTTTCCTGCTAACCCTTCACATAGCGTCACATCTGCTATAATGCTGAAGTTTAAAAGGAACAACAAGAACAAAAAAATAGGACATGGCACTAATTTTGTGATCTTTGGTAGCACAGTATAAATTTAACACAGTAAAACTTCAGTTATGTGTCTATCATGATATTGAGCTGCTCTCATGGGATCAGACAACATTCACATCTGACCAGTATCGCTGGTGTATAGCGGCCAAAGGGCTCTAAATCAGCGATACATCATTTCCATTACAACACAAGTAGAACAATATATAAGCCTATTGATCGGCGTCTCTGTTACTCTTCTGGTGTAGAGAGATAAGCGCAATATAATTTCGTTTGACCTATCTGTATGGCCAAGTGATGGATTGCCAGGGTAACCGAGGGCTTTTATCACAAAACTCTCCCAATGATGTACTATTGATTGTCCTTAACTAGCTTTTCTGGCAAAAATCAAAAGTCCCTTCCTCGCCATCCTCTTCATTATCAATAAAATTACAAAGTGGTGGGAATTGTCAAAATCCACCCCCAAGGGAAGTCTAAAACGGCTGCTGTTATCCCAGCTTTTCTGTTATCCATGCCATGTAGGATTAGGGACAGGCTTTTCAAAATGAAACGAAATGATCAGATGAAGACGAGCCCCTAGAAGGACAAAATATTTAAAATTCTGCATATAAAACCCTCAATGTTTGTTCCCACGGGGACTTTTTGCCTGTGCGGTTGTTAATTGTGTTTTGTTTTATTTTTTGGTGCTGTTTTTCTTCACATTCCCCATCTGATTTCACAGGAATAAGACAAGGCAGATTTAAAAGAACTAATCGTCACAGATATCGCTTTTTCTACTCTACATCGCCGTCTTCACAAACATTTATATGATGAACATCTTAGCCTTTAATATAAAAAAGTGTTTCAGAAAAATGCTTTTTCTGTTCGAACATGGAATTGTGTTCTGCTGGGGAAAAAAGGAAGATTTCTGTGTATTTGTTGAGATTGATCATTTTCTTTCTGTTAAACCGAAATCATGTTTAGAATCTCTCCATGGTCCATGCTATTTCTCTGTTCCTTTTAGCCCCGAATGCAGCTTTTTTTTAACCAAGAACATATCCCACAGCTAAAAAACATCTTTCCCTACTCTAAACACGATGAAGAGGGTTTGACTCTGAGTATAAAGCACATCATCACAGATAGATCAACAAATGAAGTGTCAGGGCGAAACTACATGAAGAACAAACAAAGCAGAGACGGGGCAGAGAGATGGACAGATGTGAGATAGCACTGTTCTATGTGCCGAGGGCCTCTGGAAATTTCTGATTGGTTTAATTTACCACATCTAACGCGGCTGCTTCTCAAGTCCACGACTTTTATCTAATGCTGTGAACCTCTATTGATTTCTCTTCTCTATCTTTAATGCAGGACTGGAGCAAAGAGAGCAAAAAAAGCACTTGCTAAATGGAGGACTACTTTGAGATGGCTGCTATTCTCCGGCTTATTGCCTCCTGTCGACCATGGTTTCACATGAGGTCCGGGGTGTCAGGTCCGCTTCCACCAATAAAGCCTGTGATTGACACTAGCGGGAGAGACTTGAGCTGGGAAAAGAAACTGAATCTCAATGTATGAGGGGTGAGTCAGGGTCTATTGTGGGGCCAGTTGGACCTGATACATCTAAGGCGAAATAAACGTTTTAGCCATGAGATACGGGTCCCTTGGCGGTACCGTGGTACAGTCTTGTATCCGACCGTCCAAAAAAAGAAATACCGTTGTACTTTTTCCCTATATACACAACAAAGCAGCATGGAAATCAGTACTTGCCCTGTGTGCCTTGATATGCAACCGCACGTAGTGATTTCACCCCCGTACTTACGGTCATTTACAAACACTTCTGCAAAAGCGCTTCGCTGAATAAGTACACAAAGTTTGTGCTTTGTAAACAACCGTGCAAAGAAGATGTTTCACTTCTGTTAACACGAGTTGCCATGACAACCGACTATTTTTATGAAAGACAGCAAATTTTAGGCACAAACAGGATATTATGTATTCTATGTTCTCGAGGGAATAACGAGCAAAAACATGAGTAAAGCCAGTAAAAACAGTAGTTAATTACTGGCTGTGAGTGTGTGGAGTCTGAGATGGTAGAGGGAAGACTTCAGGCGCAAAGTAATTCACTTACATTTATGACCTGAAAAAGAACAGACCCTACTATTAGCATTTATTGGCATGCTATAGAGGAAAAGCATGTAACGAATGAGTTTAATCTCCATCAGCTCAGATTCTCTGAACGCTTCACAGGAAGTATCTTCTGACATAGGATGTGAAATCTAATCCAAGGGTAAAACTAATGTTAGAGATGGACAGTCTGTGGGTATAGAAATATATTATTGAGATTACAGGGCATATTTTGTACATATTTAATATCTGTGCATTAGATCAATGTGAAGGAACTGGATGTACTGTAGACTTATGGTCCCGATGGGTAATATATTAGAAAAGTAAAACACTGCATATACCTTCTCATTGTTAAGACTGAAGTTTTAGCCACTTCACAGTGTCTTTGCAAAACATAGTAAATGTATATAGGTAAATAAATAAGGATGTGGGAGAAATGAAATTGAGAAATCTATTAAAAATCACATTATATACAATAACATTTGTCAAGTTAATAGAAATATACATTTAAATTTTACTACATTTTATTGTATATATATATATATATATATATATATATATATATATATATATATATATATATATATATATATATATATAATTTTCAATTATTTAATTTAACTGTGGTTAAGCATCATGTAAAATAATAAAATGTATTATTCACAAATATATATATATATATATATATATATATATATATATATATATATATATATATATATATATATATATATATAAAAAAAATTATTAAAAAAATATTTATACATGAGATTTTTTTATTTTATTTTATTTTTCAAATACTGTCAAGGTAATTTTTTTAAAACCTATATTATATGTAATCATTTTTAATAAATAATATGTTTTTCAAAACTTACTGACCTTGATAAAAACGTTAACATAAGTGTCTAAAAGGGTCTTTGATATAGTTTACTGGTTTGTTTTTTCTTGTCACATGACAACAAAATGGCTTCCTGCATGTTGGTTACACTACACTCATTTTAATTTCGGCTAAAAGAAGTGTTTTAAACATAATGCTTTGACACAAAAATGTTTCACTGTTTTTTTTTAAACGAAACAAAACATTATTTTAAACTTTTTGTGCCATTTTTTCCCTTTAATTTTTAGCCTTTTAATGAGACTTTTAAAAATCGAATCTGCCAGGTAAATTACCTACACTACACTTTTTTTTACTTTAATATAAAAAGAAATATATAAAATAATATTTAATTCAGGAAATTGAAAACATATTGTTATGGAAGAGGTGTATTCAAGTCATTTAATGGTGTGTGTGAAACTTGTTCATTTTTATAGATCCAGACGGAAAAAATGTATCATTGGACCATTTAAGATTGGTTATAATAGCAATAAAATAAGCAATGGGGACATTACAAAATCTAACACTGTCATGTAAAGTATGACCATTTAAAAAATATTTTTGATTATAAAAATATTTTTCAAAATCATTTTTAAAATAAAAATATTTTTGTGCTTAGTTTGGATGTATTCTATCATTAAATAGACACTGTGACAAAACTGTAAGTCAGACCTCACTGACAGCTCAATAAAGGAGCATATGGGAGGACATCTAACCTTCCATGTCCAAAATTACTCTCTCAGTTGGAGGCTGGGGACAAGATAACGATTAGGAAGCTGTTTCCCTGAACATGCTGAGAGAGATGCAAAACCAGGTTAGCATGATCATCCATCATCTAGTGGCTTTGACTTAAGCCTGTTGCCATTGAATAGTCCTCTGAATGCATAAACTAAAAGTGCTTGGGGCCATGATTGTTGCTGTCTTGACAAAGTAAAAGAAATTAATGGCACAATCTCTTGCATGCCACTGGCTTTAGATCACAGATGCATGTGACATTTACAGTTAACGATTGTAAAGAGCTGTCAGAAGTAAACAGACAGTGACTAGCGGACGTGTGTGCCTAGTTTATGACTCACCTCTTATATGTGATTCTCCCAGCATTCTGCTGTAAAACCACAGACAAAAGTTCAGTAAACCAAGAGACGCTCACTTAAGCAACCGACAGGCAAAGTCTGATCTGTCTGATTGCTGTAATGAGATCTAAACTGGTTAGTAAACAACTAATATGGTCACACAGAAAAGCTCATTTTAGTGATAATCAAGATCTGTTGTTATGATATAAGGTGTCTTTATATAAAAATAATAATCCCCTGTGGTAACTCCCTGTGCGTTTGCTTGTTCATAACAAACTGGCACCTCTATGTCGCATAAGCATCTGTGTACACTGAAATGAAAAGAAAAAACAAGTCTTTGCTCGATTTTTATGTGAGTGTTGACTGAAGAGTGGGCTCCATCTGTGTAAACTCTCCAAAATAGTGACTTCCTCTCATGTCTTAAACAGACGCTTGAGGCAAACCGCAGAGAAGTCACCATACATGTCCCTGGTGGAACAGGACCTGAGATTACCTCAGCATAGCCTATAAGATGCTCTTCTTGAACGTTCTTGGAATGCTTTCAGTGTATGGAATACGTCTTATATCACACATTAAGATCTGATAAACCTATAGTCTGAAGGCTTTGTTTAAAAGTAGATAAAAATAGCTTTAAATCAGCTGTTATGGGTCACTTAGGGCACTTCCTGTTTCTCTGTGCACTGCTGTGTAAACGGAGGCAAAGCTTTCTCTCAAAGTTTCTCTTATTTTTTCAAATGCATATCATTTTGGGCATGTGAACTAATTCTGTCCAGTAGGGGTGTTTCTCGAGACTCCAAAACACAAGAACATGATAATTTCAGATTGAATTATAGAAATGCCATTATAATAATGATAATTATTATAATCGTATTATTTGTTTTAGGTATACAGTGACCCAAAAATGTATTTAGGCTTAGGCCACAAATAAAAATAGAACAATTTTCAATCAAAGCATTTCGCAAAAACAAGTTTGTTTTAAAGCTTAAATTAGAAAATAATTGAATATATTGTTCAACGTTAATGTGGTGAACTACCTGTGGTTACTCTTGCTGGACACCTTTGTGAACTTGAGAGGAACTGACTTCATACATCCACTAAAAATGATCTTGAGACCAGTTATTTAAAAGTCATTGCAGAACTTGGATAGAAAAGTGAAGTTAGTTCTGAGAAAATGTCTGGCATCATTTCTTGCTACTTGGTTTGATTTTGATTTTTTGGGGTCACTGTAGTTGTTGTTTTTTTCAGCAGCCTTGACAATTAAAATACAACTTTGTTGCTTAAGTGAATAAGCAGAATAACCAGACAGTGTAAAATACATAGACACAGTCAGTCAACAGTGTGGTGTTTGCTGTCCGTCTGGTCTGACATTGAATTGGTGAAGCTCAGTCATATCAACTAATTCTCATGGCACGGAGAAGACACATATCTCACTGCACCGTTAACGCAGAACAAGGCCGCCGTCATTCACTGTTATTTTCCCAAAGGGTGAAAAACATAAAGTCCCATATGTGAGACATGGTCAGGGAACTTAAACAAACAAATGGAATAGATGACAGGCCGTATTCCGCACATTATGGAGGAGCATTCTTAAAATAGAAAAAATTGAAGTGAAGGCTACTACTGTGGTAACCTGAAATTTCTGGTTAGGGATCGACTTCCTCCCCTCACATCCTTATGTGACTCATTAAGAAAGCTGAGAGAATGACTGATTCAAGATTAGATCTGAAAACAGCAGCGCTTACAAGCTTTAGGAGCAAATGTCAGGACGGCGAATAAGAACAATGAAGCTCAGTGCGATAAGATTTACAGATGTTTTTATGAGGCAGTCCCTCTTCGTGTATCCCTGTGTTTTTTTTTCTCGCCCTCTCTTTCTTAAGAAAATCTGCGCTCCGTGTTCAAGCCTTTTTTCCTGGGAGCAGCTCTTTAATCGTTGCCTTGGCTTTGACTTCCTAACGGTTGTAAACAAATGCAATTTTGCATTTCCTGTAGTCTAGACACAACAAAAGAAGCGTTGGCAAGCCGAGTCCCAACACATGCTGTTTGCATAGCAGCTAACGGACTGCGACAAAACTTTTAAGGAAGAAAGAATGTGAATGTGGGGTGTTGATATCAGCCACAGTTTTTAAAAATGATATTTGGCAGGTCTTTCCAAAACAAAAGTGGTGCACTTAGATACTGTTTTCAAGGTTTTCTGTTGCTTTAATGCATGAACTTTATAAATATCTGCCAGAATAAAAGAGAAAAAGCATTCAGCCGTTTCTACTCTCAAAAACTACGAACAAGCCTTTTAGGGAAAATATAACCTTGGGAAAGCTTAAGCTAATATCTGTGCTCACCAGTATTTTTTATCAGTGTTCTCCCCGTTCAGAAAATCTACAAGAAAAAAAAAAAAAATACATCTCAGGGTTGGAGGACAAAAGCATGCTCCAGCCATACATCTGTGAGTTTTGAAACAAAGCTTTGTTTGTAAGCTTCAGTCACTTGTGCTCATGAAAGCAGACACTTACTTGAAAAACTTTCCTTTTTTTCAGGGAAACACTCTAAACCAACATCCTGGTATAAATTTGCAAAACGCAATACAGGCCGGATTGTGCGCGGGGCGGACGCGGGGTGCATACAAATGGCCCCCCAGTCTAAAGTACCCCCTGTTTCTCTTCTGCCTCAGAAGGTAATGTACAATAAATCAACAAAAGAGCATTAATGTCTCCGCTGAGTATAGGAGAGGCTTCTGTTATTGTACCTTTTTTAAGTATTTAATTGGAAGGGTCCCTTGAAACGTTACACGGCTCCTTCAGATGACTTTTCCCCAAATCTAAGAAAAGATTGATAAGAATTTCTTTCCTCCCTCTCTTAAATCTCTTCAGCTTTTTTTTTTGCATCCCTCTCTCCCTTTCAGGAGAGCTTGCGTTTTTTACCGAAGGGAGAATAAAGTTTCAAGTGCATGGCATTTGAAGGTAAGCGAGTGAAATCGGAGGCTGGTCGTTGGGGATAAGGCAAGGCTGGGAAAGAGGGAAGTTGGCAGTAGTGCCCAGCCAGACTCGGTGCCTTGAGCTCCCCCCTCCCTGCACCAGGTGTCTGCTACATTTAAATGATACTATTATTCATAGACAAGAGAGCAGGGTATTAAAAGTCCCCCCAAAAAATCATTTGCAATTGAATACAGATATAATCCTGGAAATATAAGTCTCCATTTAGGCCTTGCCATTAAGCTAACAAGGAGCCCTTTGTACAACATGTGTGTATTAATCACGGTCAGGGGAAAGGGGCAGGAAGAGAGAGAGTGGGAGAGAAAATAGAGAGCGAGGGAGCGAGGGAGGGAAAAAGAGAGAGAGAACACCATTCGTGTGTGTTCACATGCAAATTGAAATGTTGCTCATCAAAAACGAGCTTATCACTTTCCCTCTTGTTCTCGGCAGACTCGGCGGGCCAGCGCGAACCCCGGGTGCTTCAAATGGGGATAAACGGAAAATTTATTTGCATTTGTGAAATTTCAACACACTTGATTTCTTTCAGCTGCGCAATCTGAAGTGCGCGAGTCTGAGCGAGACGTAAAGGAAGCACACACTGTGTGCAGATGTCACAACGACACACAGGAATTCACTCAATGAGCCGGGGTTTCTTAAACCTACTGTGTGGGTTTCATTTTCCTGCAGATCACTTTGATTTGTGCACTTTTTCAGTGTGGCAAATAGAGATTTTGGAGGGCCCTCAAAGCAGCCCCCAAATGCCCCTTACAAAACTCCTCTCCAGCAATCATTACATCACCATTTCTCTAAGCCGATTTTCAGCTAGTCTGGCTGTGTTATTAAAATAGTAATTAATTTTTGTCCAAGGGAACAAAAGCAAGTTTTTGTCCCCCCACCAAGTGTCTCTGAAGAGGCCAGGGGTGCCAGTGTGGTTCTTTCTATCTAGTCTACGGTCTCTAGACGTAATCCCCAATAGTCTGGTACAGTATGAGCGCTTTGATAATGGGATAGAAGCAGACACCCACACCGGATCGATCTGGATCTCAGGATGCGTTTGATAGGCTGGTGTCACAAACAAGTGTGGCTCAACAATAGCATCCGTGAGCTGAGTTAGGACGTCATTATTTTGCACAATTGATACTTTATAAAACAGAAATACACACTGTGCAATGTTCAAATGCTGATTTTTAACTTTCACCAAAGCTGCAGAATGCAATACATGTAACAATATTTTTCAGCTACACTTTATTTTAAGGTGGCAAAGTTACATTGTACTTACTGAACTTAAAACTGAGTAATATTATTAAATATATGCACTGTAAAAAAAATGTCTCCAGTTGAACATTTTCTAGTGACTGATCACATCTAAATTTTTCAGTTGGCTGAATTGAAATTCTGTGAATTGATGCAATTTAATTAACAGAAATTCAATTCGGCCAACCAAAAAATTTAGATGTGATCAGTAACTTGAAAAAGTTCAATTGGAGTCCTGATTTTTTTTTTTTTTTTACAGTGTACTTACAATAGAGTTACAGTAAGGGTTAGGGTTTGGTTTAGGGTTAGTTACTTATAATTATGCATAATTTACTGTTACTATAGTGAGTACATGTAGTAATGTGTAATAATGCCACCTTAAAACACCTTAAAGTGTTACCTATTTTTCTTACGGATAGACACAAAAATGAAAATTACCACGATTTACTTACCCTCAATCCATCTTAGGTGTTATAAAGTTTATATTTTACCTTCCGGCGGGTCTTCTTCCTTATTCAGCTTAAGAAAAAAGCATAACTGGCGATGACGTCGCACGTAGCGTGTTTTCAACTGCAAGAGGTGTTAAACATTCTGCGCAAGTTGAACAAAGAAGGCGATCTGGCGGTAATTAGATATTTTACTTTTTTAAGTTTTAAATATGGATATTTTCTTGCTCAAACCCATCGATTTGCATCAGAAGGATTTTATGAACCCCCTGGAAACATTTGGATTACTTTTATAATGGATAGATGTACTGTTTTGGGCTTCACATTTTTGCCTGCCATTATGATTAGAAGGTGAGTAAATCATGGGATCATTTTTGTTTTAATAAGGTGTTCAAAAAACAAAACATTCATTCTCATGAAATCACTTTCAGCACAACAGAGTTCATATATAAAGATGTAAATGCTTCGACATGTTGCGGTGGGAAAAAGGCTGATATGCTTGTGTTCAGAAATGATCTCCTGACATTGTATTGTGGGGACATAAATAGACAATATGGATACGGCTTAGTATGTTTAATATGACTACTGAAACAGCACTGCCGGAGTTTCCATAGCAGATTAAGTGTTCATAGTGAGGAGGTGCGGGGGCTTATGGGTAGAATCACTAGCAAGTGAAGCTTCGAAATCAAATTTTCCTTGGAAACACCAATCATGTTTAAAATCCAAGCTGGAGAAGATTGGGGGGGAAAATCCCGAAGGAATAAAAGTTGACTTTGAGAGCCTTTGAGTTTCCCGGACAGCCCATCTGCCATAAAACACCATTGTAAAGCTGGACGTGGGTCCCAGAGATTGATGGCTTGAAGTCTTTCAAAAAGCTGTTTGTATAAGTGGAGTTATGCTAAAAATGCGGCAGTGATAATATCGCCGCCGTTCATCCGAAACAGAGCATTACTGCAATGATAAACATTGTGTTTGACTTCATGGATTTAGTCAGCTGGTGTGCTTGAAAGACGGAGGGAAAAAAGTGGGTGGGAAAACATTTGCCTTTCTCCAAAATTAAGTCGTTATTTCACACAGCCATAAATGCGTGTCCTGAGTTACTCTGGCAGTCTCGGCTTCCCGTCAGATCACAATGGAGATGTCAGGAGATCATCTCTGAACACAAGCATATCCGCCCCTTTCCCACCGCAACACGTCAGAGCATTTACATCTTTCCATATGAACTCTGTTGTGCTGTAGTGATGTCATGAGTCAAGAGATTTTTTTAACACCCTTATTAAAAATAATATTGTTTTATGCATTGCAATCTGCAGCTTCATCTCACCTGTAAAGAAGCAACAGGTCATAAAACACTTACTACAGGCTCTCTGCCTTCCCCATGAAAATGACTTTGAATTTTTTTTTTCCCCCATGCATTGTGGACAGCTGGGGCAGGGGGAGCTTTTCAGGATTTCACTGCATCTCGGTGTGTCCAAGCAATAAGTGTGGGGCCAGTGCAGTAGTCACTGCAGGATTTAAAAAGACTTCCTCATGCAGAAATATTTAATCTCCTTTCAGAAAATAAAAGAGGGAGAGGGGAAAGAAATCCCAACATGAGATTTTCCGTTCTTTATTACTTGTGAAGTATCAAAGAGTACATTATAGTTAGTCGTTGTTCCCCTTTAAATTTGAACATTTCTTTAAGTGTGAAAGTCACATTAATAATAATAATAATAAACTACAAAAAAAGAAAAGAATGTGATCAGTGATGCAGCACATGCTCTCTGCACTTTAGAGATATAGTGCACATGCAGATCAAAAAATTGCAATAATTTGATTTATTTTCAGGGTGCGGACCTTCTTGTTTTGTGTTCTATTTTTGTCCTGCTCTTGGACCTATTTAAATGTTATTAAAATAGTAATTCATTTTTGTATGAGGGAACAAAATCAAGTTTTGTCCCTAAAGAGGCCAGGAGTTCCATTGAGGTCCTTTTTACGATCTATCTAGTCTAGATTTTTTTTTAAAATTTTTTTAAATTAAACATTATTATACAGAAACGCATGCATAAATCCATTTATGTAATTTATTTATAGAATTTTTTGTGGCATTTCTGTTGAAATTACTGGAGAAATGTATGCAAAATGAGTAGCATATATAAGAGGTGTGCACCTTTTCCTATATATCCCCGTTTCCCATCAATTTAATTTAAACTGTAACAGTAAAAAATAAATTGGTTTATGTATAATAAATATTATACATTAATATTTAATAAAATAATATTTGTCTATTATGTATATTTTATATAGCCTGACAAGCCAGACCCACATCAAAATGTTGGGTCTGGGAACTCACCATTGGCAAGGCTCAATTTGAGAGGCTGGATAAATGGTTGTCTTTCAAAGTCCCTCTGCACGCAATTGGATAGAGCTACAACCAACCAGAGCCACAAAGAAGGTGAAGTGGAGCTAGTTGATAGATATAACTTTCGTTGTATCCGGTCTGACTTCAGTGCCGTTCTTTGTTCATTTCTCAAAGATAAGCTTAACTCCAAGTCTTCCAGAGTCGTGGTCAAAGCCGATTCGAAAGGCCGCTGTTCGCCAGCTTCTTTGTTTACAAGTAGCACGCAACTCTGCCGTCATTATGTTAAGCCACGCCCACCGACTCTATATATGATGTGATTGGCCTGGCCAGAGTTTGGTTTTTCCAGCTCATAAGACAGTGGCTGCAGACACTGGCTGCAAATTAGATTTTCTGCCGCTAGGGTGCATCTAGATTTCTAGGCTATATTTTAAATACTATATTATTATTATATTACATTATATTATATTACACTTTCAAAAAAGAGTACAAACATTTTATCTTTTAAGGTACAAGTGCACTGTAAAAAATAAATAAATAAATAAATGTACTGGTAATTTTCTCCCAGTACATTATCCAGTAATTTTACGGAAATTTCTGTTAACCCTTAAAAAACGAACTAATGCAATGTGTAATTTAAAATACAGGTAAAAAAAAAAAACAATACGTAAAATTTCTTCATATTTATACAGTACATTTTGCCCTATTTTTACAGATTTTTTTATAGTATGGCTGTCACTGGGATGGTACACTCAACCCGATCTCAAAGCAATTTGCTAATTGTAATGAATTTGTAAGACCTCACTCATACGAATTGGTACAATTTTGGCTACATCGTACATATTTATTTGGCGAGATGGTCAAATTGCATGATTTCGTACGAATGAACCAGGCCTTCAGCACCCCTCTCAGAAACTGAAGCTTTTGCGCCTCGATCGCAGGGCTTTTGATATAGGGCTGTACTTCCTGCTCTACTTCCTGCTCTCTCTACTGCGCAACTCCGGTCCCAAAATCGCTACTGCACAGACTGTCCCAAGATGTCAGCGCCGTGCAGGCCATCTGTAAGCTTCAACTCGGGCAAGCGGAAACGGATGATGTCGAGTCGTCCATATTTTTTTCCGGTCCATGGAATGAACTAACCTCAAACCCCGCCCATAAATCCACCCATCACTGCAGTATAGACAAATTGTACAAAGTCATAACCTCACGTGTGAGGTTGTACGAATTTGTGCGAATTAGGTACCTCATACAAATACTTATGAATTGGTCGTCAGATAGCGTTGGTAGCCTTATGGTTCCTAAATAAATATAGGAAAACAATGGTATAATTGTACCCTAAGGACCAATTGTGTACTTTTAAAGGTACAGTTATACGTTTTGTCCCCCAAAGAACAAAATTGTACCTCCACTGTACCTTTTTTTTCTAAATGTATATGTATTATTATATTTAATTAATAAACAAAATCTAAGAAATTATGAATCAATATTTTGGACAATTTCTGGTTCTCACAAATTAGTAGAACAGGTCCATAATGTAAACTCTTTTGATGTTTAGTTATAACGGAATAAAATGAATACATGTAATTTGTTCCTAATATGTTCCTAATAAAGACTGCTACGAGGTAACCACATTTCCAGTGTACACTCTAAAACCCATTATCAGTAAACCTCAGTGTCATAAAAATAAGTGTCATATGCCATTAACTACCTATGGGGATTCGAAACACGACGATAGATTAATTCACTCTCCAGACACCTGATTTACTCTAAACCTAGAGCCCAAACATTTAGCAGGTCATAGGAGGAAATCCTCTGGCAAGATCTTCACAACACTAATGACCATATCTGACATGACCACCACTGTCTGGCAGCGCCCCAACAACCCTGGCACTAAAATTACCTCAGGGTCACACTCCTGGCATAAAGAGTGGCGGGAGACAGAAAGAGTGAGCACCTGCATGCCTGATCTCAACCTGTGCCAAGCTGAGGATTGGCAGAGCATCTGGCACGAACCCAGAGAAGAAGGTTGGAGAATACACCAGCGAACATCATAAGCGAGGCTGACTCAGGATCCCGACCCAACCCCTGTCAGCCCCCCCGGAGTAAACATATGCTGACAAATAACCTTGAACTAGTTCCGGCCTAAAAGTTAGTGAGGATAACACCTGCACAGAAGCCATAGAAAAGAAGTATGATATCAATCGCATTTTGGCAGATGTTTGAGCACTTGGATCTTTTCTATTGCCGAATTCTTTATTTATACAGGAGCAAACACTCAATGTCGGTTTTCGTTTTGATCCCGAAATGTGAGAGTTATTTAATCAATGTCCGCCTAGATCGGAGGTCGGCTATCTAAAATCATTTCAGGGAAGTAATGAATACAACTCAGCCATACAACATCTGTGCAGACATGCCTAAACCCTGTGGACTTTCTATGCTCAATTTAACACTGACAGAATCATATCTCTCTCTGCCTCTCTCTCTCTCTCTCTCTTTCCCATCGTAATTGGCTTTGTCACTAAGCACTCAAAATAACTAATCAGCAGACATATATGAATTGGCCACTGTTAAAGGTTTTGCAGTGTTTCTGCGATTTCAGTTAAACAGCTTTAGTGACGTAAGCAGTTGCTAATGGGCTGGTGGATTAGGTGCAGAATGAGAGAGAGGTTAACAGATTAGCCCCATCGTTTTGATTGATTATAAGCACACGCCTCTAATTAGAGTGATTATTAGAAGCAAAGACTGGCTACAGAGAGGGATGAGCCTCTGTTGGGACAGCAAAACGGTACAAGTGAACTTAAACAAGAAATATGGTATATTTTTAAGGCAATTGTAATTCATTTTGGATGTGCAAAATGTAACATTTCTTTATGTCCTATGTCATATTTTAGAAACTTTGCAATATCCCATTCAAAAATGTACCATAGTAACCATAGTTCTTCTGCTAAAATATATCACTAAAATTATTGTTACCATTCAAATAGCATTAAAAACATACGTTTTTTTTGAGAAAGTAAAAATGCAGAATGTTTCCTGTGATGGGTAGGTTTAGGGGTAGGGGCAGTGTAAGGGGATAGAAAATACGGTTTGTACGGTATAAAATCAATTACGCCTATGGAGAGTCCCTGTAAACCACATAGACCAGTGTGTGTGTGTGTGTGTGTGTGTGTGTGTGTAGCTCATGTAAACCCTAAGTTATGGGGACAACATATCCCCACAAAGACAGCAATATCCAGAATCCTTGACATTGTGGGGACATTTTTGTTCCCCATGAGAATAACAGTTTATAAATCAAACTAGGTGATGATTTTTGAAAATGTAAAAATGCAGAAAGTTTTCTTTTATGCGTTGGTTTAGGAGTAGGGTTAGTGTAGGGTGATAGAATATACAGATTGTACAGTATAAAAATCATTATGTCTATGGAAAGTCCCAACGTGTGTGTGCTTGTTCATGTTTTTCTATTCTGATTGCATACTGACTCATGGGGACTCGTGTCACCGTGGGGACCTAAATTGAGGTCCATATGAGGAAGCAAGCGTATAAATCATACAGAAGGAGTTTTTTTTTGTTGAAAATGTAAAAATGCATAAAGTGTTTTGTGATGGGTTTAGGGGTAAGGTTAGTGTTCGTGTTAGTGTACGGTGTAAGGTGTAAGGGCTCCCCACAAAGATAGTAAACCAGACACGTGTGTGTGTGTGTGTGTGCGTGAGCGCGCGCCGTTGCAACTTACTGTAAATGACATCAGCAGAAAAAGAGCAACAAAAAAGTTATTAAATGAAAAAAAAAACTATATATATTTTTCAGCATAAGACCAGAAATGTTCATTAATACAGTAAATCCTTACACTATACCATACTTATAGCATAATGCAGGACTGTCATAAGAAAAGAAAATTATTAATTTACATAAACTTTTATGAGTGCGTCTAACTTTACTCAAAGATGTGACAAAGAGTAGTTGGCATTAGAGGGTTTTTTTTCTCTTTGGTGAGATTGAGTACACTGGTTCATCTGTGTCACATGTCCTGGCATAGCTGTCTCCCGGGTGGACAGAGGGGATGCTGGGAGCCTGGTGCGGCCATGGAAATGAGCCCCATTCATCGCCGGCTCTGAGCATATGGCGTTGCTTTGTCCCCAGCTACTGAGGCAGAAGTGATGCAATTTGTTGGCATGTCCTGTCATTTCAGCAACTCCCCGGCCCTTCCTTGGCCCTCATAAACAACAACAGAGCAGAGAGCAGGGCGGCCAGAGAGAGCAGGTCTCACACGCTCACTCACACTGCTGCACTAATGACTGAGGCACAGAGAACATGCAGTGGATGCACTGCACAGACGCTCTCTCTCTCTCCCCCCCCCCACTCACTCTCTCGCTCTCGCTCTCTTGCTCTAGCAGTGTTTCAATGTGCCTTATCAGCACGAGAGATAATAGTTTTTTTATTATCAGTGTTGTAATGGTTAAAACAATAGTTTAAAAACAATTATAAAGTATTATTATAAAATTATACATATATATGTGTGTGTGTGTGTGTGTGTGTGTGTGTGTGTGTGTGTGTGTGTGTGTGTGTGTGTGTATTTTATTTATTTTTTTGTTTTAAAAAAAAAATATATATAAAAATGTTTTTTTTCTTCTATATCAGCAAGTGTATTAGATAAGGTCTGATTACTTACTGTTCCATAATTTTAATAAGAGCACTTAAGCGTCATTAATTATGCTTTATTGGTGCCAGAATTTAGTTTAATAAAGTCTCGCTTTAGTCCCTTAGACTCTCTCACTCTGTGTTCACTGGTCTATTATGCAAGAGAATGGGACATGAGAGTGTCTTGAGGAAGTGAACATATCGCACTTGTTATCAAATGTAAACTGTTGAGAGAAAAGTAAATACTCGGCCTGACTGTGGGGGGTCCTGTGTCCAGATTAAAAAAAAAAAAACAGCTGCTAAATGAAAAGCCGACTGGACATAGTGCCGAAGCGGTTTTTGCCTTAATGTAAGTTTCACCATATGCTTGAAAACAGCTCGACATAGAGCATCACAATCTGTGGAGATATAAGTGTATGTTTCAATAATGTTGCACTGTGTGAAAACATAAAATTAAATTTGCTTTCATCGCTGTCAGCCGTGGACTTCAAGCTGTCAGCGATCTGATTAGCATCATAAAAACTCCCTGAAAGACTGTGAGAGTCATCTTTGTGGATTACGGCTGATGCTTTGTGAGACATTAAATCCACTTTGTGCCATTATTGTGGGACGTTTGCTAGTTGACTTCACCTTCTGGTGAGATCTTTAACGCTGGAGAATGTCTCCTGAGACCAAGGGAATAAAAGAGTGTCCCCCCTGCTATGCTCTGGCGTCTGAATGGGGCATGCTGGGAAACGTCACATATAAATGAAATTACATCTGCTTCCGTGCACTGTGGTCCCTCTGAAACAGCGGTAACTTAAACGGAGAAGAAAACATCAAAAATAAGTTTGGAAATATGTTAGACACACTCTTATCTCTTATTAATATGTTGGCCATCTCTGTATGTGTTTGTGCACACACACACACACACACATTGATACAGGGAGAAAGCCGTCTTGGCAACCTTTTCTAAGGTTGATGGAAAAGACCTGTAGTGTTTGAAATCATCTCACTGAGGAACAAGACGTGTTCCGGCAGAGATTGATGGCTCTGCTTTTACTCTCGGAACATTCCGCAGCTGCCACGACAACCGTCCTTATGACACACTGGTGACAAAGAGTCAATCGGTGTGTCATTTTTCAGGGTCACCGGCTGACAGGGTCACAGTCTGACCACAGATCTGGAGAGGAAAATAAAACCTTCAGGTCATATCACCTTCTCTAGCCATCAGAGTCAGATCTTAGAAGAAAAGGTTCTATATAGAACTTTAAAGGGTTCTGTCATGTGCTTGATAGAACCTTTTAGGGGGGTCATTTTATGGATTTAGTTTTAATTCACCTTGTAAACATACTTTATCACTAGAAAAAAATGTATACAGAATACAGATCCTTTTTGGCATAACATTAAGAATGACTTTAAACATTTTATTTTATTAGAGTGTAGAGTCATAATTTTAATTTGAAATTAGTATCAGAATCATTATTAATCTGTGTATGACAAAAATAAGAAATGAGTCAGGAAACAGACTGAGAGTCCTAATAAGAATACAAAATTCAAATTAGAATCAGAACCAGAAACATCATGAATCGATCAATGTGATCACAGCATTAAGAACAAAACAAACAAACAAACAAAATAACGGACATGATCACAATCACAATGTGTCAAATTTAGAACCAAAACCAGACTCATAAAACAAACAAACATGATACAAATTAAAATGTAATCAAAAGGCAGAATAAAAATACAAATTCGAATCTGAAACATTAATTTATCAGTGTAAAAAATGTAAACATCAGAATTAGACTCAAAAATGTAATCAAAATAAGAGTCAATGAATCGGATCATTTTCAAATGATTCAGATTATTTTGAATCAGATCAATAATCATTAGTGTGAACACAGTGAATGACAAATGAACAAACATAAGAATTAGAATCATTATTAAAACATCAGGGTATGATAAAAACAAATAAATATGACCCTGGACCACAAAACAGTCATAAGGGTCAATGTTGGTTTCACTTAAAAAAGTAAGTAACCTGGTTGCCTTAAAATTTTGAGTTAATTGAAATAAAGAAATTGGTTTAATAGAAACTCGAAATATTATTGTATCTGAACCACAAAAAAATTGAATAAATCATGAAAATACCACAATTTGGCATGTTTCACAAATAAAACACACACAGTTACCCAATATGCTTACACCATCTTTTAATAATATTTGAATAAAGGTTGTCAATTCTCAAAAATGTTAAAACTTAAAAAAAACAAAAAAAAAAAAAACATGTTTTACTGTGTAGTATTTGAAATCTGCTGAGGGTGCAAAATTTAAATATGTAGAAAATTGCCTTTAAAGTTGTCCAAAGGAAGTCCTTAGCAATGCATATTACTAATAATAATACATTTTTGATACATTTACAGTAGGAAATTTACAAAATATCTTCATAACATGATCTTTACTTAATTTCCTAATGATTTTTGGCACAAAAGAAAAATCAATAATTTTGACCCATACAATGTTGGCTATTGCCAACCCGTGTGACTTATGACTGGTTTTGTGGTCCAGGGTCACATATATGAATAAACAAACATGATTGGAGTTATACTCAGATTGAAATCAGAACTAAAAAATCTGAATCATTATTGATCTGTTTGATCACAGAAAAGCCATAAGCATGTAAACAAACAAACACTTCCTCTCCACCTCCAAATAATAATAAAAAAACAACAACATAAAACTTAAAAAGATGCGCATTTCTTTGGAAAAACTGTGCCCAGTCTGAATCGAAACTGTACAAGCAAGTTGATGTCCGCCTGCATGCTGCATTTGACTGTATATTTTGAGTAGATAGATTTATGACAGAAATGAAACTCCGCTGAATAGTCCCGCTGCGAGGAGTGACATCACATACAGTAAACTCATTCTCTAAAATACCCTTCATCATCCTGTCTTCTCATCCCTCATCCTTTCGTTCCCACCCCGTGCCATGTCCGAAAACAGAATTGCTGGAGGAGAGGCGACATGTAAATCATACGGAACGTGACATTCTCATTTGATTAATGGAGTCCTAGTGTGACTCTTTGTATATTAATCAACAAATAGCCTGACCTCATCAGAGGCTGTCTGAGTTCATTCTCAATCAAAGGGGTGCCCTGTGAGGTCCAGACCTGTCAACCAACAAGAAGATGGGTGTAAACAGCCATAGCTTTAGTAATTCATACCAATTAGTCTTTTCAAAAGAATAATCTCTGCTCATTTCGCCATCTCCATTATGGAGGTTTTCGTGCCTACATTGTGTTGATGGTTGATAAAGAACCGTGAAGAATTCTTCCTTTTTTTTTTACAAAGAAAAAAGAGTCAGAGCAAAGCCCTAAGAGAATTCCTCAATTTTAGAGGCACTTAATAAATATTGTATATAAAGGAGTGTCTCTTTCTCCATGTTATTAAAAGGTATAACTGAAAATCAATGGCTGGTTATTCAGAGATTAGTGTGACCTTTCAGTGTGCCTGTAAATAACTTGTTCTGTGAAACTCTGAGTCCCTCTTCAGTAAGACGAACTTTCAATCTTATTTACCTTCATCACCGCAGTGTTATTAAAATGAACCATCAGTCTAGGGTCAGTCTAAATATTTGTTCTTTATCGGATAGATTTTCTGTCATATGTGATAATGCATTTGTCATATATTTCTACACTGTTTATATACACTGCAAAAAAATATGGGGTGTTTACAGAACTTAAAAAAAAATGAAGACAACTGTTTATATGTTTTTTAGTTGTTGATTGTTTTGCGCAATTATTCGAAGTAAATATCTCGACTGAAATTAAATTGGAAAGTTGCCATTATTTCAAAACTATTTGAACAATTTGAACTTTTTTAAGTTTTAAAGACTTGTTTTTAATACATAATTTCATTTGTTTGAATGGTTTGAAGTATTCCAACGATTTGAACACTCATAAAACTTTTGTAAAAAAAAAAACAAAACACACACACAGAGACCCCAAGACTTCATACATCAATCTCAACAATATATCATTTTAATTAAAAAACAAACTCAATTTGACAGTACAAGACAAAAAAAAGAAAAAAAGAAAAAAAAAAGAATGTAATATGACAAACCCTGACAAAAATAAAACTGGCAAATTCTCAAATGTGACCCTGGACCACTAAACATAAATCATAAGTCACACGGGTATATTTGTGGCAATAGTAAACAATACATTGTATGGTTCAAAATTATATTTTTTTCTTTTATGACAAAAATCATTTGGGTATTAAGTAATGATCATGTTTCATGAAGATATTTTGCACATTTCCTACCGTAAAGATATAAAAAAAATATTATTATTTTAGTAATATGCAGTGCTAAGGACTTCATTTGGACAAATTTAAAGGGGATTTTCTCAATATTTCTATTTTGTTGCACCCTCAGATTTTCAAATATCCAAATATTGTCCTATCAAACCAAAAAATCAATGGAAAGCTTATTTATTCAGCTTTCAGATGATGTATAAATCTCAATAAAAAAAGAAAAGTACCCTTATGACAGGTTTTGTGGTCCAGGGTCACAAATATGTTCATTTGCATTAATGTATATTAATTATTCATGCCCAAGTGCATGCTGGGAGGAGAAGGGATGGGACTAAGGCACAAACCCATTTTTAAATATAGGCTTTTAAAGTGCATTAATCCAACTCACCTTCAGTGCTTCTTGGTTCTACAATTAAAAATTCAGAATGTATCTCCAGCTGACAGAACAAGGAACTGGACTGCAGCACCACCACATGGCATGAAATATGATTGCCATCATATTTTCTATTGAAGTCATTCAGATATGATATCCCTCAGCCAAAAAGTGCATTGCAACTCTTAACCATGGCGAAAAGGCAATGCAGCAAAAATGCGGGGACTGTGAAACATCTCTGAGTCATCAGATACAACAAAGTCCTCGACGTAGACTTACTTATTAGGAACACCTGGTTTCCTCCAACTTGACTTACTCCATACAGGAAGGCGGTACGACTCCTTCTGCTTACGCTTAAAAAGATAATGCATGAGATTCCGTTGCGTGGCATTTTATCAAAAACTTTAATGAGAATAAACTGTCACGTATAGCCGCAGGGGAGATTTGAAGGACCCAGAGCCTTTATCTTTTAAATTATTTTATTGATTTTCCATGTCCACATGGGTGCCGTCTGATTCATCCTTCTCTAATTTGCAGGATTGATTTCTTGCGGTCAGTCATTTCACTCTGAATAACATCACCTCATAGAGGATAATCCTGTTTTAAAGATCTGATTTACATTTATGGAATTGCCGAAATGTATTGATTCAATTTTCAAGCTTAAGTAAATAATATCTAGTAAATGTCAAGGACCAAACTCTCATTTTGATATTAGTATACAAGCATATTGGCTGATTTTATTTGACTTCTACATTCACTTTTGCGAGCTATTTATGCATTGTATATTGAATTGCATATTCAATACTGCAAAACAGGAAGTCAAAAGCACTTCCTGTAATTAGCTGCAAAGCCTCCTCCGAAGGTTTCTAAGGGTTCTTTAGGCAGGTGATGCTTTCCATATGCAAAAACACCTATTTTCACCATTCTCATTTGGCTGTTGGCGTTGATTTACCCTTTCATACAAGGTCTTAAAGCAAACTAATCCACTTTATTGGTAAATGAGTACGTGAAGGGCCACTTAAAAATGCATTAGAAGTGCAAAGCATTATCAAACAGAAGAGCACATAAACCCAGTCAGCCATTTAAAGCTCGGCCCACACTGTTTATGAGCTCAGCTCTTCACGCTAATGCAGCTCTTAGATGAAGCCAATAGCTTACAGCGCTAACTGTTCCGCCGAGGTAATGGTGCCTCGGTCTCTGCCTGCTTGAAATGGCTGTAGGGGCTCCTTGTTCGCCTCGATCGGATCGGTGACCCTAATTAATAACGATCAGTCTGTCTGAAATGTGCAAATGGAACAATAAACGTAGATCTGAGTAATTAACCTCTAGCATTTCTGCTAATCATGGGCAAACATCCTCACTCTGTCATTGTTACTCACTGCAGTAGATTTCAATCGGGCCAGCAGCCTCGTTTAGCAGGTCATAAATCTGACACTCATATCGTCCTTTCAGGGAAAGGGCAAAGTCGGCACTACACAGCTGGGGAAAGAAAACAAGATGCCAAAATGTAGGGAATCAACAATAAATAATTTGGAAGTCAGCTTTTTGTGTTCCAGAATACTTGCTTTCCTTTCACTCTCAGAAAGGCTTTGCCATATCAGATATGGGAACTGAATATATATATTTAATTTGGTTGACTAATGTAAAACTGAAAACTGTTTTCTCACTCTTGAATTATTTAACAGAGTATAATTATGTGGAAAGCAATTACACTGCAAAAAATAATTTTCATGATTTGTTATCACAACGTTTTATAATTTGTCAAATCAGCTTAGATGATTAATGTGGTACAGATAACATCATATTTTGAGTTTCTATGTATTGAACAAATATCCATGTTGTATTAACTCAAATTTTTAATATCAATGAACTGAAAATTTTAAGGCAACCAGGTAACTTACTTTTTTAAGTTTAACCAACAATATTTATAATAAGGTAAACACTAGCTAACTGTCATAAATATAGGGTTATTAAATACCATTTTTATGGACTGCATAGTGCACAGTAAAAAAATATTGTTGATTTAACTTTAAAAAGTAAGTTACCTGATTGCCTTAAAATTTGGAGTTAATTAAAATAAAAAATTGAGATTGGTTTGAAAAATATAAACTCAAAATATTATGTTATCTTCTGAACCACATTAATTATTTAAGTTGATCTGACAAAATATTGTGATAACAAATCATGAAAAAGAAAATTCAGTGCATTATGACATATTTTTATTAAAAATCTATAATCTATCTTTTACAGCATTATAACGGAGCTCATGAAGTCCTGTGAGAATTCAGAGAAAGCATCCAAACGGAAAACCACATGTTCCGCTCTCTAAATGCACACTTTGTGATTGATCCCGGGACGATAACCATTTAAGCAAAACAAAGCCTCCATAATCCCAAATGTGGGCATCTGTGTGAGAGCGTCATTGACATGGACACAGAGGGTAAGTAATTGGGGAGTCGGAAAATGATTAACCCACTATGCAAATGGCAATTAAAGGACACCTAATGCTGCAGGCACTGTCCTTGTGTCCTAATCGCTCGGACAAAAGTTCAAGTACAGCTGTTTGCCATGGACGCATGCATACCAGAAAACAAGAATGCCATTAACACAACTGAATCATTTGTGGTTAATGGGAAAAAAATGATCGGTGCTGACATTTGTTTTGACAATATAGAGACTGCAAGAGCACACATGACCTGTGTGAAACCATTTACATTAGTTAAAACAAAGAAACAATGCTAAATGCACTGCTTCATTATTAATTAAATATGTGCTATATTATATTGAGCTGCTTATTGACCTGGTTGTTTATGTGTTTAATGTTTTAATCTAATTACAACGGTTTATTATTACCATATTTGAGTTTTGAGGAAATCTATGCATGTGGGCTTTCACTAATATTTTGATTTTGTTTGTTTTCTTTCCTTCCAAACAAATCTTTTCCATTCGCCAAAAGAAGCCTATTTTTTCTAAAGTCAGTTAGACAGAATCAATTATGAAAAAACAATCACATACAGTATGATTTGTGTGTTTTTGCAAGACTTTCCTTGAGAAAGGATCGTTTTTCACTGAATCGCATCTGATTTGACCTGAAGTCATGCACAGCCAAAAACAATATTATGGGCAGTCTGTCAGCTTGCATATATCACTTTAAGGTGATTGTTCATTCGTCACACTAATCTAAGATCGAATCTAACATCAGCTAGATTCTCAAAAACCTAATACCGTCTTCTCACCATCATCTCTGCGCGATCAAGCGCGTTTCGCAGAGGTATAATGCAGTGGCGAGCAGTCTGTTTATGCATCCGGCCCTGTCCTGCGAAGTCTGAGACACTGCAGGAGTTTAACACAGCTGATCAGCTCTAGCCTTCTCAGCGCTGACCTCAATGATTTCCCCATCAAGGCCGACCTGATGTACCGCTCCATCTGCACCCAATCCCTCTCCCGTATCGATTGCTCGCAAATGAGCCTTCCCAGGCCTGGCCCAGGAGCAGTAATTCAAAAGAGCAGCGCATTGAGTGGTCCTAATGTTATGAGACCTGGATGTGCACATGCTAACAAAACAAAGTGCCAGCATTGGCTTTCTGCACATCATTCACAGTTGTGCAGAGTTCTCTGATTGAATTGAGGATATCTGTGAAAGACATTTAGCAAAGATGTTTGTCCGTTTCCTTGTTTTTTGCTCCCTTTTACATTTCTCTCTTTCATGTTTTTATAACATTATTCACCTATTTTTCCCTAAACTTTGTGGAACAATATTTTTTTAACAACAAATATCACTGTAAGGGGGTTAATTTACAATAATACAAAAGGTGTGTGCATTTTTGTTTGTTGAATTTTCACATATAGGAATTTCAATAGGAATCCATGTGGATGCGAATATCGTGTGCGTAAGATTTCCCCGCTCAGATTCAAGCTGGTGGCATTCACCATGCTGACCAATAGTAAGCTGTTTGGTACGAAAAATGACTTCTGTCGGACCTGTGCTTCATATAGTGCTACATAATGACAATGAACCTTTTTGCCCGCAAAATTTCACTAGTGCTAACCGTTATACTTTCTTTAAAAAGTATTCGAAAAAGCTTTACATAAAATTACTTCAATATTTAATTAAAAAAGTATTGTATTATGTAAACAGAAAGAGAGCGTAGAGTAATACAAGAGACATAAAACTAGCACAATATGGAAAGTGGTCATTAGGGGTGTCCCCGACTAAGGATTTCGAATCATAATTGTCCAATCTTTCTATAGTCGACCGCTAGTCGAATCATCTATGTGTGTGTGGATGGGTTTGGAGGGGCACGAGTCAGCAGGAGGGAACATTTTTTATTTTCCTTTACACACTGCACACAGCAACAACCTTTAATAAAGCGATCAAAACTGCCAGCCAACTGACGAACAGACGAACTTACAATGACTTACTTATTTAGGTTTAAGTAAAAGGTAATGTGGTGGATAAACATTCATAAAACATTTTCTAATAACATTTTAAAGCCGTGATCGAAATACAGAACATCACACAAATATATTAAAGAACATTTTGAAAAACAAACCTAAAAAAAGGAGGATCGAGCCGTCCGAGGAAGAGCCTCTCGGCTGGTGAGGGCCGAGTGGCAGTGTGTCGGAACCGGACCAGATTTTTTGTCTTTTTTTTCCTCTCTCCCCTCTGTCGTTCTGTCGCTCCTCGAGAGAGGTAGAGGGGAGTAGAGCGCAGTCTCGGGAGTACCCCCCTGCCTGCGAGGGGCGATTGGGGTATGTGGCAAGCATCGAGGCGAGGGGCCCTGAGAGTGGGCCGGTGGCGAGTGATAAGCGCCAGCTGCGCGACACACCGGTCTCATCTCACCATGGTGGAATGGCGGGAGTATAAAAGGAGGAGCAAAGACAGTGGAAGACGAAAGAGGACCAGGCCTTGACTTTATGTTGAGTTTTGTTATGTGTGTGAGGGCAGTCGTCTGTGTTCAAATCTATATCCTTATTTAGCCCATTTCACAAAGGTAAGCTTGTAATAATGTGTTATAATTTGAGTGGAATACTGGTAGCTTTTGCAAAAGCAAAAGATTAGACTGTACAGAAACTGAAATCTACCGGTAACGCTAATACACACTAAATACACGTAGTCACACAATGCTGATGTTGTGAATTTGAAAAAAAAGTATAATTAAATTAAAACACCATTGGTTGTGCAATGTCCGTGGAAAGCATAGACAGTAAAAGAAATGGACGGAGCGTTCCCATTGACGTCAACGGCGAAAGAATGAAGTCAACCTAGGGGCACTCACTTCCTGATGGCTGAGTGAACTGCGCAGGCTCAGACTAAGCTTGACGACGTAGATGTGACGTGAGCCTCCTGTCTGACAGCTGTGAGTCTTCTAGTAGATGTGGAAAGCGAAATCTGAATCACGTTGTTTAAATATTTTCTCCCGTTGCTTTTGCCTCACTATGGGCTTCTCCCCATTCTTCCCCCTTGACTTGATCAGACTAGTCTCCAGGACATGTCTCCACGTCCCCCCGACTGTCTCATAGACAGTAAAAGATTGCCTGCGAGCGTCTCCTCAGGTCTATACGGTAATTTCTCAACTGTGCGACAGGGTCGCGTTGGTTAAGACGCAATCATTAGCCTATTTTTACAAAAACAGCTTCTGCGGGGCGATAGTGTAAGATACAAGGTAATGGAGCCTTTTATACATTGTCGTGTTTCTTTAGAAATAAACAATGGACAAATGGAGTCTTTAAACGTCTCAGATGTAAAGTTATTCACTGTCAAAGTGACTCAAAAATGAATGGGAGTCAATGGGATGCTAACAGCAGGTGATGGCTTGGTTAGCAATGGCAGCCCCTAGGGGTGGAACGCTTTCCGAGCGCTAGATTACCCCCTTGGTGGAAAGGCTATATTCTACAATGTTACAATATTACAGTAATAATGAGTCTTAAAATTGGCATAAAATGGAATATGCGATAGCCTTACTTCCCTATTGTGACGTATATCTGAGGGAATCGGCTTCTCAAACAAGAAAACAATGTAGGGCAGGACTTGATTTTGTCTATTAGGAATTGATTGGAATTGATGGTTGGAATATTGTGGTTTGCTATTGTTGGGATCTCATTTGAGTGACAGGTTATCCCGCCCTTGTGTCATTAAACAGAGCTGTTACAAGCTATTTTAATGACTGAATATAAGGGCACATGAATCAATAATTTATAATAAATACTGTAATTTTTCATAAAAATAAAATGGGAATTGTTGGTTTAGTTTACATGGTGACTTTAAATTACTTTTACTAACACTTTTACCTTTACGAACATAAATAATAAGGCTGCATTTACATTACATGGTTCCAAAATGACCCATTTCCATTTTTTTTTTTTTTACAAATTCAGATCAGATTTGTCCCACAAAAAAAAGCACATGGATTCAAATATTCTCAGATCGGGTTCAGGCCTCATCGATATGTTGAAATAAATGTGATTTAAATAAATAAATATTTATATATATATATATATATATATATTTATACTCACCTAAAGGATTATTAGGAACACCTAATCAACCAATCACATGGCAGTTGCTTCAATGCATTGAGGGGTGTGGTCCTCGTCAAGACAATCTCCTAAACTCCAAACTGAATGTCAGAATGTGAAAGAAAGGTGATTTAAGCAATTTTGAGCGTGGCATGGTTGTTGGTGCCAGACGGGTTAAGTATTTCACAATCTACTCAGTTACTGTGATTTTCACGCACAACCATTTATAGGGTTTACAAAGAATGGTGTGAAAAGGGAAAAACCAGTATGCAGCACTCCTGTGGGCGAAAATGCCTTGTTGATGCTAGAGGTCAGAGGAGAATGGGCCGACTGATTCAAGCTGATAGAAAAGCAACTTTGACTAAAATAACCACTTGTTACAACTCAGGAATGCAGCAGAGCATTTGTGAACCCACAACACTCACAGCCTTGAGGCGGATGGGCTACAACAGCAGAAGACCCCACCGGGTGCCACTCATCTCCACTACAAATAGGAAAAAGAAGCTACAATTTGCACAAGCTCACCAAAATTGGACAGTTGAAGACTGGAAAAATGTTGCCTGGTCTGATTAGTCTCGATTTCTGTTGACACATTCTGATGGTAGAATCAGAATTTGGTGTAAACAGAATGAGAACATCCATCATGCCTTGTTACCACTGTGCAAGCTGGTGGTGGTTGTGTAATGGTGTAGGAGATGCCCCTTAGTGCCAATTGGGCATCGTTTAAATGCAACGGCTTACCTGGGCATTGTTTCTGACCATGTCCATCCCTTTATGACCACCATGTACCCATCCTCTGATGTCTACTTCCAGCAGGATAATGCACCATGTCACAAAACGCAAATAATTTCAAATTGGTTTCTTGAACATGACAAGTGCTCAAGAGTTCATTGTACTAAAATGGCTCCCACAGTCGCCAGATCTCAACCCAATAGAGCATCTTTGGGATGTGGTGGGACGGGAGCTTCGTGCCCTGGATGTGCATCCCACAAATCTCCATAAACTGCAAGATGCTCTCCTTTCAATATGCCACATAGAATTAAGACAGTTCTGAAGGCGAAATGGGGTCAAACACAGTATTAGTATGATGTTCCTAATAATCCTTTAGGTGAGTATATATATATATATATATATATATATATATATATATATATATATATATATATATATATATATATATATATATATATATATTGTGTCGGCAATGTAAACTGACAGAATATTCATCTTTTTAATGGTGTCGTATATCATTGAAAAAGCTATGTTGCAGATTGACGTTTACTCAGGTGGACACCAAGCATGATCACATGACTCTTTTCAATGCCCAGGCTGCAAGGGCTCTGTTTTGCTGACCAATGTTTTGCTAACCTTCAAAGATGGTGCAGAAAGTAAAAGCATGTATTATCATTTTTACTTTGGGTTGTTTTTGTTTTTAAGTGTATAGCGTTAATGCAGATATCGGATATGGATAACTTTTAAAATAAGATGTAAGCTGTTCGTCAAAAAATCAGATATAGTCAACAAATCTGGATTGGGATGAGAACAAAGAATAAATGAGAATAGTTTCATATCACTTTATTCTTCTCAATGCCCCTGGTTAATATTTACTTCAAAGTTCTCAGATTACAGATCACCAGTTGAAGCATCTGAAAGTGGATTCTTTTTTCTTTTATCAGTAAAAAAAAAGAACTATAATAAAGTCCACAAAGCGCCCAGTGTTCCAGAACCCTTATTCAATATGAAGATTGGCAGACTGTTCAGCATACAAAAAGCACACAGCCATATCAGGCCCTTGCCTCTGGATTAATCTTTCAAAAGCTGTCACCGTCACTCAAGACCCTGTTCCACACATGCCACCTACCGTTTATCTGGGCTAAGAGTTTGTGTTAAAACCTTCTCATGGTTATGACAGAAACATAACTCATCTGAAGATTATAACCAGCCCTATGCCTGCAGAGAAACCTTATTGATCTGACCAGAGGGGGGCATCCTGCTCAAACCTGCACAGGCTACTGCTGTTCTGTATTTCTTTCACAGTGAAATATTTTCTTACTGAATATTCCTGCTTCATACCTGCCGTTTCTAATTGCTATCACGGTGCATTTTTGGTGATCAGATCACAAGTGCTCAGCTATAATACAGGTAAAAAGGGGATCTAAAACATTTTGTCATCTCTGAAGATACTGTGAAATTATTTGTTTTATGGAATATTGCTGTATTATAAATTACTTATCAATGTAATTCATTATTATTTTTAATTTGTGTCCTTCTTGATCTTTAAACAAAATAACTTACCCTTCCTCTTGCAGTGACATCTCTTTTCTGATGGCGTGTTACTGGCATATTTCAGATGCCCTTATTCCAGCCAGTACACCGTGGCAAAGTGTACCCACTTTCCATCCACGGAGGAGTGCATAATGGAGCCACTAGAACAAGGTTGCATCAGATCATACACCCAGGGCTGGCCCTGACCAATTTGCTGCCCTGGGCAAGATTTTACTTGGTTCCCCTTTTATCAAGGTTTACACTACATGTTATTAGTCTAAATTGTGGAAACACTGGTACTGGTTTATTTTTGTAATGCATTGATGTTTATTTATTTATTTTTTATTGTTGTTGTTTTATATGTTGGTTGTGTTTTAAAAATTGTACTCTTAATCCAGTCCATTCTACCCTGTTATATATATATAATGGACTGGATTAAGGGTACAATATATATATATATATATATATATATATATATATATATATATATATATATATATATATATATATATATATATATATATATATATTTGCCCAGCCCCTGCAGTATCCTTCACCAGGCTGCGCCACGGAGGTAGTCGTAGGAAGACACCCCAGTCTGCTCCAGCCCTGCAGCCGGCCTAACGCCAGGAAAAATGGCACTCTTAACACGGACAACTCAAAGATGGGTTCCAGTTCTTTCCAGGAGATGGTAGCAGGGCCACTCCTTCCCCCATTGGAGGGTCGGGGGAGATTCCTCCCCCGGGTCAGCAGCACCAGAAAGAATTGATGTCCCCATCTCTGAGCTCCCAAAGTTTGCAGATGGTGGTGTGCGCTGCCCCAAGGGCTTCACCCCTCTCATCCCCCTCTGTTGCCTGTCAGAGCAGACCCCAGTGGAACGCGCATGATGCCTTTTCTCCTCTGTCAGGCCGCGAAATTGGACCCCGCCCACACCTCAGAAAGCTCCCACGCCTCCCCATGTCTGAGCTGGTCATTCCGCTCACAGCTAGCAGTGAGCGACGCACATGCCTCGCCACTCTAAGTCCCCCTTGTCGCCAGCCCCTGTCAGACAAGACCCCTGTGGAATGCTAGTTCTTCCCTGGTCTCCTCTGTAAGGGGGTGGAATTTGTCCCCATCCACACCTCGGGATGCTCCCACGTCTCCCCATGTCTAGGCCAGTCATTCCAGTTCGCTGCCCCATCGTGGGTAAACCTGTGGCTTGCACGACCGCTGCTTCAGTTCTGGGAGCCTAAATAGATCTTCCTAACTGTTCAGATGGTTTGTCCATGGGTTCAGCTATGCGATTTAGTTTGCACATCTCCTCCCTGGTTTAACGGGGAGTCCACTATACCGTGGCAGGTGGCAATGCCTTTGTCATGCGTGTGGAGGTCGAAAACGACGAGGGGTGTGGTCGAAATTGTCCCTCCAGCTGAGATGGAGTCCGGCTTCCACGGCCCTGACTTCATGGTACCTGGTAGAAGCAATGGGTCATCGTGACCATTCCTGGACCTGTGTATCTTAAACTGAACCCTACCTAATCTTCCATTTTCAAGATGTTCACCACGTAAAAAACATGTTTTTGGATGCGTTTATCCACCGGATTGGTCTGCAGCGCTGACCTGAAGGACGCATACTCATGTCTCTATTCTCTGCCGACCCAGACCATCTCTTTGGTCTGCCTTCAGGGGGCTGGCATACCAGTACACAGTCTCCCATTCGGGTAGCCCTGTCACCTCGCGGCTTCACTGAAGTCGACGAGACAGCCCTTGTGCTACTCAGGCACACAGGGTTTGCATCCTGAGTTTTCTCGATGACTGGCTAATTAGCTCACTCTCGAGACCGGGTTTTGCGAACACAGGGATCTTGTGCTCTGGCACCTTACTCATTTCAGCCTTCCGCTCATTTAGAAAGAGGATCTCATTTCTTGACTCTGTTGCCATGCATGCGCATTGCGAACATGTGCAGTAAATGCTGACTTGCCTTCTCCTTCGGGGCAAGAATGCGGTTCCACTTCAGCACTGGCTTCACAACTAAGTCTCGAGATGGGCATGGCAACAGGGCACATTCCGGGCCCCAGTGGCTCGGGCCTGCTGTCATACCTTCACCCCGTGTGAACCTCTTTTTCTACAGGCTAAAGTTCCCTTAGAATGAGTTTCATGCATAGTAATGCTTCTGTCACTATAAGCAATTGAAATGCTGCCACGAGCTCCTGCTAAGGATCCCAACGCTTACAGCATGTTAATTGCCTCAAGTTGCTGGCCGTACGTCTGGACCCGCGCTGCTTCGGAGCCCTGCTTTAGGTCAGACATATACTGGTCAATTCCTACAAACTTAGGCGAAACTGAGTCATGCAGCTTACAAGATTGCATGGGTTCAGCCACTTAACCGGGGGAATGAAGACTCCATCTCCAGACAGCCAGCTGACTTGGGAAGAGTTCAGTGATGCACAGGTAATCCTGTTGCCTCCCTCTAGCTCTTCCCAGTGCCTACTAGTCCTTTTGAGTTGTAAGTTCCTTCAGATAAAGGTGACGCTCTTGATTGTCTAGCTCCTATCAAGGGGGTATGAGACCTCTTGGAATTGTCAATGAAGAAGCGTGCTGGGAATTCGAGCTGGCTTTTCTCACGTGTTAACCTCAGACCCCAGTTTGGATATGTGCCCAAGGATCCCACCTCTCCAGGTGCTGAAGCTGCAAGCGCTGCCTTGGCGGAGGCAGACCCAGCCTTGATACTGCTCTGTTCAGTACGCACCCTCTGTGCTTACGTAGGCGGCATGCAGTGCTTCAGGACCTCAGACCAGCTCTGTTTTGGTGAGAAGCTGAAGAGAAGAGCTCTCTCTAAACAAAGGTTGTCTCCCTGGATAGTGGATGCCATTGTTTTTGCTTTCCAGGCACCTTGCTAACAGGCACAGAGCTGCAGGCTGGGGGACACCCAACACTTTCACCAGGTTCTATAACCTCTGAGTGGAGCCTGTGTCCTCTCATGTACTCGCCTCAAGTAGTGGCCAGTTACTTGACAGGCTCAGGTGTCTTTGCTTGCTCCCCATTCCACTCCATGGACAGGTTACCAATTTTTGAAAGGGTTTTTACTTAAATGCTTGAAATAAGGTTCTTAGGAACCTTAAGGAAATAAGGTTCTTAGAAACCTTCCTCATAAGGAAATAAGGGGGTGAACACAAGTTCAAGATATATTCACATTTATTATACAATATAAAATATAGCAGTAATACCCTCTTTGTCAATGATAGTCTTCATTAGGCAGATAGGGAAGCAGACACACTCTGTCAGTTTAAATCTGAACTCATTACATCATCAAAAGAATGGCATCTACCCTAATGTTAGTCTCTCTGTTTACGGCAGTCAGCCGGATCCTGGCCGTATTCAGATTAGATGGTAGACCTGTGCCTCGACATGACCAACGCATCCCTGAAGTGTCTGCAGAGACCGTGTCAATTACTCTCCGCTCTGAAATTGCCCCACCGACACGGCATCCTTAATAAACTCATCTCCGGCGTGATGACTCCGATCTTTCGAATATTTATTTAATAATTGTTTAATCGACACGTCATCTTCAATAAACCCGTCTTCGCAGTGATGCTTCTGATCTTTCGAATATTCAGGTCTAATATGACTTCTGACCTGTAAATTTGCCAGAATAATAATCCTACACTGTTTGTTATTTGGCCAGAGGAGAACTGGCACCCCGACTGAGCCTGGTTTCTCCCATGTTTTTTTTCTTTCTCCATGATGTCCTGATGGAGCTTTGTTTCTTGCCACTGTTGCATTTGGCTTGGCTTGCTCAGTTGGGGACACAACATTTTCAACTGAATATCCAAATACATGTAATATCACAACTAAATTAATTATATCAACTATATTACTGATCTGTCCACATTGTCACTATATGATAATTGAAATGAGCTAGACGACATCACTGTTTTCTCCAGAGCGGCTGTACAGCCGAATCAAATTCTGTTGCATTACTTTTCTTTTAACACTGTGAAGCACTTTACATATAGAAAGGGGGAATCTCCTCAACCACCACCAATGAAACTTGCCTGCTTGTTGAACTGTTTTCAGCATTGATAATAATAAGTGATGTTACTTCAATGAAACTTTGCCATCACAGGAATAAATTACATTAAAAAATATTACATTGCAAGAATATTTCAGAATATTGCATTTTTACTGTATTTCTGATCAAATAAATGCAGTTACTTAGTGCACCTCTACGGTCTGCAGCTATTTCTCATTTTGGAACAAATCTGTTAACTTCTCTGTCAAAAACCGACTCACTTAAGAGGACTGACATCAGTTCAATGGCTTGACCCGGTTTGAAAGAGGTTTCCTGGTGTATCAAAATTGACCTGCTATACAGGACCACTGAAGTGCCTCAGATCCTTCTGGGGGACGAGGCCCTCTGTCTGCGAAGGTCTGTCTGTGGTGTCACGCTTGGTTTCATTTTTCCCTCGCCGATGAGATCTCTGCTGCTATCTGATGAAATTGAACAACCATTACCAGCCATCAGAAAATAAAGCCCACTCCACTCACTGCTAAAACGAATCCCATACAGCTGTCTCTGTCAGCATTTTTCGAATTTGTCGGTCTCCGATGATCGGCATAATCTCGGGCCGAGGGAGATTGACAGTTCATTGCAGAAATCAATATTTACAATTTACTTCTTTCAACGTTCATTCAGGAAGGAGCTGCCATGTTCCCCTCTCCCGAAATAAGCTGATCATATCTTTCCCAGCTCGGAATGAGTTTCCTCACCAAAAATGTGAATCTCTCTCTATCTATTTTCCCTCCTTCTCTTTCTATTTTCTTTCGTTCCCTTCTTCTCTCTCTCTCCCGAATCAATGTGTGTGTCTGTGTGTTCTAATCTGCTCTTTGATGACAGTAAATCTTTACCTCTCAATGGCAAGCAACACTGAACCACTGACACCATTTCCTTTGAGAACAAAGGGACAGACCAACACCAATCCCTCTTTCTCCATGTTCCTATCTCCATCTCTTCCACTCTCAGTCGCTCGCTCCCTTACTTTCTCTCTTCCGTCTCACACACTTACTCACACATACACTTGGGCTTCAATGTACATTACAGGCCAAGTCATTAATCAGTAAATGTGACAGCCATACAAGCACGCACACTTTTCATCTCATCTCTTTGATCTTTTTTGTGTTGATGTACAGAAAGTGTTAGCTTTAGATTTAATTGAAAGAAAGGAAACTATTGGCTGAATGAAGCTTTTAGTGGTGTCTTTAATAAATCTTTTCAGTCCGTTTTGCCCTCTGAAAGCATCTATATCTAACGCATATTAACAAAATAAAATAGTGGCATTATTTTCTAATTCTCACAATGAGAAATGACCCTGAAAAAAAATCCTACACACCATTTATGCTTAATATTCAAATGCAAATCAGTATTTATTGTACAGACAGAAACATTTGAAAGCTTTTGTTTAACATCTATAGTCTCAATATAGTCCTATATTTTTGGCTTTCAGCCTGACGCGGCGGCATTTCACTCTTCCACTTGGTCCGTACTGAAGGAACGATTGGGTGGTAATCTATTGTTAAACAGCATTTAATGTGAGAGATGAAAATGTCAGGCTCACACAAGCAATCAATTCATATCTCATTAGCGCATATTATTTATGACAGCGGTAATGACCGGGGAACAGCTCCCAGGAGAATAACACAGACCTCAGCCGTCAGGGCGAATAATGACAAATGCTGCGGTATTATATGACTACAGAGGCTAATACTGAGTACTAGCTCGGAATATTATTGATTGCAATGGGCTCTTTAAGAGACGTATGGCCATCAGCTCACTGCGGGGGAGGAAGAGGAAGAGAGAGAAAGTGGGACAACAGCAGCATGGTCTCGACCTTTACATGTAGTTATACAATAATAAAATTATTATTAATCAGATGCTAATTCCAGCCATATATCCTGTGTATACAGCTATGATGCAGAACAAATGTTCAGCATATAACTGTGAGCATTCGTTTTGCTTGTTGGATAACAACATTCGGAACAAGAGGTCAAGGTTTTGCTGGTATATAGGCATGGCCTTGTTAGCTTCTGTTGTTAGATACATTTTTTTGGAAGGCTCTTAAAAGCGTGCAATGGATTCATATTGACGTCACAGCTTTGATAGTAGCTTTGAAGGGCTTGGAATGTGTGCGTTCTCATGTTGCCACCTGAGTCACATGGCATTTACGGCTCAGGCCACACGACATGGAAGCAGAACTGAGTATCCAAATTGTACCCCTTGACAAATTCCAAACCCCCACAGCAATTCCATTGGCTGACAGAATCTTTTTGGTACTGTATTTAGCGCCTCAATACTTAACCAACAGTATTACTTGTTATGTCATCCTAACAATCAAAATATGTTTGAAAAATACAAAACAAAAAAACTCATAGAAGAAAAGGTTTTAATGTGCCCTAGAATGAAAAACTAAAATAACATTGCCATAGTGAAATAATAAGAGTTCAGTACATGGACATCACATACTGTGAGTCTATTGCCTCCTACTTATGTAAATCACGTGAATGAAAAACACCACGGAAAAATAAGTGCTTCTCAACATAAAGCCAACCGTGACGCAAGCGTTGGGGATCATTTATATGCACGGCCCCAACATTTGCATCTGTCCAAACATGTTCATTGTCAGACAGAAATGACGGCGCCGAATCATCGGGACTGCAGGTAAACATGCGTCATGCGAGGATAGCAAAAACAGCTGCTCTCATAGACACCCGTCATGTTCCAGGCTGTGCAGGGGACGTGAGGACTTTTCTACCCTTCCCACAGATAAAAATGTCAACAGTCATGGCTTATAATCAGATACCACAACAATTTAATTCAAAATCGTTTGTTTGTTCGGCCCATTTCAAGCAAGCTTTGCTCAGCGTCTTAAACTGGAGAAAGTAGCAATTACAACTGTATTCCTGCAAGCAGTAAGTGGTGATGTATCCACTTATTGACTGTTTAAACAATTTCTGATTAAGTTGAAAGTTTCTTAGGGAGACAGCATTGTCTAGATAACGCAAGATGCTAGTACAGTAACAATAGGAAACTCCAAGCACCATACTATCCTGTGTTTTACCTAAACATGTACAATCTGGCAGTCATATTCACGCGAGCTCTCTCTAGTGGATGATCTGAAAACACCAATAAACAATTAAGCTGCATTTTATCAATCTCCATTTGAGATTAAAGTGTCATTCAGTCGGTCTGTGTTCTGTCAGGACGGTCAGGACTCACGAGCCGCTTCGCTGAACAACTGAACTGCTGCTGAAATAAGCCAATCAGAGCAGAGCTCAACATTAATATTCATGACCCATCCAAATGAGGCAAAAACAGAGCATTACATCCTAGGGACAATTTATAGAGTTGTAAATGGACCTGTAAAACTGCATCTGGACATTTTTTCCCCTTAAATAAGCTGCATACCCTCTATGTAGATATCAGAGTACAATTTAACATAATGTTTCAACTCATTCTATAGGGCACCTTTAATATAGAACCTTACAGGCTTCTGTAATATAGGTGTTCTCTAAACCTGACAAGGTTCTGGCCATAGACTGTAAAAAAAAGAAAAAGAAGGATGACGCACCTTTTCTCTCTCTTCCATTGCCAATGTCTTAATATGGTGCTGATTTGGGACCTGTGTCTGCGCAGTAATGAATTCGGGACCGGAGTCTGCGCAGTAGTGAGTGTGAAATTTAGGCCACCATATCAAGGCCCCGCCTACACTCCCACATAATCAAAAACTTGTTATGTTGGTGTGAAATAAAGTTATGGAAATGTAGAAATTAAAGTTAAGGCTCCAATCTCTTCCCGTAAATACTGAAAATGAGTCCCTGTCAATCTCAGCTATCAATCATAGCATTACACCCCCCGGTTTTATAACATCAACTAACTAACTAACTAACTAACTAACTAACTAACTAACTAAAAGCAAACTTATTTTAAAAAACAAAACCTTTGGACCCTATCATACACCCGGTGCAATGCGACGCTAGACGCGACGCAAGTGTCTTTTGCAAGTGTCTTTTTCAGCCTGATGCAGTTATCAATTACACGTCCAGTGTCACGTTGTTTAAATAGCAAATGCACTCGTTCCCATCTGTTCGCACATGGTCTAAAAAACAAGGTATGTTCAGCCGCATTGTTGGCGCATTGCTATTTTGAGGCAACTGAAAATGACTGCGCCACTGACCAACTGAAACCTGGTCTAAAGTCAATAGCTCAGTATTTTTGTGTTATTTAAAGGAGGCGTATGTAACATTGAGGCCAAAACTGGTACTGCAGGTGTATCCCCTCTCCCCCAATACTCCCTGACTCGAGGTTGCCAGATAGGCTGCAGGATCCAGCAGGAACGTTTGTAGCTGCAGCTGTGGTAACTAGAGCAGATCTGGCAACCTGAATGCAGAAACACTACTGACTTCACGATTGCTCGATAGGTGGAGGGCGGAGGTTCAGGCCAAAACACAACATGTCAACATCAACATCAGTTGAGGGCTGCAACGACAACTTTTAAATGGCAATATCCTGGCCAGACTACTGTTGTCAGTGATATAAGTATTTGAAATTAACACGATTCCTTAATGTCTTGTGACATATCAGGGTTATTTTATGATTCATTGAAATACATTTCTCACATACAGTTCCTTTAAAAAGCATGTTAGTAATATGTGCCTATAGGCGGGTGCACAATGCGGGTACATTCTGCTTATTACACACAGGGCTGCACATACTTACAATTATGACCAGAATATAGTTATAGCGTTCACAAAACAAAGAGACAATGAGGAGATTTAGATGCTCCATACGGTGTGAAAATGAACGGGTCTTTATCATTGCTTAAGTGAGCGACAATACGATCGCAAATGGTCAAACAAGCGACCAAGACTCATTATCTTTTATTATAGGCTAGTAATGTTACGCAGTAATATCATAGCCCATCTCTTCACTCCAGACCCGAATTTCAGCCAATGTCATCTGGTCACACTAACTATACTGGGACAGACCATCTGGGGGCGATCAAAACGTTTTGGCTTTGCTTTTCGGCATACTTGGTTCTGGCCCTTCATATAGGCCTATCACTGGAGAAAAAAACTTGCAGCCTTAAATTTGTTATTTCAACTTTAATTACTTTAAACCGACTTAATAAACAAACAAAAGGAAATCCCACACACTATAAATACTTGCAAAAATCGAAAACTTTTTAATAGCAACTTTTTAATAGCAAGATGAAGGTCATGAGATCGAAACGTTGCTATTAAAAAGTTTTAAAATTTTTCCAATATTTATAGTGTGCGGGATTTCCTTTTGTTTGTTTATTGAGATTTTTGCATCTGGTTATCCTTTGTCCTACACACCTATTCATCAGCTACAGGTGTGCGATGGTAATTGTGCACTTATTAAACCGACTTAAAAAATGTGTTGAATCTTATTTAACTTAAAAAAAGTTTAAAATGGGTTAACTTTGAAGAAACTTTGGTTTGGAACCAGTTGGTCTACACCGGAGCGGTCCACAAAATTAACTGAATTTGAGTTTTAATCACAACAATGTTAGCTAAAGCGCCGGCATTATCCACCTCTATAACTGAACAGCCACCTATAGACTGGTGGTTAGTCAAACATAAAGGGGATTAGTTAGCCGCATTCTTATAAAAACATCACCCAGTCTGGTTAATTTCAAAATAATTTAATGTTATCTGGCCGTGATTAAGTGCTGGCTGCCTGTACGTGTGTTGTTAGCCTTATTTAAAAGTGTCTAGTCGTTTTTATATCCACTGAAAATTTTGCAGCAATTAATTTATCAAAGTTAATCACCAAAGAATGTCAAAGGGTGTTTTGGTGTTGGGTTCATGTTTCACGTTTTTAGGTTTTCAAGTTGGCTGCATCCGAAACCTGCAAAATGCTGCCTTCGGAGGACACATTTCAAGACAGGAAGGCATCGAGCCACATCCGAATCTATTGTTTGCTTCACTTCCTGTCTCCTGAGAGACCTTCATCTGATCGATTTTTGAACGTGTCCTTAGTTGCCTTTGATATCCCACAATCCTGTGCTTTCCATTCAGTGACAGTTTAGCTGGGAAAAAAAGATGGCGTCTAGAAGTTGCGTTTGCGGATCAGTTTGTGTGTAAATGTACGTTTTACCAACATATTCCACTTCTGATATCCTTTCAAGTGAGAAATCACTACTGTAGTATAAGATTAAATATGTGTTTAGTTATCACCAGAGCTCTCTCTATTTAGCTGTAGATCATTAAACTGTTTCACTGCCTTAGAAGTCTATCCGAAATTAGTTTTGTGAGGTGCTTTCATGCACAAAACGCTGCCTGCAGAGTCAGTCATTGTCTGATGAGGCAGCGAGGCAACGAGTCCGCTGCCTAGGTTTTCGGATGCAGCCGTTCACTGTCATGTCCTGTCATGCACTTCCTGGTTTGTCATGTGATCCTGTCATGCGCTCACTTGTCTTGTTCTGATGTGTCATTGGTTTATTGGTTGATCATTGTTCACAGGTGTGTCTTGTCTAGTCCTCAGTCTTTGTGTATTTTATGCTGCCTTCACGTGCTATCGGAATTATCGTAAATACGAGTTTTCGAGGTAAAAATTGCACATGAACGCCCTCTGATGTTGTGTTTACCACTGGGAAGTCCGGAAATAATTTTGATACCCAAGTTCCCGAGATGGGCGTGGCATAACTGTTAAAACATGGCAGATGGGAGACGAATTTCTGCTGTGGCAGGTGTTTTATTCGTTTTTTCCCCACAACAATTTCATTGTCTTGTCGTTAAAGTAGTGCATATTTACATAAATTAAAAATCATTTCAAGCATATTATTTATTTTAAAAACATCGAAAATCGCATCTAGTTGACCATTATTCCAGCAGAGTGAGCAAGCTGACTATCTAGTGTGGTAGCTATACAAAAGGATCATGTAGGGCTGAAAACTATTGCCATTTTAGTCTTTAAGCAGCCTTTATTGTCTACATTATGCCTTTATTGTGAATGTGATTATAAACAATATGCTTTCATGTGGTGCTGCTATGTTTGCCAGTGATTCTGTGATTTTCTGGGACTGGGAAATGACTGAAATGGTTATAGTGTTAAAATAACATTTTCCAAAGACGCACAAAAGTATGAACCTGGCGTCCTTCCTTCTTTCCGACAACAAAGCACCTGAACACAACAACTCGTAATCACGACTTCTGAAGTGGGAAGTAGGAAACTTCCGATAGTACGTGAAGGCAGCGTAAGCCCTCATGCTTGTCATGTATCTTTTTCTGTTATTGTGAATAAATATGTACCCGTTTGCTGGTGTTGGTTTCTGTTTAGATTCATGCCAAGCCATGCCTTTTGTTTGTGTTTGGATTTAAGTTTGTGAGTTAGGTTTAGTCATTTTTAGCAAGCATGTTTGTTCTGCACTGATAATGAATCTATTTTGTATTTGTTTCTCAATAGAATTGTGTTCTTTTTTCTTTATTATAAACTGTATGCAGGAGGACATTCGCAGTGATGCCGCTGAACACATGGAGAGGATCCAGTCGATGTGTGAATGAGCATTAAGGAGAAGTGACCATTCTGTTTCAGCTGGACTATGCATGTGCTCGTCATTAATGTTAGTTATGCCACTGTTGGCTGCAGACGTTTAGTTGAACCATACAAGGTTAATTCTACAGTTATTGTAAATTTATACTAAATGTACCTTAACTACTAGTCAGTTGATGTGAAGTTCATTGTGAATGTTGACATAAACTTTTCAAGTTAATTGTATTGATTTGTGATAAAAGTATTTGATGCAGAGAAAATGATTAATTTATTTGGTAGCACTTTAAAAAGCAACATTTACATAATAGAAGTGAGTAATATAAACAGACATTATAAAATCTCATTACTTCAAACCGTAAATATTACAGATTTATAAAATGTACTTGATATTTTCACAACAGTGGTGTTCCTTTTAAAATTACATTCACTTAACTACTTTTAATAAATACAACCTGCTAAGTTAAATATAATTAAGTAACATTTACTTGTCTTTGCAAATGTTACATTAAGTACATTTTACCTGATACTGGCAAGTACTTGATATCAGCAGTAAAATGTACTAAGAAAAATTGAGTGCAAATTGTTACTGATTTTATTAAGTAAATCCTACAAGCTGTTTACAGGTCCCTCTCAAAAAATTAGCATATTGTGATAAAGTTCATTATTTTCCATAATGTAATGATAACTGTCATAAACTGTCATATATTTTAGATTCATTGCACACCAACTGAAATATTTCAGGTCTTTTATTGTTTTAATACTGATGATTTTGGCATACAGCTCATGAAAACCCAAAAGTCCTGTCTCAAAAAATTAGCATATCATGAAAAGGTTCTATAAACGAGCTATTAACCTAATCTGAATCAACTAATTAACTCTAAACACCTGCAAAAGACTCCTGAGGCTTTTAAAAACTCCCAGCCTGGTTCATTACTCAAAACCACAATCATGGGTAAGACTGCCGACCTGACTGCTGTCCAGAAGGCCATCATTGACTCCCTCAAGCGAGAGGGTAAGACACAGAAAGACATTTCTGAACGAATAGGCTGTTCCCAGAGTGCTGTATCAAGGCACCTCAGTGGGATGTCTGTGGGAAGGAAAAAGTGTGGCAAAAAACGCTGCACAATGAGAAGAGGTGACCGGACCCTGAGGAAGATTGTGGAGAAGGACCGATTCCAGACCTTGGGGGACCTGCGGAAGCAGTGGACTGAGTCTGGAGTAGAAACATCCAGAGCCACCGTGCACAGGCGTGTGCAGGAAATGGGCTACAGGTGCCGCATTCCCCAGGTCAAGCCACTTTGGGCTACAGAGAAGCAGCACTGGACTGTTGCTCAGTGGTCCAAAGTGCTTTTTTCGGATGAAAGCAAAATTTGCATGTCATTCGGAAATCAAGGTGCCAGAGTCTGGAGGAAGACTGGGGAGAAGGAAATGAAGTCCAGTGTCAAGTACCCGCAGTCAGTGATGGTCTGGGGTGCCATGTCAGCTGCTGGTGTTGGTCCACTGTGTTTTATCAAGGGTAGGGTCAATGCAGCGAGCTATCAGGAGATTTTGGAGCACTTCATGCTTCCATCTGCTGAAAAGCTTTATGGAGATGAAGATTTCTTTTTTCAGCACGACCTGGCACCTGCTCACAGTGCCAAAACCACTGGTAAATGGTTTACTGACCATGGTATTACTGTGCTCAATTGGCCTGCCAACTATCCTGACCTGAACCCCATAGAGAATCTGTGGGATATTGTGAAGAGAAAGTTGAGAGACGCAAGACCCAACACTCTGGATGAGCTTAAGGCCGCTATCGAAGCATCCTGGGCCTCCAGAACACCTCAGCAGTGCCACTGGCTGATCGCCTCCATGCCACGCCGCATTGAAGCAGTCATTTCTACAAAAGGATTCCCGACCAAGTATTGAGTGCATAACTGAACATAATTATTTGGATTTTGCTAATTTTTTGAGGTTTTTGGGTTTTCATGAGCTGTATGCCAAAATCATCAGTATTAAAACAATAAAAGAACTGAAATATTTCAGTTGGTGTGCAATGAATCTAAAATATATGAAAGTTTAATTTGTATCATTACATTATGGAAAATAATGAACTTTATCACAATATGTTATTTTTTTTAGAAGAACCTATATATATATATATATATATATATATATATAGTTACAGACTCTGCTCAACGCCCTTTAGCTTAAAGCTACACTATGTACTTTAAAATGTGTGTACTACACTGTGTACACTGTAGCTTTAAAATAAGGTAGTCTATCTTTATTATTGTAACCTGCGAATTTCCTTAATTATAAATAAACAGTTCTGACTTGATTCTAATTGGCTGAGCCGCGTTCGAAGCCATTGTGAAATATCCCAAAATAAATTAATTTATGGTTAAATTCCATTAACTTGAAATGAATAATCATTACATGTTATAATGGAATAATTGATTAAGGATTATTCAATTAAAATATGTAGGCCTAATGGTTCATTTTTGAGTGTACTCAACCCTGCGAATGCAAGAATTAAATTAAATCATCATATTTATGATTAATTAAGTTAATGAGCCAGATTGCCACGTTGCTTGGCAGCAACCATGTTGACTTACAGTTTGGCTACTAAACATTGTTTATTCTAAAAGCTATTTCTTAAACATTTTGTCATATTATTGTTACCACCGTTTCCCATAAACAGTTGAAGGGGATTTAAAGAATCTTTTAAAAACACTAATATGCTGCTGCAATGAGGGCGTATTGTGTGGAGGAGGAAATTGTGTTACAGTTTGAAGGGTACTTTTTATTATGAGTGCTGTGTTTTATTATTATCATTTTAGATTAATCTGTTTGATTAGTTATTATAACGATTCTAGTGCCACTAAAATGACACTTGAGTGAATCTCTAGCGGGGCTTTACATAATGTGAAGCCCAGTCTTTGAAATGCTGTGCAAGTCTGACCTCTGCTGGTCAAACCGAATATAGCAATTACTATATTACTGTTATAGCCAATCAGATATTGAGAATTCATGTTTATTAATGCAAGAGAAACTGCAACTGAAGCTAAGAATGTTACTCAAATCTTTTAACATTTAACATGTAAATGATTTCATAAAATAGTATGTGAAAGTCACACAGCTATGTTTGTGGCAAAAGCCAACAATATGTTGAATGGGTCAAAATGATTGATTTTTCTTTATGCAAAAAATCATTAGGATATTAAGTAAGATCATGAATAATTTTTTTTTTAAAATTGTCTACTGTAAATGTATCAAAAAGTAATATGCATTGCTAAGGACTTCAGATTTTATTCAGCACCCTCAGATTATAATTAATGGAAATTTTATTTATACAGCTTTCAGATGATGCATAAAAATACAATAACTGACCCTTATGATTTTGTCGTCCAGGGTAACAAATATTTTGGGATTTTGTGAAGAAATGTCAAAATGGCCTTCATATGTGAACATGCATTCACTCTAACCAATCACAGAAATCTTCCTGGATTTATACTTTTCAAAAAACATAATTTATAGGATTTATAAGCTGTTTTCCCCGGGGAGACTGACCAAAAAATTTCCCCACAAGGTCAAAGATTCCTGATATCGCCATCTTTGTGGGGAGATGTCTTCATACCTGAACCACAGAGTAATCAAAATCTTCATTTCTTTCATGAAAATGGTATAGTCAGAAGTGTTACAATTCACATATCATCACATAAAAGAGAAAAATAGACCCTTTTGGCAGATCCTTTTGCAATCTTGTCACATCATTTTCAGTAGCTAGCTATACTCTGACCCGGTATTTTTTTCTTTCTTTTTTTTCTTCTTTTTTGTCATGAGGGAATGTAAAAACCTTAACATAAAATACAAAGGACTTTTTTATGAATTTCAGGCTGAATCCGAAATTGCCCATATACTCTCAAATAGGGCATTATTTGAGGCGACAGCCATTTGTAGTGGTGTCAGAAACCAATGGAGGACGTTATCAAGTGTACTTATGCTCTCCCATATTCCACCGCGATAACGAGTGTATAGCCGTAGTACACTCAGCAACTGTTCGAACTCGCTCACTCGTTTTATTCACTCCTTTAAGTGAACAGTATTAGTGGGCTAATGTAGAGAATAATGATTGAGGGTTTAGGGGGCCCTTGATTTGAAAAAAAGCCAATTTTATATATAGGCTAGCCTATATAGGCTTATATAGAAGGCTTTATGAAGACAAGAGTTTGAAAATTAGTCTGGGGTGGGGTGTTGAGAATTGGGGTATATTAACACCCACAAATGCAACTTACACTATATATACTGTCAGCGGTGTAGCACCAAATTTTGGGCCCTGGGTACAAACCATCTTGCTGGGCCTTCTAACTGACTTCTAAGGCCCCCCCCCCTGCCTCGGGCCCTGGTTACTTGGTACCCAAGTATCCTTTATCCCCCCAGTCCAACGCCCCTGTATACTGTAGCCCAAATTGTAAAATAGACACAGATGTTTGTGAAAGATGTTTTCTTTTATATAATGTTGTGTGTGTGTGTGTGTGTGTGTGTGTGTGTGTGTGTGTGTGTGTGTGTGTGTGTGTGTGTGTGTGTGTGTGTGTGTGTGTGTGTGTGTGTGTGTGTGTGTGTTCATAAGGATAGTAAAACCTGAGATCACGTACATTATGGGGACCAGCCAGCGGTCCCCACTTTTCAAAAGGCTTATAAATCAGAAGGGTAGATGGGTAAGTTTAGGGGCAGCGGGGCAGTGTAGGCGGATATAATATACAGTTTGTAAGGTATAAAAACCATTACGTCTATGGAGAATCCCCACAAAGTAAACCAGACGTGTGTGTGTTCACTCTTTGGCTCACTGAAATCACAAAATAGCAAAGTAGATATAGATAGTATTTAATCAGTGCAAAAGCAAAAGGGAAATGAATGTTGGATGACTATACTCTGTACAACACGCATTACCTTTCCCTTGAAGGCTATAGCTGTATCCTCCTGTGGCCAAGGTAATCCACCATCTAAGGACTCTCTCCTCGTCCAGCTTAATTTTTGATGAACATGCATAATCGCCAGTTATGTGAGCCTTTCACTAGATATGGAAGATCTGATCCATGTTTTGAGCCTTTCACATTCACAGGTTGTCACAGGAAACGTTAGAAAGATTTGCAGAGTTTCCAATGCGGAAGCAAGCAGCACCCCATCTTCAGAGTGAAACTTGTGCCTCCACAGCATTCTGTTTCCTGCTCTGTGTTTGGGTAGGTATGTCCTTATGGTACCACTTTACCATCCTTTCTCCTTCTTCACAAACTCAACACACAAAAGTATCCAAGATGCTTTAAAAACCCACCTGCAAAGCTACAGCACTGTGAAAAGTTCTACCACTTTTCACAGTGCTGTAGCTTTGCAGGTAGGGTTTTAAGTTGTGTAAAAATGTTGTAAAGTGAGGATGCTTTTAAAAATAATGTCATAAATAGATTTATTTTATCAATTAGCGTCTGTTAACTAAATCAAATCAGTATTTGGTGTGACCAACTTTTGCGTTTAAAACAGCTTTTGTCCAGGTACACTTGGACATATTTTTTTCCGGTAGCTTTGCTGGTTGGTTTCTTCAAGCATCTTGGAGACGTTGCCATCATTCTTCTGGATTTAGTCTTTCTCAATTTTTTCTCTCTTTCTTCATGTAATCCCAGATGGACTCGATGATGGTGAGAACAGATCTCCGTGTGGAGCAGACTGGCTGTTGTCAGACTCCTTGTCCATACAAAAATCTCACTGGATTATTACAATTAATGGCAAAAGGAATATTTGGAAACGTAAACTGATATTCCCTACTGACACACTACAGCAGAAGATAGAAATAACTGGCTTAAAACCTTTTTGTGTGTGTGTGTGTGTGTGAAAATACGAACATGTCTAAGAGTTTTGCCTACATGTATATATGTATACAAATATATTGTACTTTTTTTTTTTTTTTTGGCTACAAAATAAGTCTCAAGGCTAGAGCTCATTCTACACCTTCTGAACAGTTCTTCCATTTTGATAGAAGCTTCTAGAAGCAACTGTTTTTTTGTGGATCACAGTGACCTATTACACAAACCAGTGATGGAGAATTACAACTCCTGTTGCTCACTCAGGTACTGCACTGTCTCCATGACGACCAAAAGCAGGATACTTTGAGACAGAAACTCTTCTTTACAGCACATGAAAGAACTTTACTACACACCACAAAAAAAACATACATGAGTATAGCATACAGATATAATTATACATTTCACAGCAAAATATAAATCTCTAATATTGCACATTTAGAATCATTGCTCCCCCTCCCCTCGATTCTGAGAGAAACTCTCACATGGCCGTCTTATATTCCATTATCAGTAATTCGGGTACATTTGCCACAAAGAGTAATCTCGCCAGGTCTCTTGTTAAGATGATAAGATCAACAGCGTCTTTTCGTGACCCTGGGACATTGCAGTATCTTGTTATTGGATTTTTTAAATTCAGTGTTGACTTATACAGCATACACATTGAGATCCTGCAGTTCCATCAAAAGTTTTTATCATAATAATATAGTCCCCATAATAAACTTCCAAGTGGTTGGTTTGCAGCAGGAGGCATCTGGTGGGCATATGTTTTATCTTATGTGGCTGGAGGATTTGAAATAAAGACATCCCCAGGTGTACTCGTTTCCTTTGTGATACGATGAGTGTTATATTTATGTGAGATACTCATATACACAATTCTTTTGATGATGATAAGGAATCATCTTATGCATGATGTATATAAAATCATACAAGACATTTTCAAGATCAGCATTTTCAGATTTCTGAAATTATATTCATATACACATATATAGAACAAAATTATAAATGCAACATTTTTGTCCCCCCCCCCCATTTTTCATGAGCCGAACTCAAATATTTAAGTTTGAGTAAATTTTTTATGTACTCAAAAGGCCTATTCCGCTCAAATATTTTTCACAAATCTGTCTAAATCTGTGTTAGTGAGCGCTTCTCTTTTTGCCGAGATAATCCATCCACCTCCGATGTGTGACATATCAAGATGCTGATTAGACAGCATGATTATTGCAAAGGTGTGCCAAATGCGAATTCATACTACCCGATTTTAGCCCCGATTTTGACTTGCCAACAGGTTTTGCTGAATCGGCGACAAATGCCCCAAATCTTAGGCAAATCAGTAGCCTGTACCTTGCTCTCTCTCATTGGCTGTAGGTCCTCACCAATGTATTTTTCAGTCAGAATTAATTTCGCACTGCAGGATTTTGAATCGCCGACAGGTCCAGATATTTAGAATGCCAAAAATTCTCTCCGATTGTGTCTGATAACTTACACTGCGTTATTGTTACTAGCGTGAACGAGCACCTATTTGCCTATGATTTTGGGCATTTGTCAGCGATTTGGCAAAAACTTAGCCTGACAAGCCAGACTCACATCCAAATGTTGGGTCTGGGAACTCACCATTGGCAGGGCTCAATCCGAAAGGCGGGATAAACGGTTGTCTTTCAAAGTCCCTCTACATGCAATAGGATAGAGCTACAACCAACCAGAGCAACAAAGAAGGTGAAGCGGAGTTAGTAGATATAACTTTCACCGTATCCGATCGGCAAAACTCCGAACACATCTTAATTTCTTAAGAATGACTTCAGTGCCGCCCTTTGTTCTATTCTCAAAGAGAAGCTTAACTCCAAGTCGCGGCCAAAGCCGATTCAAAAGACGGCTGTTCGCCAGCTTCTGTGTTTTCAAGTAGCAACTGTCCCAACTCTACCATCATTATGTTAGCCCGCCCACCGATTCTAAACACGATGTGATTGGCCCGACCAGAGTTCGGTTTTTCCAGTTCACAATCCAATGGGGAGTTGCTAGACGACACTAGCTGCAAAATTTGATTTGCCGCCGATAGGGTGCGTCTAGATTTCTAGGCTAGCAAAACCTGTCAATGAATCAAATTCGTGGCTAAAATCGGTAGTGTGAATTCGGGATTAGGCACCTGTGCAATAATCATGCTGTCTAATCAGCATCTTGATATGCCACACCTGTGAGGTGGATGGATTATCTCGACAAAGGAGAAGTGCTCACTAACACAGATTTAGCAGATTTGTGAACAATATCTGAGAGAAATAGGTTTTTTGTGCACATAGAAAAAGCTCATAAAAATAGGGGCAAAAACAAAAGTGTTCTGTTTATAATTTTGTTCAGTATATATATTATATAGAGAGAGAGCGCTCTGGAAAAAATAAAGAGACCACTTAACATTGATTTCTCATTGTTAAGTGGTGTCTCAATTTTTTCCAGAGCATACTGAACAAAATAGAGAGAGAGAGAGAGAGAGAGAGAGAGAGAGAGAGAGAGAGAGAGAGAGAGAGAGAGAGAGAGAGAGAGAGAGAGAGAATGAATGAATGAATATACATGTCATTTAACAAGCATTTGAAAGTTTTAAAACATTCGCAAGACCAGGGTTACATTTTCGTGAAGATGCAGCACTGGCCCATTAACCATTCCAAGCATTGTTCACGTTTGTTCACATTCATGTTCTCACAGCATTGTTATATTTCATAAAAATGTTCATAAAGACTGGTGATTGACACTCTTTCACCAACAACATTTTAGTCGCATTTGGTGGTTGGCGAGTGTTGCAACTTGCAATATAACAAGCATTTGATCCCATGTTGATGATGCTCCTCATAAGCAAAATTGTTAAAGGATTTTCTAACATGTTGTATATAAAATGTTGGTAACACATTACTTAAAGCCTTTAGTTATAATGGATTATAAATGTATTAATAATGTATGTTATAATGCATTATCTTCATAAATAACTGTAACAAATTATAATATATATTTTATATTATAACTATACAATATATGAGAGATAACAATGCATTATAAGTTGAATTACAAGGCACTATTCATGCATTAAATATTTTTATTTATAATATTTTATAATTATTTTTACATATATTTATATATGTTTAGTAAAATGCTACTAAACAAGGATTTGATCAGACTTGAAGGTCAATTATAACATAGCTCAAGGTAACAGTTGAGTACATGTAAGGGAAACCAGATCCTCACACTCTTTAAACCTAACCTCACCTTCACCCTTTTTTTTCCTTCTTTTTTTTTTTTGATTGCACACAGCAGGTGCTAAATCAGGTCTCGATTGCGCTCCAAAGAAATGCATCCTTGTGAGAAAGCAGATTTTTTAAGATGTCAAAAAACCCGTCCAACCATCCAAAACCTCCAAGCATATATTGGCCAATTTCTAACCATGTTTAATTCTTATCAATTTAAGGGTGTTTTCACACTTGAGTCCTCTTTAATAGAACTGAACTCAGACTTCTTGAAGTGGACCAAGTGGTGAACCAAGTGAAAAAGGACCCAGTTGTTTGTACGTTCACACTGTCCCTGAAAGAGGACTCAGATCCTTTCTTCATATCCTTTCTCAGACCTCTTTTTGTTCATACTGTTACTTTTTTTGTCTAGTCCAGTGCAGTGTTTGATGGCTGACACTATGGCTTTTAAAATGTGATCCTATTCACTTACATTTTATGTAACCAATATATGTGTTTGTAAAGATTATTATTTTTTAATAATAATTAGCAAAACATATCTTAATCTTATATCATAATTTTCACTGTATGAATAAAACGTATAGCCTACTGATTCTGAGATTAGGCTACTGTCACTGTAAGAACTACAGTAATGCAAGGAATCCAAATTACTGATACATATATATGATTTCTTTCCCATGATGTTTACACTAATTTAAAAAACAAATGTTTATGAAAACCTTGTGTGATTTTGACAATTTGAACGCAAAAAAGTCTCTAAAGAGAATTTCATGAGTTCATACTTATAAATACATAGATAAAGTAAAGTATGACTGATTCAAGCTGATAGAAGAGCAACTTTGACTGAAATAACCACTCGTTGCAACCGAGATATGCAGCAAAGCATTTGTGAAGCCACAACCTTGAGGCGGATGGGCTAAAACAGCACCGGATACCACTCATCTCCACTACAAATAGGAAAAAGAGGCTACAATTTGCACAAGCTCACCAAAATTGGACAGTTTAAGTCTGATGAGTCTCGATTTCTGTTGAGACATTCAGAGGGTAGCGTGAGAATTTGCCATAAACAGAATGAGAACATGGAACAATCATACCTTGTTACCACTGTGCAGGCTGCTGGTGGTGGTATAATGGTGTGGGGGATGCTTTCTTAACACATTTTAGGCCCCTTAGTGCCAATTGGGCATAAATGCCATAGCCTACCTGATTGGTAACATTGTTTCTGACCATCCATTTATGACCACCATGTACCCATCCTCTGATGGCTACTTCCAGCAGGATAATGCACCATGTCACAAAATTTGAATCATTTCAAATTGGTTTCTTGAACATGACAATGGGTTCACTGTCCTAAAAATTCCCTCACAGTCACTAGATCCTAACCCAATAGAGCATCTTTGGGATGTGGTGGAATGGGGACCTCCGTGCCTTGATGTGCATCCCACAAATCTCCATTAACTGCAAGATGCTCTCCTATCAATATGGGCCAACATTTCTAAAGAATGCTTTCAGCACCTTGTTGAATCATTGCCACGTAGACTTAAGGCAGTTCTAAAGGCGAAAGGGGGTCAAACACAGTATTAGTATGGTGTTCCTTATAATCCTTTAGGTGAGTGTAATTGAGTTTAGTACACACACTGTGACAGCTAGCTTTCTGTGCATGCACTTTAAGCTTTTTTCATACTTTCATCTGGCTCCGCAGCTCGAGCCTCTGCTGACTGCACACCTGCCTAAACGGACAAGGCATTTATACTTGACGCGCTCGTCGTTGTACTATTCTTTGAAATAACAGGGGGCGACTCTGAGTAATTGTCCTCCAAACCATCAGGAATAAGAGGTGAGAAGAAGGTACGTATGTGACACTACTGTATATCCAAAACCACACTACTAAAGAATTATGTAAAACCTATAGACTGTAAAAAAAAAAAAAAAATGGACGTAGTGTTTGTGACGTCACCCATGAGTTTCTGAACAGCAGTTTTGAAGCGTACAGTAGAGACGAGCTGGCCGTTGCCATCTTGGCAGCACGTCATCGTGCGTCATGCCCAGATAACAGAAAATGGGCAAAGAGGCGGGACGTGGGCAGAGCTGAGGTTGCACAATGACAAACAGACAGCGGACAAATGGCTATCCACTTGTCACTCAAAAGTGGCCCCGCCTTTAATTATGCAGAATTTTAAGGCTTTATATAATGTAAACAAATGAGTTATAACAAAATTCACCCCCTCACAGTTGTCATGAAGGGCAAAATTAGTCATATAGACCAAAACCACAATTTGCACCAGGCTGAAAATAGGTCATTTATTGACACATGTTAAAATGCCCAACTTTACAGCAGAAAAAAAACATATTTTGAGATTCTGCTCCCTTCTGTCTCTAGCGGCCAGTCAATGAATTGCACTTTAAGTTACTTCGTATTGGCCTCAACAGAAACTCGGGAGGTTGCTGATTGGTAAGACCCAATAAACCTTGAGATTATTACTTGTGACATTAGAACAAATTATATGGATATTAGAACTAAATTAACGCTATCTTAATTGTCCCCCTAAACATTTTTAATAAACAAAAGGGCTTAATTTTGCTATTGTAGGCTCATTTTGTAAATGTAAGAAAATATTTAGACATGCATAAACTGGGTGCCAATGTGGTGAGACCATAGACTGTAATGGACGTAGTGTCCATAATGTCACCCATAGAATTCTGAAGAGCATTGTTAAAGCCCAAAGTGGGCAGAGCTGGCTGTAGCCATCTTGTCAGCACGTCACCGCACCTCAATCCCGGATAACCGAGAATGGGCAAAGAGGATGGACTAACAGACAGAGGCAATCCACCTGTCACTCAAGTGGCCACGCCCTTAATTATTTATATTACAGATATTTAAGTCTTAATATAATTTAAACTTTATAAACAATTATAAAAAAATGTACCCCCTCACAGTTGCCATGAAGAGCACATTTTGCTGCACTGTAAAAAATATATTGTTGGTTTAACTTAAAAAAGTAAGTAACCTGGTTGCCTTAAAATTTTGAGTTTATTGAAAATAAAAATTTGAGTTGATACAAAGAAGAAAATTGGTTTAATATATAGAAACTCAAAATATTATTGTATCTGAACCACATAAAACCTGATAAATCATGAAAATAGCACAATGTGGCATGCTTCACTGCATCTTCACATATAAAACACACAAAATTACCAAATATGCTTACGAAATATTTCACTAATATTTAAATAAAGGTTGTGGATTCTCAAAAATGTTTATTGCATTAACTAAAATTTTTAATTTCAATGAACTCAAAACTTGAAGGCAACCAGATAAACTTATTTTTATAAATATTTTTTTTACAGCGTATATAGACCACATTTTCTAATAGCCTTTAAACATTTATTTTTTCTGCTGTAAATTTGGGCATTTTAACAGGTCTATGGGATTCACCTCAAAGTCGTGCTTCTTTGGATGAGGAGTCCTGTGGTCAGTCATGTGGCACTCAATGCGCATGACAGCCCCCCCCCCCCCCACCCCCTCCAAAGTGTAACAACACCATTTTCATAAATCAAAATGTAACATGCTTCTTGCCTTCTCCTAAGCTTAAAAACTCACCTTGAAGTATTTTTGAGCTATCATAAATTATGACAAACATAACAGCTGCAGGATTTACACATTGGTGCAGTTGGTGGATGGTGCTGCTTTGAGCTCTCTGGCCTCATTTGTAGGGCACTCAGAAGTCAACTGACAACGGAAAACCTGCTTATACGCCTGCCTGAAGTTCTCTGAGAGGAACGCATAAATAACAGGATTAACAGATGAATTGCTGTAGGCCAGACAATGAGCCGCCACACGAAGCACGAAGGATGCCTGGTTTAGGGGGAAGGAGCCAAACTCGACCCACAGGTGCACCACGTGATGAGGCAACCAGGACAGGCAGAAGACCACCACAACCACCAGAACTGTCTGAGCAGTCTGTCAAGAAAGGTGGAGAGACATTTCTGTTTTTTTTTTTTTTTTTTTTTTTTTACAAAATAATAATGAATTAACAATTCAACAATTAACATAACCACGTATGGGAAAGAGATGACACTTTAATATTTGAAGCAATCACTCTTAATATTTCTTACCTTCTTTTTTGATGCCTCTGACTTTTTGGAGACATTTCTTAACTTTTTATGCAAATGATTCAGGACCTAAAGACACAGTGGCACATAATAATTTGAAATCAGAATTTGTGAAGGATTGGTCCAAAATTCTCAAAAATGTACTATTTTATAGAAATTATAATAGAAACTCTATACAAGAAAATTGAATACACGTTTTCAATTTCTAGATTAATATTTATTTTTATATAGCCTATTTTGTGGGGCTTGAAGATTTTTTTTTTTTTTTACATAAAATGTAATTTTAGAAAAGAAGTGTAACATTTTCAACATAATGTATCATAGATGTATTATTACAAATACTATTTCATTTGGCAAATGTGTTTTAAATAAGATTACTACTTTTTAATGATTTTAGACATTCTAATTTTTCATTGATCCACGTACTTTAACCGATTATAAACCAAATCCACATTTCGTATTGAATAAATAGGCTATAGATCATAATCAAAGCACATTGAATGCAAATATTCATGCATGCCACAATTAAAGACGAGCTACCAACCTTGGCATAACAGAAAGATATGAGAATCAACGGCAGCACATATCCAAAGACAAAAGTGCACATCACATAGATTTTCCTCCTGCTGTGATCTGGCCACACTTCCCAGCAAAACGTGCTGTTGTCCCCACTTTCCACGATGCCCTGATAGTAGGCAACCGGGGCGGCCATGGCGAACGAGAGCACCCATATGATCAGCACCCCGATCAATGCATGCCTCTCAACTCGAATGGATGAGGACTTTCTGCAGTGCACTATGGCGATATACCTGTCCACCGACATGGCTGATAAGGTGAATATGCTCACCAACATGGACACGGTGAAAAAGTAGTGGATGAACTTGCAAATAAAGGCACCCAGGATCCATGTGGGCAGCATGTAAACTGTTGACTGAAAAGGGATGCAGAAGAGCAGATAGGACAGATCTGCAACACTGAGGTTGAGGATGAAGATGTTGGTGCTGCTTCGTTGCTGTCCAGGTTTGCGTTGAGCCAGAACAGTGATAACCAGAGAGTTTCCCAGGACCCCTAGAGAAAAAATCAGTCCAAAGATCAGAAGCGTGACGAAGTTGTCGGTGCCGATGCCGAATAAGGTTTTTTCAGGTGCCTCCAAGCCTATGTTTTCTTCAGGTCTGTCTAAATCACTGCTGTTTTGGATGTTCATCTTCAATGTGAACTTGCCAACTCTAGTGCTCTTGGTTAAATGATTCTCAAAAGAGAGGGGTTGGTTGAAAAATCCTTTAAAGTTTACTGGAACCCAAAAGTCAGCGACGAGCTCGTTCACATGCTCATAACAAAAAAAAATATATAACAATTCGAAGAAATGAAGTTTCTGCTAATCCTAATAACGCTGACGGCGCTTACAGTTTCATGTTTTCATCGACAGGAACTCGCGCTAGGTTGAGAAGAGCTGTTCTGCTGCCGCTATAAAATATTGCCTGCGCGTGGACGTCACTAAAACAGCAATTTCCCATCCTTACTCACCCATCCTCTTACATGAACATGGAAACAGCGCAGGATCTATGATTCTAGAGTGTGCCCCCCTCCCCCTCCCCCTCTTATACGGCTACTACTGTTCCATTACCCATCGGAGTTCTTTCAGCGCGTTTTCATTTCATTTAAAGGGATCACGTAAACTTGTCAGATATATCGTCATATTGACTGCTCGGTGAGTGTAATAAATGGTTAAAGGACAAAACTAAAACTATTTTTAAGTATTTTGTATGTCCTCGAGAAGTTGTTTGATAAAATAAGTCAATTTGTTCATTTATAATCTATTTTCATAATAATATTAAACATTTTGGGCCCCACTTTATATTAGTTGGCCTTAAGTACTATGTACTTACATCAAACAATAAGTACAATGTACTTACTGTGTACAAATTGTATTGGAAAACACTTTTGCTGATATTGAGGTGGGATACGGGTAGAGTTAGGGACAGGTGTGGTGATATGGGTCAGTTTAAGGGTAGGGTTAGGTGTAAGGGAAGTGCCAACTGTTTAATTATAAATGTAACTATAGAAATTAATTACAGACGTAATTACATGCAGGCATTTTTTCAAATGTAAGTACAATGTAAAAACATGTATGTACACAATAAGTGCATTGTATCAAATGATTCATTACAATGTTAGTATATAGTAGCCACCTAATATAAAGTGGGTCCACATTTTCATTGTCCCTTACATAGCTATCCACCAATTGAATTATGGGGTCATTATGGGGAAAGAAACCAGCTGATGTACTCCGTGACCTCCCCACCCCCATTTGGTTTCATTGGTCATATTTGCAGCTATAATTCAGGCGAGACCATGCCATCTATTTCAATTAATAATAGAATTTCCATTTTTCACGAAGTAACACGTTAACTTAATAGTCATATGCCTCAACAACTAAAGTCATAATATAATGACACATTTACAAATCATTAGAATGATTGATTAAAGTAGACGACTGGAAGCTGAAGTACAGCTTTGACCAACTGTGGTAATCACATTTAAACTATCAGTTAATACTACACTGTAAAATGTTAATTTAAAAAATAAGTTACCTGGTTGCCTTAAAATTTTGAGTTCATTGAAATGAAAAAAAAAGTGCGTTAATTCAATGAACATTTTTTGAGAATCGACAATCTTTATTCAAAATGTTTTAAATATTGTCTAAAAATACAAGCTTGTGTGTTTTATGATGCAGTGAAATATGCCAAATTTAGCTATTTTCATTATTTATCATTTTTTATGTGGTTCACATACAGTAATATTTCGATTTTCTATTTACTAAACCAATTTCCTTCATTATATCAACTCAAATTTTTAATTTCAATAAACTCAAAATTAAGGGAACCAGGTTACTTACTTTTTAAAGTTAAACCAACAATATATTTTTACAGTTATTAAATAATGTTATTAAAGTATGAATACATTATGACATTTAATCAATAGCAATTCATATATTACTTAATCTATTAATCATTTAGACTCTCTATTAGTTGCTGATGAAGTAATCATTAACCCTTTCATGCATGAATTATGAAAAACATGATCTAGATTTTTTTTATTACTTTAATATGGTGCTAAAATTTAAATCCATTTTCATTTTTACAAAATGCAACTTTATTTAAAAGTTATTTAACTTTCTACGTATGTGGACACCATGCAACTAAGGGGTCAAATGAGACAAAGCCACAGATGACAAAATGGAACATTGTGTTTTTTATTATGAAATGTTATGCTATAGATATCAGCCTTGTTATTAAAAACAATAATATATAATATAATAACAATAAAACACATATTGTAGGAAATATAACGGTAGTTACATATATGCAGAAACATAGAGCTGGGCTTTGCTGGCTCATGCTCCTCATCACTGCTGTCCCTGTGACTTCCACTGTCCTCTGGGATATTCTCTATTATTCTGCACTGAGTGCTTGACCTGTGCTGTCCCTGTACCTGTGCAAAATGCAAATTCGTCTTGGTATGTATGTGTAAGGTTGCCATTTAATGCCGTAAAAAGTAATTTTTAATGGTTACTTATGTTCATATATTTGTTTAATGTCTTGTTTATTACAATATAAGACAAATCATAACATCTTTACAAAAATAGAACACATAGCAGGTTAGAGAAATCATTTATGCAATCTGACTCCACTGTTGCATGACGTCCACATACGTGGACAGTTCTTTTTTGGTGCATAAACTAAATTTTACTCTAAATTTTAGTTTATAAAATACTAACATATTGTTCACACTTTACTGTACTAATATTTTTTTTATTAGCTCAATTGACCTCCTTGTATAAAAGTTTTTCACAGATATGCCTGGGGCATTTGGCACATGGCTATCGCTGTCAGCCATCTTGGATTAATGATGACATCAAGCAATGAATATTTGGAATACAGGACAGTAGCCACTGTTATAATACTGCAGTCAGTCTACTGACACTGTCCTCAAGTGGTTTAGAGAAAATAACCATGAGAAATGACCATAAAATGGAGTTAAATTAACTGTCCCCAAATGTAGACACCATGCATGAAAGGGTTCATTCTTCATGAGACATACACTGTCAAGGCACAGGGAAAGATGTTTATTTGAACAGAGACATGATCACAGGCAAATAGTGAATGCAGGTGAGTAGAGACCAAGCACTTTGTGAATAGTCACTTAGCTGAAGGATAACAGGAGATTCTGTTGCAGGTGAAGGGATCAACGAGGACTGGAGAACTGGAGACCGAAGACGGCTGGAGGAACCCACGAGTAAGTAGCAGGTAAAGAGTCCAGGTAGACGACACCAGAAAATTATGTGAAGGGATTGAGTGTTCTTATAGTGTCCTTGATGATGAAGTGAATTGCGTGCAGGTGAGGGCCAGGTAGGATGATGGGAAATGTAGTGAAGAGGTGGTGACTGTGACCTAACAAGGTTAACCAAGGGAACTAATGATTGGTGGAAAAATCAACAATGGAACACAGATGAATGAAATCAAAACCCAAAATAAAAGTCCAAAACCCAAACAGAACCCTGACGTACACATGATCAGGGATGCTGGAGGGGAAAGTTTGGATGATTCTATTGGTCAATTCAATATTCAATAGGTTACATTTTTCACCACTGAAAATTAAGAATGTAATTTTGACATTTGGCATTTAAAGGTGCACTATATAGTTTTTTTGCATTAAAATATCCAAAAACCACCAGGGCCGGGTTCCCCAATAACGATGTATCTTAGCTATAAAGAGCGCGTTCTACGAGCGAAGTTACGATCACTCGCAGTAATTCCACGTGCGTTTCCCAAAAATGTACTTAACATGAATGAGCGAGAACGCGCTCTAAGTGCTACTTAAGAGTCGCTGTCCATTTGCGAAGTGCTGAAATATAACCTTGTATGGAATCGATCCCTCTGAACAGTTCACCTAATAATTATAAGCAACTTTTATATATATTATAAGCAAATACCTACAAGTAAGCAAATACCTGAGGCAATGACAAAATGGCTGAAAAAAAGAAAAAGAAAAAAGAAAAAGATGAAATCAATATCCTTCTATAAAGGATAAAAAGATATTATTTTCAACAGATTTAGAGGGCATCGTACAAACAAAGAGAAACAAAACATCTGGGAGGACATTTCTACCAAATTAAAAGTTAAATTATTAGTTAAAAGATTGGGTAAAGAGGTCTGCAAGAAATGGCAGGATTTTGTAAGCCTGACAAAAAGGAAGAGGGCACTGCAGAAGAATGTCCAATACATGGCTGGTTTTCGTGCACGTCAGCAAGTCATATAAGTTTATCTCTATTTTTCAGAGTTTTTGAAGTATATTTTCTACATTACTTCATTTATTCTTTTTTTTCTGTCATTTAATTCAGATGTGTATTATTATTATTATTATTTTTTGTTACCTGCCCTCATAAAAAACAACAACAACAACAAAACCTTATAGTATTATCACAATGCGCTTGTTAAAGTTAAAGGTGTAATCTGCCGGTTGTCTTGTAGGTGACCACATAACTCTCTCTTCTTACGATACACTTACAGCTTTATGATTACTCCAGAGCACTCGTAGATCTACGATCATTTTCAAGTGCTACTTAAGTTACGATGCTTTTGGGAAACAGACCTCAATATTAAGATTACTCGTACGATCGATTTTTTATGATCAACTTAGGCTTACGATGCTTTTGGGAAACGCAGCCCAGGCCAGTATATATCTTTTGTTTAGTTGAGTAATTACAATATACTAAATGTTTCCAACTATTTGTAAATTGCGAGAAAATTGCCATTTTAACCAAGGACTCCAGATGTCTGAGCATAGCGTCTGAGGGACAATTTTCTAGAGACCATTTTCTAATTAATGTTGTGTCTAATTTAGTTAAAAGTCATTTTTGCAGTGTATTGCATATACACAATATATATTTTTAAATTGTATTCATTAATAATATTCTAGATTAATCATTGTTTAAGAATGTTGTATTTATGAATATTTGATTACTGTTCTCTATTTTTTTTTATTACAGTTACATTTGCATAATAAATCATCTGCTAGTGACAGTAGGTTTCTGACTAAATACTATATCTCATTACTCATAAATGAGTAGGAAAATAAGTAGTTCTGACACTAGCAGATCACATGATAATGAAAACATAGCGAGTATGTGTCACGTTACACACAAAGGAAAAGTGGTGCGAGGACTCAAGTGCAGAAAATGATAATTTATTATAAAATAAAACATAAACTCAAAACAAAACCCACGAGGGGGGAAAAACACATAATCATAAAACAAAGACTCAAACATACCAAAGGAATGACTGGGAACCTGGAGACATAGACGAGACATACAACGATCCGACCAAGACTGACAAACACAAGGAACTTTTAAAGAGAAGAAATCAAAAGGGAATCAGGGAACACAGGTGGGGCCAATAACACTAATCAGATAACAAGGGGGAGGGATCTGACAATGACACATGCTCAACATAACAAAACCCACATGTGCACACAAGACAGGACAGGCATGTGACAGTATGTCCAGATTACATTCAAACTACACACACTCATGCTATATAGAACATACTTTTTTTAGCGGTCATGACGTAATTATTATTATTATTTTTATCATTCAATATAAGTACTTACTCAAGTGAGTGTGCGAACTTGGACGCAACCACCGAAGATGAGCGGAAGTAAACATGCACACACTCGTACTCGCAAGCTCTCAGGCGCCATCTTCATACAAGTGCAGCTCCTTTCTCTTTGACGGGGAAAAAAAAACATTCTTCAATGCTGTTCACTAAGCTTACAAATAATTTGTAATAATAATTCGCCAATGAAATCTGACAACTGTCTCATAATTTTTCTTTCTAAATGATCAGAAAAACAAGACAAAAGAAGACAAAAAAGCCCTGCTTTGTTCAAGCTGGATCAGCCAATGCGAATGTGCAGTCCTAAGCGTGCATCTCAGAACATTAATGCTGCGTCCAGAAACAAATACTTCCCTACTATGTCTTCTTCTTTTTCTTTCGGCTGTTCCCTCAGGGGTCGCCACAGCGAATCATCTGCCTTCATCTAGTCCTATCCTCTGTATCCTCTTCTCTCAGACCGACTACCTTCATGTCCTCCTTCACTACATCCATAAACCTCCTCTTTGGTCTTCCTCTTGACCTCCTGCCTGGCAGCTCTAACCTCAGCATCCTTTTACCAATATATTCACTCTCCCTCCTCTGAACATGTCCAAACCATCTCAACCTGGCCTCTCTAACTTTGTCTCCAAAACATCTCCCATGTGCTGTCCCTCTGATGTACTCATTCCTGATCCTATCCATCCTCGTCACTCCCAAAGAGAACCTCAACATCTTCAGCTCTGCTACCTCTAGCTCTTCCTCCTGTCTTTTCCTCAGTGCAACTCTCTCCAAACCATACAACATCGCTGGTCTCACTACTGTCCTGTACACCTTTCCTTTCATTCTTGCTGGTACTCTTTTATCACACAACAGACCTGACGCTTTTCTCCACCCATTCCAACCTGCCTGCAGACACTTCTTCACCTCTTTTCCACACTCCCCATTGCTCTGGACTGTTGACCCTAAGTACTTAAAATCCTGCACCTTCTTTACCTCTTCTCCCTGTAACCTCACTGTTCCACTTGCAGCATGCAGAAAATAATACGCCAGCAGAGTAGTATTTCTGAATACAGCGTATTCGAAAAACAGTATGCAAAAAGTACCTACTTTCATTGAGATTCGGAATTCAATATGAATACAAATGCAGCACGGTTACGTCTGCGACTTATTTAGGTGGTTTTCCTTCTTTCTTTCTTCCCCCAATTATTATTCTCAGCTGTCATTCATTCTTAGGTTTGCGATTGGTCGGTTTGCCTTTAATCATCATTTGCCCAGGAGTGAGATCCCTCCCAAGGAACCAATCGGAACTCACCTCACCTGTATAAAGACCTGGAAGCAACTGAAGGAAGAGAGAGGTGTGTTTTCTTTCGTTTGTGTTGATCATTTGTTACTACTTTCCCCGATTGATATTTTCATATTGAAACATTGTTTTGAAAAGCTTTGTTTTGGTTACGACTTTAACCCTTGTCTTGTGTTCATATTTTTGTTACTCAGCCAGTGTTCGTGGGTCTGGTGGACCCGCTGCATTTTTGGGTTTTTAATTCAACAAAATCAAAAATGTTATGTTAAAATACTCAACAGATGTTTACTTCATCCCAATTACAAGCAATATAAACAGCATATATGGTTAATATTTTCTCTTTACCATTTTAGATCACATTTCAGAATTGCAACCTCGTGTGGGAACGGCAGAGGTAGAAACAAAACTCACTCTTTTAGCTACTCTCTCACACTAACACACAATCTCTCTCTTACACGCACGCATGCACACACACACTCATGCACACACACACCCATAACACACACAAACGCACGCAACCCGTAATAAAGTAATATAATAATATAAATAAGTAATATAAATGTGTAGGGGGGCTGTACAGTGTGTGGTCATTGAAAATGTGTTCTGATATATATTCCTCACAGAAAATGAGCCAAGGCCAATGAGTCTCAGTTTGAAAAAATAATTAGTCGCATAATTTTTCTTTCGATAAAAAATGAAAACGGGTCCAACAGATCCGAACACCATACAAGGGTTAAGTTAGGAACCATTGATTTGTTTGTGGCATGGGTACACTGTTCATTTCGGACTCAGAGCAATGGGATAGTGTCAGCATGTCACGTGACCTACATAATACAACACATAGTATTTGAAATGGTTTATACACACCAGGTAAGGAGCGGTTGCCAGCTTATGTATTTATGTTTGTTAGTTAGTGTAGCTTAGTTGGTTTAGGTGTTTACTTCTGTCTTTATTTTTAAATAAAAAATGATTCGGACAGCAAGTGATTTCGGACACAGTGTTACCGTTTATATAGACCTTAGGTATCCCGCCTCTTTCAGCACTGTGCTCATTGTGTTCTGCCTTCCGGTTTGTATTTCCACAGCATGAAGATAAGATCTTACGGATTTATGATATGATGATGTATGACTTATTTAAAAATCTTCCCGATCTAATGACATTTATTATGAAACCTGCTTCAAACATTACAACACTCAACTTTTGTTAACGCTACAATAAGTAAATTCACATCCCCAGCTAATTAGTCTTCGATAGCAATGATGCCATACAAAATATACAGAGCTACCGCAAAAACGGAGGTTCAAAGACGAAATCTTAGCACTTTGCACTTTCTCCCATTAGTAATATAATGACCGGAAGACTAGCACCTAGCTATATTCTATTAATTTTTCTGTTTGTTTGTTTATATAATGAAAAAAGGGTATGTGTACTGTACTATGTCCACTCCGCTAGATTAACTGAGACTTGTTACAGCACTTGCACACTGTTGTCCCCTGTTTGTTTTAGTTGCTTCTATTGCTCTCCTCATTTGTTAGTCACTTTGGATAAAAGCGTGCGTTAAGTGATTAATGTAATCGTGAGTGCACTGTCTTTCTATATATAAAGTCTTTGGTAATAGTGATAAATAAAACTGCTCAACTAGCTTATAACATGTAAAGACACCTATTGTGAGTAAATACATCCGAAAAGAAACAATATTTGTTCAGTACCAAAACTGTGTCACAGTAATGGTCAGTTCGTTTTTAGTTTTTTCATTAGCTACAGGTTTGCTTTTGTTCAGTTTTTCTGCCACCTTTTAGTTGTCATGGTAATTCCTTTGATCATCACAGGTTTTCACCACGGTCCCCACATTTACCATGTATTTAAGTCGTTGTCTGTTCACTTATCCGGGGCCTATACCATGAAGCCGGTTTAGCTGGCTAACCAGATATGTTCAAGTCAAGTCGACTTTATTTATATAGCGCTTTTTACAAGTTAAAGGTGCACTATGCAACTTTCCGTCCACTGGAGGGCGTCTATTCTAAACAAAGGCGTAGTTTGATGACTCCAAGTTTGAGCGCATCATCTTGGGACATGTGGTTTGCACCTCACAGCTGGTAGAAAATAGATAAATAAGGGCGCTTTCACATCTCTAGTTCGGTTTATTTGGCCCAAACCAAGGGCAAACAATTATACATTGTTGCATTTTTCAGCTTTTTTGGTTCCTTTTCACACCACACTGATTGCTTTGGTCCGAACCAGTTTAAACGAACCAAAACGCAAGCACGTGACAACATCCACATCACTCATTGGCCATGGCGTATTTCCTAAACTGCTTTTCGATTGGTCAGAATTTACGTGTGGAAAAATTCCAACAGAAGAGGCAAAGCCAGCAAACTATAATACTATGGAGAGATGACTGCGCGGGCCATTTTTGTCCCTGGCCATAATCTACTACACTGTGTGTATTTACCACAGTATGCAAACAAAACATTTCTATAATGAAGCGCGGATGCGACGTGAAAACAACGTTCTAATGCACTGCAGACGGCGAGCGCGCATCATGTCACTTCAAGCGGAGGCATGCATCAATTATTCTTAACTGACATGCTCATCTTCCCGAAAATATTTCCAACGATCTATCAGGTAATAATGTCATGCACACAATGTCAGTGCAGCTAACTACGGCAGCTGGTTTAGTCCAAATATTATCAGTACTTTTGCAGTTGGTTCTGTTCGAGGTCAGATCATGTTCTCACCAAAAACAAACCGCTCCAGAGTTTGCTTGAAAGCGTACTGAGACTACCTCTTCAAGGAGGTCTAGGTACGCTTGTTTGGTCCGCTTTTGGTGCGCACCCGAGTGCGATTGCTGCTTTCAGACCTGACCAAACGAATCGCACCAAAGAGGGAAACGAACTCTAGAATGATTCAACCGAACTAAATGAGGTAGGTGTGAAAGCACCCTAAGAGAGCTCAAACTGAAATTGGACCAATCAGCTGTGAGCAAAGTGATACACCCTCCCGCATCTTCTACTCCAAATTAAATGTCATTACATAGCAAATGTTCTTTTTTAAAGACTAAACTGTCTGGCTTTTAGCAGTGCTTATTTGTAATAATAATGATTTTGAATTATTTAGATATAATTTATGTAGTTATAATACCCTTAATCAATTACACATATTATTTTAGTTAATCAATCATTAATAGGCACTTTGTTAAAATTTATACAAATAGCCTAAATAAAGTCATACAAATAAGCTTTTAAATCAATAAATAAATCGATAAAAAATACTACATGTGAGCTTAAATGTTCAATTCTATCTACATATCAAATATCAAATCAGCTCTTTTCTTCTTGCTGTGTAAATTTGTTTAATTTTCAATCATGTAATATTCTGCAGAAGAGAGAAATGAATCTTAGTTTCTGAGTTTGTCAAACTACCATCATGGTACATGCTCCAGTTGTCTGGTATTGCTTGTTTACACATGGTTAAGCCATTGGATTGTCTTTGCGTCATTAAACTTTTTTTTGATCTTCGTCTTCATTGGAGCATCCCATGACAGAATAGAAGACCTCCAATTGAGATTGCTTCTATTAATGTTGCCCCAATGAGAGGTAATCAACATTTGAATGGAGCGACAGTATTTGTGTTCCAGCATGGCAGAGATCTGGAGCATTATGTGGAATGTTAGCTTCTTAACTTCTGCCATCAAGCCACCTGTGACGTTTGTCTGGTGGAGGGATTCCGCTGTGGTGTGGATGAAGGTCTCCACTTCGTCTTGCCCCATGGTGATCTCTGCTGGACCCTGGGTAGTTAGTCAACTTCGTGCTGTAGGTGATCGGATCACAGACGTCTCGCAATCAGACGCAGAGTGCAGCCCAACAACACCCTGCACCATGGAGATGACAATGCCTGAGCCACAAACCCCCCGCAGACGGAGAGCTTCAGGAGACTGAGGACAGTGTCCACTTAAGCCCTGGAGCCAAAGTTACCATGTGAGTCTGACCAGGGTTGTGAGCTAGGAACAGTCTGGTGGGAATTTTGGTGGAGATCAACTCCGGGGAGGCCTGGCTAACAGACTGGGTAACAGACTAACACACTGTAACACTGCCTACCATCCTTCCCCACCCTGATGTTCATTTACTTTCTACATCAACATTGGTTTGTGTAAAGCATAGAGACTGAATCTTCTTCTTACAAAAACTGTGATCTGTTATCAGTTGTTACCGGACCCTCGACCTGTCGGCTCCCCCTTGGTCCAGTCGTCACCCTTGTACAACAGACTTACGAGCCTCCCGCTGCACTTCGGCTCTCCACCCCTGGGCTGCAGTGGGATTCATTTAAAGGCCCAGAGAAGTGCATTTGTTGACGTAATTTCCCCTAAACAGGAAGACAGGGTGGGACATATTGAACAGCTCCTCCCCTCTTAAATACCCAATAGTGTTTTGTTTATATCATAGCTCAGAGCAGATGAGCTTGTTAAAGCTGCAGTTTCCTCCTAATCTGTAACCATTTAATCTCCTTCTGTGTAGAATTCAAATATGTCCGATACGATTCCCGGTATGTCTCAACAAGTGCATACGATCTGCTCTGTGCTATCGTGTCTCTGGACCGGAGCAGACTGTAGCATTTCCAATACCCTTCAAATTGCGAAACATTGAAATTGAAAATATGCCCAATGGAAACACAGCAATTTCACAGAAAAAGCTCCCATATAACGTAAAAAACATTTTATACACTTGCATTAGGTGGTTTTTCAGGCAATTTGAAAAAATAATACTTCACTAAATCTTTAATCAAAACAGATTTTTGTTGCTGTAACTTATTCCACTGCAGGTGATTTTGATGAACCCAAGGGCAGTGTTTTATTAAATATAAACATAAATCAAAATCCAAACATAAAACAAACACTTGACTTGGCTTAAAACAAACAAAAAACTTGACTCGACTCAACTGAGACACGACACGACACGACACGACACGACACGACACGACACGACACGACACGACACGACACGACACGACACGACACGACACGACACGACACTCGTCGCGTCGCGTCGCGTCACGTCACTCACCAACAAGCAGGTTACAAATACAATATAAGACAAAAACTATGGCAAACATGAGGGCTTAAATACACAGACTAATGACTGGACAAGGGACACCTGTGAACAATAATCAAACAATGACTCAATGACATGACAGAACACAAGACAAGGGAGCACATGTCAGGATCACATGACAAACCAGGAAGTGCATGACAAAACAAAGCATGACTGTGAACATAACAACTTAAGAACATGAACTCAAAAACATGAAACATGAACCAAGACAAAAAAAACCTGTGACAGTTGCATTTACAGGCGTACATAAAAGTTGATCATTCTTTATAGATGACACAGCACTGTAAAAATAAATTCAGGTATCCAATTGAAAATGTTCTAGTGACTGATCACATCTAAATCTTTCAGTTGGCCAATTTTAATTTCTGTGAATTAAATTGCAATTCACATAAATTAAATTCGGCAAACTGAAAAATTTAGATGTTATCAGTCACTAGAACATTTTCAAGTGGAGACATGATTTTTGTTATGTATGTTTGGACAGGAAATGAGACTTTTTATTATGAGAGTTCTTTATTAAACTCATAAAAGACAAAAGAATACGGGAATACAGGGTTCTAAAATGCCACAATTTATCAAGACATCGAAGCAGATCATTTGTCTGCTCCTAAGTATAAGGGGCTTTAATAGCCATTAATGCTTGGATAACACGCCTTCGGTTAAAATAATGGCTAGCGCAATGGCTGGGATATACATAAACCTACCAACATCCGTTGCCATGATTTTTGTAAAGGTCCTATAATGGGAAGGAAAAAAAACTTTTACGTTTTAGTCACATAGGTTAATAGAAACGCTACAATAGTTCACAATAGTCACAATAGACAATAGTCTCACAATAGTCTTTTGTAAAATATCGCAAAAGTTTTGCGCAACTCTGTAATGGAAATGTGGTTTATGTGACAATAATGTCAAACCAGACTTCATTCGCTCTAATGGAAAGCATAATTTACACTGTGTGAATTGTTCCCTGTACCCTATATAGTGCACTATGTGCCATTCACCACAGCCTGACAAGCCAGACCCACATCAAGATGTTTGGTCTGGTAACTCACCATTGACAGGGCTCAATCGGGATAAACGGTTGTCTTTCAAACTCTCTCTGCACGCAATAGGATAGAGCTACAACCAACCAGAGCAACGAAGGTGAAACAGAGCTCGTTGACAGATTAAACTTTTGCTGTATCCGGTCGGCAAAACTCAGAACACATCTTCCCTTCTTAAGAATGACTTCAGTGCCGCTCTTTGTTCTTTTCTCAGAGAAAAGCTTAACTCCAAGTCTTCCAGAGTCACGGTCAAAGCTGATTCGAAAGACCGCCAGTTTCTGTGTTTACTAGAAGTCATTATATTAAGCCCCGCCCACCCACTCTATACATGATGTGATTGGCCCGACCAGAGTTTGTTTTTTTCAGCTCAGAATGGTATTGAGAGTTGCTAGACGACACTCGCAGCAGATTAGATTTGCTGCCGCTAGGGTGCTTATAGATTTCTAGGCTACATTCACCATGTAGAAAATATTAAATATTTAAACAATTGAATGACTTCGCAAATAATTTTAAATTAATAGTGATTGGGGTGGGGGACACATATTGTTAATTATCTGTTAATAATGTGCAGCATGATGTCACCAAAATCATTGATCCATATTGGCAGCAGTGAGAGACTGTAAGTTTTGAACGCTTATATCTTCTAAACAAAAATTCTATCATTGTTTTGGACACTAACTTATAGGTAAAAGCAAGGCTAACATATTCATACACAAATTTCATGGCGAATTTAAGAAGCTGATTAGCCATAAATTGCGTCCGCTTTCATGCTGAATGGATTTTTTTTTAACCTGTACTGCGCAACTACTAATATCCAAAGAGGAAATACAACTGCACTGTCCTCAGGGAACCAGAGCTGGTTAGTCATGTATGATCGCTGAAGAGATAACCACATCTCCAGGCTTCTCGTTGGGTATTGATGGCGCTCAGGAAACTATGACTACTGAATTTCTAATGAAATTATTTTTTTCGAAAAATCGTAACTTGAGAGCTACCGCATATTGTTTTTTTTAATGAAAAAAATGTCTTATGATAAACATGAACGGGGATATGACCCCAAATGACCTGGAACAAAAGCTTTCAAAACAAAACAATCACCAGACAATGTGGGACAACCTAAGCATACTTGAGGCATACGGCACATGAGGCGAATGTTTATGAAATAATACAACCAACACATCTCACAGATATATTTTCCCCTCGTCGTGTCATCAATTTTGGCTGTTTTGCATGAGAAGAGAAAAAAAAATCATTTGATGTGTCTTACTCAAGTCACTCATCAATTTTCTAATCACACTGAAAGATTATTAGGCTGCTCTTTAACGATTAGATTGTTTTGGAGCCCTCCAGCCTTTTGTGTGCTGCCCTTGTGAGATCCTGAGGTACTGATGTTACCATGGTGACCGGTTGCCTCTTCTCAAAGACCAAAACATTTTTTCTCTCAGTGTGAGAGACTGCGCTGGAGCTGATCATGTTTTTCTGGGTCAGATGAATCAAACACAATGTGGTTAAGCCCCTCACAAAGATCATTAGTCATCTAAGAATCCATTTTAATCACATGTTTATTAAAAGTGAGGACAATTGTTGCTTAGAAGGAGTCATCAGAGCTCTCAAAAGAGTGATGGTCAGCATATTAGTATATTGCTTGTTTCAGCACCACGGACAGAGACGTCGAACACGGAGGCCTCGGGAAAAAAAGACAAAAGAAATTACAGAGGAAACAAAAGAAATGATCATTTAAATAAGAAGTCAATGCTTTATGCCATGCCCTGAAGCATAAAGTTAGTCATTAGTCTCTCTCCTCCTTCATTTCTGTAATAGGCAAATCTCTTCTTGATTACTGTAATCAAATCGCCCATAAAATGCATAATTGTGTTGGACACTCATTCAGAGCACCTGATTACAATAATGAATTGCTTCGTCCCGGTTAGATAATGTGCAAACTTGAGTCTGCTGCATAAAAATTATTAATCAAAACTCACCTGAATATTTCATTATTGGAAATAATGAATTGCAAAATGTTATTGATTTCTGTATTATGTGCTATGTCTCTCATTGTTTGGCACTGTAATCCAATTCAAATGAATGAATTGTTTCATATTGCTTTAAAGTGAAATAATATACAAAATTAAACACATCTCTGATGACATTTGCTGCACTGAGTGATGTTGTTAATTCACCACACTCCTTATGCTTCCTTTAATTCACCACGATCATTATGCTTCCATGTAACCCGAAGCAATATTCTCATAAGTGAAATCGTGAGTAGATCTGAGATGGAAGGTTAGCGCAGTTCAGCTCAGTCTTCCCAATGCCATTCCCCTCTCATCTGTCCTCTAAAGGTAAGTACTCGGACAAGCCTCTATTGTGAATGCTGGATGACCTGTTGGAGGTTTTTACACAGGCGAGGAAACGGAGGGATGAGTGATTGTGGTGCTTCATTTGAACTGTAGAGGGGGTAAGGGAGCGTCATTATTCTCTCAAGACTCCAGTCAAGTTGAGTAGAAGCTCTCATGCCAGGGTTCTTTCACGCTGGTTCTCAGCTTTACGACAAACCTCTGACACTCACGGTATGTATTGTCTTGTCCTTGTGTGAGAGTGAGAGCTTTAAGTGCGCTCAGGCTGTGGGCTCTCGATCCGTGTGCAGAACATAATGTCGAGAGACCACCACTCCTGTCTAGTTTGGTTTTGGTTTGAGTGTTGTCCGGATATTTTTGCTCCATGTTTCAATTATTGCTGTGAGCACATGGCTCGAGTGTTAGTTTCCTCACAGGTTATGTGACATACCTGTTATAGATAAGTCAGCGAATAAATTTTCATTTCCAGGGTCATAGCGACAGGTAATTAGTCATAACGACATACTCTGAGAATTACCTGCTATATATATATATATATATATATATATATATATATATATATATATATATATATATATATATATATATATATATATATATACATATATATATATATAATTTGTATTCTTATCTTACACATTACAGACAGGTGCATGAATGAATGGGATCTATATATCTATAATAAAATACATAAATCTCAAAAGAAATGTGAAAATGGTTTAACATAAAACAAACTAATAGACATTATTTTTTCAAGCACAGACTGTATATATTGTATACACAGACCCAAATATTTTTTTTATATTCTTTAGTGGAAAAAATGCTGAAAAAAATTATCGTGATTAATCACATCCAAAATAAAAGTTTATGTGTGCATAATAAACTATGTGTAATTATTATCTATATAAATACACACACATGCATCTATATATTTAAAGCTACACTGTGTGATATTTTCCCCCATCTAGCGGTGAAAAGGTATATGACCATCCAGTGAATAATAGTTTCTGTTCTTCTCAATTCTGATTTCGTTTTGACTCCTACGGTGGACGATTTAGTCCAAGATTAACATGGCAATCCCCTTCTTTACATTCGACACGGTGCCATCAATTGTTAAAACTCGAAAGGCGAAGCTTAAATTTACGGGTATGTCCCTCTTTGGCTAATGTACTTTCAAGGGATGTAGAATAAGGTCATGCAGAATAAGGGATTAATAAGGGATTATAGTTAATAGCGATAATTGAACCCTAAAATAAAGTGTTACCATTTCCATCTCATCACCATGTCCCTTTATGGGCTCTGTAGCCCCACATGTGAGCCACAACAAAGACAAACAAAAATACATGCAAAAAGGGGAAAAAATTGACTGGTTTATTTCTGATGATGCCAATGTTATTTAAAAAAAATATGTTTGTTACATGATTCCCAATTACTTCCATTTTTCATGATTTGTATTTGGTCAGGCTTTACACTTTTTTCAGTGTCAATAATAGCCTTGTATAGTTAGAAATTCATATAATTTAATAAACAACGCTTAGGCGTCAAGAACATACACTATATTGTCAAAAGTTTTGGGACACCTGGCTTTACATGCACAAGAACTTTAATGACATCCCGTTCTTAATGTGGAGTTGGCCCACCCTTTGCAGCTATAACAGCTTCAACTCTTCTGGGAAGGCTTCCAACAAGGTTTAGAGTGTGTTTATGGGAATTTTGGACCATTCTTCTAGAAGCACATTTGTGAATCAGACAATGATGTTGGACGAGAAGTCCTGGCTCGCAGTCTCCGCTCTAATTCATCCCAAAGGTGTTTTATCGGGTTGAGGTCAGGAGTAAAGCTCCTCCACACCAAACTCCCTCGTCCATGTCTTTATGGACCTTGCTTTGTCATGTTGAAACAGGAAGGGGTCATCTCCAAACTATCCCCACAAAGTTGGGAGCATAAAATGGTCAAAAATCACTTGGTACACAAGAATTAAGAGTTCCTTTAACTGGAACTAAGGGTCCAAGCTCAACCACTGAAAAACAACCCCACACCATAATCCACCCTACACCAAACTTTACACTTGGCACAATGCAGTCAGGCAAGTACCACTCTTGGATTGCCAGACAGAGAAGCGTGATTCGTTACTTCAAAGGACATGTCTCCACTGCTCTAGAGTCCATTGGTGTGCTTTACACCACTACATCCGACACTTTGCATTGCACTTGGTGTTGTAAGGCTTGGATGCAGCTGCTCTGCTGTGGAAACCCATTCCATGAAGCTCTCTACGCACTGTTCTTAAGCTAATCTGAAGGCCACACAAAGTTTGGAGGTCTGTAGCTATCTACAGACTACACAACATCATAATTATTTTCAAATAAATGTTCAAATTATTATCATGTATGTAATTATATATTTATTTATTAATTATTTATTAATTCCTTGCTGTGACTTTTTCAAATGTTTTTAACCGTCTTCCACCTCTCCTGGAAGTACCCTAGCCCTGCACATTTTGTATTGACAGAGAGACACAAAATGTGCAGGGCTATGGTGCCTCCAGGACATGTTTGAAAAACTACCTTAAGACACATGTGGAATGTGTGTTGCAATGAATGAATTTATATAGCGCTTTCATATGTACTAATGCACTACCCAAAGTGCTTGACACTTATGTCAGGGATCTCTCCTCAACCACCACCAGTGTGCAGCATCCACTTGGATGATGCAACGGCAGCCACAGTACAACGACGCCAGTGAGCTCACCACACACCAGCGATAGGTGGAGAGGAGAGAGGGTGGTAGAGCCAATTCAGTGGAGGGGGATTATTAGGAGGCCATGATTGGTAAGGGCCAATAAAGGGGATTTGGCCAGGACACAGGGGTTACACCCCTACTCTTTACATTAAGTGCCATGGGATTTTTAATGACCACAGAGAGTCAGGACCTCAGTTTAACGTCTCATCCAAAGGATGGTGCTCTTTGACAGTACAGTGTCCCCATCACTATACTGGGGTGTTAGAACCCATGCAGACCACAGGGTGAGCACCCCCTGCTGGCCTCACTAACACCTCTAACAGCAGCAACCTGGTCTTTCCAGTTGGTCTGACATCCAGGTACTGACCAGGCTCAGCCCTGCTTATCTTCAGTGGGAAACCAATCTTGGGCTACAGGGCTACAGAGGACATATGTTTGTATGTTTCCCCAAAACATACAAACTGCCCTTTGCATTTGTCTTCACCTCATCCCTCAACTACACACGTCCATATTCAGAACCACATCTACCTTGAGAGAGAGAAATGAAGAGTTGCCTAACTATAGAAACAGACATATATTGTGAATCTGTAAATTCTTTTGACAAATTAAAATGTTGAATTACTTAATACTTCAGAGTTAATGAGTGTTTACACATTTCATAATTGGTTAAATTATGCAGTTAACAACATTCAGAGCATGTTTGTTTAGCTTTAATGGAAAGCGGTGATGGATGACTCAGTCCAACATGTATTATTGTGTGAACCTGAAGAGACCTTTGCACCCTAAAAATAGCAACAGTTCAGGAGGAAAACAAACACATTGTGTACACATCTCTGGCTGGCTCGCTACAACTGATGAATTTCTATTGAAGTTCCTGCTCACTGTCTGTGAAGCAGATATAGAATAATGGAGATGGAATAATAATGCTACATTTCTAAAATATTATGAGATGGCCTTTGTGATTAGTTACCACTGAGAAATGTGGTTCTGTCCCTTACTTGTATCACAAAAGTATAAAATAGTTTGTAATGAACCTCAGAATTAAAATGTGTGTTTCTGGTTATTAAATTGAGTCACACTGTTTGCGTTTAGCCAATATTTTTATTTGAAATCAAAATGCAAACAGTGATTATAATGGTTGTTACTCACCTGATTAAATACATAAAATATGCTCTCATTATACAGTTGCATTGTATTTTTTTTACTCATCCAACGAACTTATTTGAAACAAATTTTCATTTAAAGGGACAGTTCACCCAAGAATGAAAATTCTGTCATTATATACTCACTCTTTTCAAACATATATAACTTTCTTTCTTCTGTGGAAAACAGAAAAGAAGATATTTTAAAGAATGATTAGCGTCCAATTTTTACTATAACCTATCTAATAACTATGCCTTTTGTCTCAACGTTTAAAATGTTCTGGTAATTATTGATCTAGTCGAGCTGAAGAATTGTACTGCATTTGTTTTTTTGAGTTTAAGCGAAAAGCCTAGTAGTAGTTCACAAAAGTAGGTTTTTAACCCTTTAACTCTCACCTCTAGAAGGAGCCAATGAAAAAAATATTTTTCTTAAAATTCTTATTATTTAACATAACCTCAGACTGTTTTTTGTAAAAAAAATAAATACATTTTGAACTAAAAGAGTTTAAACTCTACCGTACGGTTGAGATGTCAGTTTATGGTAAATCTTGCTTGATATTTACAGTAGTTTCTGATGCTTTTTGAATATTGAATGATACTTGTAACAATGTTAGTACAGTATACATTATTGTACTATATATATACAACCAATAAGGCATAACATTATGACCTATGATGAACTATATTGTGTTGGTCCCCATTTTGCTGCTAAAACAGCCCTGACCCGTCGAACCATGGACTTCACTGGACCCCTGAAGGTGTGCTGGGGTATCTGGCACCAAGATGTTAGCAACAGTCCTTTAAGTCCTGTAAGTTGCACTGTTGCGTCTCTATGGATCAGACTTGTTTGTTCAGCACATCCCACAGATGCTCGATTGGATTGAGATCTGGGGAATTTGAAGGCCAAGTCAACACCTCAAACTCATTGTTGTGCTCCTTGAAACGTCCCTGACTATTTTTTGAGTGGCAGAGCTCATTATCCTGCTGAAAGAGCCACAGCCACCAGGGAATACCGTTTCCATGAAAGGGTGAACATGGTCTGCAACAATGCTTAGGTAGGTGGTACGTGCCAAAGTAACATCCACATGGATGGCAGGACCCAAGGTTTCCCAGCAGAACATTACCCAAAGCATCACACTGCCTCTGACTTCTTCCAATAAAGCATCCTGGGGCCAGGTGTTTCCCAGGTAAGCGACGCACACACACCCAGCCATTCATGGGATGTAAAAGAAAATATGATTCATCAGACCAAGCCACCTTCTTCCATTGCTCCGTGGTCCAGTTCTGATGCTCATGTGCCACTGGTGGTACTTTTGACGGGGTCAGGGGTCAGCATGGGGACCCTGACTGGTCAGCGGCTATGCAGCCCCATACACAACAAACTGAGATGCACTGTATATTCTGGCACTTTTCTATCAGAACCAGCATTAACTTTCTTGAGCAGTTTGATCTACAGTAGCTCGTCTGTTTAAACGGACCACATTGGCCAGCCTTCGCTCCCCACGTGCATCAATGAGCCTTGGCCAACCATTAAACTGTGGCCAGTTCTCCACTGTTCCATCCTTGGAGCACTTTTGATAGTATTCATGAACTCCCAGAATGCGCTTGCTTCGCTGCCACATGAGGCCACTCCCAAAGCCACTGCTGGATTACTGGATCACTTCACTTCCCACCGCGTTCATTTTCATGAAATCAGTTCAGTTATAGAACAGACACTACAATTAAAAACCGGACGTGTCTGTTCAATATAATGTGACTGAGGCGAGCGAGTGTCACAGCACAAACGCAGCAGGAGTCAGATTACATTCATCACAAGAGCTGTGATGATTTTTTTCCCATGTTATAGCGCCACTGAGATGCCAATCGGCGAGATTTTTTTTCATGTGACCTCAGATTGAGAATATATACATGCAGGGGCGTAGCCATCTGTTCGGAAGTGAGGAGGACAGAAATGTCATAATACCATTTTTTTATGACCGATATAATTTATCGCATATATATATATATATATATGTGTGTGTGTGTGTGTGTGCTGCATTTATTTAAGATATGCAATTTTCAAAGCTGAATTTATCATCATTACTCCAGCCTTCAGTGTCAGTAATCATTCTCATGAGGATTTGATGCTCAACAAACATTTATGATTATTATCAGTGTTTAAAATTGTTGTTGCTCATGGTGCTTCTTCACAACATTCTTCACAACATTTTAAAGCAGCACAACTGTTTTCAGCATTTTTTTTGATAATAATCGTCAATTTGCACCATCGGAGGAATTGTTGGCCAGAGGCTAAAGACTACAGCCAGCAGAGGGAGCCATTTCCGCATGTTTTCAACTCGCGTGTGGGATGGGAGATCACACTCACAGCACTCAGCTCGCAGCTGCAGCCTCAGGCATTCATGTTTAAACGGCGGCCAGCAGAGCAAAGTAAGTCTTTCAACTTTTCAAACTAATTCCTATGAAAGTTAAGCTTTCTGAGGCATGAGCTGAAAACGCACCAGACTGAACATGCGCTGTGAATCTATGCCGCGGACGCGTTTACCTCAGCTCTCATCACAAGCTCATCCATGACTGTCAATGTGACTCCTGCAGCGTTTTGTGCTGTGAGACTCCCTCAGCGGCTAAATCACATATTGAACACACGTTCAGTTTTTATTTGTAGTGTCTGTTCTCTAACTGAACTGATTTTATGAAAATGAACGCGGTCGCGGTGGGAAAGTGAAAGTGATTCAGTAATCTAGTAGCGGTGGCTTTGGGAGTGGCCTTGTAGGGCAGTGAAGCATTCTGGGAATTGTAGTCTTTCATCCCCATACATACATATTCTGTCTTTTCTCAGTCTAGAAAGCACCAAATTAAAAACATAATTTCACATTTTTACTACATTAATGTCCTAGTTTAAATACAGATTCTACTTCCCAGCGCTGGAGTACTCCTTTAAAGTGGCCCTGGTCACATCAAACATTTTGGTTCCCCTTAGTGAGCATTATTATGAATTGAAATTGGCACCTGAAGTACAAAACCAACCCGATACAAGCATTTTGTCATGCATTCCAACGATATAAGACACTTGATCCATTTCGTACTTTTGAGCGCTGTAGCGTCCGATTGAGGCAAAGCTTTGTGACATTTGTAGTCTGTGTGAATACTACCAGCGCTGACTGTTTCAAAACTCTACGATTTATGGTGCCCAATCAATTTTAGATGGAGAATGATGCATCATGGGAAAATGAACAATAACAATAGGGTTTCAGCACGTTGTGCTTTAACCCTTAACAACAGCACTAATAAAAACAGATCTCTTTCATGTCTTCTGTCATTACCCTAGAAGACATGGGCACAGTTGAATACTTATTCAGTCTTCTGATTCATACATATTACTTGGTCCAACATGCTTCAAATAAAAGACTCCAGTAGTCTAATAAAATAACCACTTTAATGCTTTTAATGCTTCATTACAAGCCTGTATATTGTACAGATATGTAGGACATTGATTCAGATTTGTATTTAACAGTATAAGCTCTGTAGTTCAGGTTTAAAAAAAATGACACTAATGAAGTTAATGGGCCCACTATCTGAATGACTTATTTTTCTCTATTTCAGAGGTTCTGAGAATTTTCTGATTAAAATAAAATAGGTCAAGGTGATGCAACCCATATTCTCTGAATTCCTAGCAGGTAGTGCATCCCTTTTTATCTCATTGAGCTTGAGTTTTACAAGTGCAGCATGTTTGTCTGCTCTGTGTGAAAAATGACTCTTAGCTCATGGCTAACAACACCAAGGCCATGGCTTGTATTCACATACACATACATACAATTTATAGCTAATTAAATGCACTAGGATCAAAACATCTACAAAATACATACACATAAATGTCATTTGAAAGGGCAATAACTTCATTTGAAAGGGCATGGATCTAGCAGCAGAATGCCTTCTCCTCCGCACCCAGGATGATCGTTCCCTCAAGGGCCATACTAGTGATTTTTCGGTCTTTACTCTTCAGACCATGACAGTGCTTTGATTTCCTTTTATTATGCCGGATTCAATGAACAGTTAAAAAAGAAGATTCCTTTTTCCGTTTGTGGTCCTCGAGGGAGATCTATTTATGTTGTTGAGTTGGTGCTGTCAACGAATGCTCTCCAGCCATCTTAGCTGCCAATCCAACAAGTTCCCCTGATGACTTTTTCGTTATGTTCATGAAATTTAGACAGTCTGCTAAAAGATCCTTATCTCCCATTGTCCCTGCTACACCTGACATACATTGTAGCCTAATTCATAGCAATTATGAACTTTCTGCAAATGCAATTGGAAAAATGTTTTAAGTGTAATTGTTTAGTTGATGTTTTTTGTTCGTTTTATTCATATACATATCACAGTGTACTTGAACTCTCGGTAACATTAAAAATTACGTACAAAACAATCCCGCACCCTGTTCAAGCTCCGTTATATACAAACAGTAGTTGCTTCCCAAATGACACACTACACACTATGAACTTATCCTCTATGTACTTATTCACTATATAGTCATTGTATCAGTGTAGTGTGAAACGATCAGTCAAATTGGCTGGGTTACAAGAGTTAAAAAGGGGTCTTAATGTGTGAGTTGTCAGGTGTTTAAAAGAATGAGACTTAAAACAGGGGTTAAAGTGGATAAGAATGGTGTAGTTACACATTCACACAAGACCTTAAAACAACACAATTACAAATAAACTAGGGAAACTCAGGCTGTTAAAAGCATAGAAAGTCCATAAGAAACCTAAGTTGCTGTTTAGTCCCAATGTCTGTATACAACCGTGGACCCTGTACAGGGTCGGAAATGACATTTTCATGTACAGGTCCTTCTCAAAAAATAAGCATATGTGATAAAAGTTCATTATTTTCCATAATGTGATGATAAAAATTAAACTTTCATATATTTTAGATTCATTGCACACCAACAGAAATATTTTAGGTCTTTTATTGTTGATGATTTTGGCATACAGCTCATGAAAACCCAAAATTCTCACTGGGAAATCTAAAAAAATTAGCATATTTCATCCGACCAATAAAAGAAAGGTGTCCTTTTGCAGAAATGACTGCTTCAATTCGGCCTGGCATGGAGGCGATCAGCCTGTGGCACTGCTGAGGTGTTCTGGAGGCCCAGGATGCTTCGATAGCGGCCTTAAGCTCTCCAGAGTGTTGGGTCTTGCGTCTCTCAACTTTCTCTTCACAATATCCCACAGATTCTCTATGGGGTTCAGGTCAGGAGAGTTGGCAGGCCAGTTGAGCACAGTAATACCATGGTCAGTAAACCATTTACCAGTGGTTTTGGCACTGTGAGCAGGTGCCAGGTCGTGCTGAAAAACGAAATTTTCAACTCCATAAAGCTTTTCAGCAGATGGAAGCATGAAGTGCTCCAAAATCTCCTGATAGCTTGCTGCATTGACGCTGCCCTTGATAAAACACAGTGCATGGCCCCAAAGCTGCCATTTTAGCTGGGGGGAGCTCTGGGCATTAACTGTAATAACTCCGCGTTGCAAGCACCAATCCGGTTCGTTTTTTTTCTATAGACTGTACTCACAAAGATATAACGATCAAGATAAACTTAAAAATCCGCCGGAGTTGCCCTTTAAATAAAAAAGTTTTTTTTTGTGTGTGTACAAAATGTATTCTTGTCATTACATAGCATTAAGGTTGTAACCACTGGAGTCACATGGACTCTTTTAACAATGTCTTTACTACCCTTCTGGACCTTGAAAGTAGTTGTTGTGTTGCTGTCTATGGAGGGGTCAGAAAACTCTCACACTTCTGAATACTTATCATCAATGTCTTGCTCTACTTTTCTCAACTGGACCAACAATTTCCATAGAAAGTCATTCAAAAGGAATTCCAATAACTGAAAGAGCATGAAGGGGAACTTTAGAGGGGAGTCTAGAGGTCAACTGACACTATGGGCAGGTTTTACATAATTTTACTACATCTGCTTTAAGGCCAGGCCAATAAAAAGGTTTCCCAATTTTGAGCCAACATTTCCCAGGTGACCTGCCCAAGGAAGGGAGTGACCCAAAGACAGGACTATATTTTGAACTGCCTTAGGTACCACTATCTGTAAATTATCTCCCTGTTGTCGATACAACACCTCCTCTTGAAAGACAAACCCCTCACCTACTCTGCCTTCTACAGACTTCTCACTTCCTCTCTGACTTGTCAAAGTATATCTTGCTGATACAGTGAAAACAAAACACGTTTGGTCTGTTGCAATATTACTGGGAATCTTAAACCGAATCAGTTCATCCAGGTTACCACCCAGACAGCATGGTAACATTGATGCAATGTTGAGTTTTAATCCAAACCATCATTTTGGTTTAGACTGACATTTCAATGTGTGAAGTATGTTGGCTCAGCATTGAAATATGTTGGATCCGCATTGAATTTGTGATGAAAGTCAACAGCACACATGGGTGGAGACAGCGTCAGTTGAGTCCACGAGACCGCAGGGTGTCCCATTTGTCATTTTAGGTTTTAGAAGGGTGCTTGCGAGGTCTGTATTTGCCCTCGATGCACACTTCTGCCAAACCTGCACTGATGCAGTCAAAGCAGTCAAAGTGGCATTACGTAAGTAATGGACTCAGAGGAAGACCGTGAGGGTTTAGCCATTTAGCCCTGCCATTTGGGACAGGGCCTCGGTTGAAAAATGGTTGAAAAACATCTATTGTAGTTTGAAATTGGCCACTGATTGGTAAACTCCCATTTCGGTTAAGCATGTGTAGCCTAATTGATGCTTCTTTATTAGAGAGAAAACCCAGGTGCATCCTGTAGTGTGTTGAACCACATGACATATATGACTTCTCATGTACAATTTCAAACAATGCTCCATCTACCTTATTTCTCATTTTGTGTGCTTGTTTTTTTGCATTTGATTTGTATTTTTACTGACTGTAATAAAAAAAACTACATTCTTAAAAAATGCATCTTGTTTTAGTAATGTTTACTGGGAAATTCCTGAATAAAGTTAAAATATCATTTAACAGATTTCTTGAAGTGGGAGACTTGAACATGAGCAAGAATGTCACCCTGCACACACAGCCCATGTCTTCATTCATCAGTGCTGTTTGCTCCTTTAGGAGTGAAGGAAGATGAAGATGGACAATTTCAAAAATGAGAAGCACCTCCTGATAATGCTGACATTGACTATACATTGGGTTATTGTCGACAGCATAATCACCTGACTTGTGCCTTATCTTTTGATAATTATTTAGATTATCAGTTAATTATGACATACTATTAAACATATTGTCAACTTATGACCTTTCTAAAGACACAACATTGGATCAAATCTTTCTTAATTGGCCGAAATCAGTGTGTGCGGGTGAGAAATACTCTATCCCCATTTAAAGCATGCACCCTGGGAGTGCCACAGGGATCAATTTTAGGGCCACTGCTTTTTGGCATATTTATTAACGACCTTCCATCTGTATGTAAGAATTTTGATTTGAAGATGTATGCTGATGATGCTGTGTTATATACTCATGGGAAAAATGCTACTGAACCCACATAGCAAATGTTTTCTGGCCCAGCTCCGGGCCACATAATTATTTTTCCTCGGCCCAGTTTCAATGAATTTAACTAAGGAAATGCAAAAGGTTATTAATTGGTTACAAAACTCCTGTTTGACTTTAAATGTTGAAAAGACTGTAACTATGTTATTTACAAACAGGAGCAAACTAAAAGATTGACCTGACATTTTAGTAAATGGGCAACAAATTAAAAATGTGAATGAATTCAAATATTTAGGGGGTTACCCTCATAATGCTCTTAGTTTTAAAAATCATGTCGAGTAACACACTGAAATTTATTCTCAGAAACTACAGACACATAAGAAACTCCTGTAAAAATGTTCATTGAAATGGGAAGGAAGGAGGTGGGAACCGGCGAACATTCAACAACTTTTTTAAAATAAACAAAACGAAAGTAAATCGCGGGCAGCCCCTCACGGACGACTGCCCGCACACACATAACAAAACTCAACGGGAAGTCCAGGCCTGGTCCTCTCTCGTCCTTGACTGGTGTCGCTCATCCTTAAATGCCTCCGAGCTCCCTCATGAGAGGACTTGAGACCGGTGTGGCTCGCAGGTTATGCTCCTTCGCAATCACATCCCTGGTCTCACTCACTTCTCCCATGTCCCTCGCTTGTTCACCTCGCCACATACAACCCCCCAACTCACCCCCCCCCCCCCAATCTCCGTGCCTCATGCGTCTGGGGTTTAGGCAGACGAGACGAGAGAACCGGGAGATGGAGACCGAGCGACAGGACGAGAGAGTGGAGATAGGGAAAAAAATAAATAAATCTGGTTCCCCGACACACTGCCGCTCGGTCCTCACCAGCCGAGAGGCTCATCCTCGCGGTGCTATGTGATGGTGCTGGACGCCCGGTGGACGGCCTGATCCTCCTCCGCCCCCTAGCGGCCGGCGGTGGCTCTTCCGATTGAAGGAAGTCGGCAGCGAGCCCCGTGCTCCCTGCTGCTCCCCATCATGGCAGACGGCAGCAGGCTCCGGCCCACGGCAAACACCAGCGACTCCTCCGCTCCCTCCAGGACGGCCGCCACCCCACCTCGACCCAGGGGCACGGCAGCGAGCGCTCTGTCCCACCAGTCTTTACTCGCTCCAGCACCACCGCCTCGGGCAGCCTCTCGCGGACCTTCTCTATCCGCGCTGCCCTTACTCTTCAGCACTACATTCTTCAGCAGCGAGGGCTCTTCGAAAGCGTGTCCCTCCTTCCTCCTGGGTTTCGGCACCAATGTAATAACGTTCATAGAAATAGGAAGGAAGAAGGCGGGAACCGGCGAACATTCAACAACTTAAATAAACAAAACGAAAGTAAACCGCATAACACACACATAACAAAACATAAACAAAACTCAACGTCAAAGTCAAAAACCCTCAAAGTCCAGACCTGGTCCTCTCTCGTCCTTGACTGGTCTCGCTCTTCCTTAAATGCCTCCGAGCTCCCTCATGAGAGGACTCGAGACCGGTGTGGCTCGCAGGTGACGCTCCTTCGCAATCACGTCCCCGGTCTCACTCGCTCCTCCCATGTCCCTCGCTCGTTCACCTAGCCACACTCTCTTACTGTTGATGCATCACATACATGTTTAAATGCAATGATTCTCCCACATCTTTTTTATTGCATGACAAGTTGGTCTCAAGCATGTAAAACAGCCATAAAACCACTTGAATCATTATATAAAAGTGCTCTTAAGATTCATGACAAAAAAACACGTCAGTTTCATCACTGTCAGATACTCACCAAATATAGTATCTTTAATTTTGAACATGTAATAATGCACACAAATGTATGTTTATTGTTTAAAATCCTTTATAATGCAACTGCTCCTCCTTTGAAAAAAAATATTACACTTAACTAAGAGAAAAAAATAAGAGCTACCCGATCAGCTGCAAGAGGAGAATACAGTATTCCTAAGCGATGTTTATTAACAAAGATTCGGGAGGAGGGCTTTCAGATAATTGACACAGGTGGAGAGCACTCAGCTAATCAACAAGAGGTGTATATATACACGCAGCAGTCTTACCTCTGTTCTGTTGACAGTTTATCAGCATCCCTCCTCCACCCCTTCTCCACATTTTGATCTTTTAGTTCTAACCACTTACACGAAGGGGGGGGGGGGGTACTCTGGTTTCGTGCCAAGTTCGAGCTTGAATCCCTCCCCCGGGACAGCACGTCAAATACGCATTTATATTACTCTATATAATTCTCCAAATCCTTTTTTTCTTTAGTTGCCATAAAGCAATAGCCTGACAAGCCAGACCCACATCAAAATGTTTGGTCTGGAAACTCACCATAGACAGGGCTCAATCCGAGGGGCGGGATAAACGGTTGTCTTTCAAACTCCCTCTGCACGCGATAGGATAGCGCTACACCAACCGGAGCAACGAAGGTGAAACAGAGCTTGTTGATAGATTAAACATTCGCCGTATCTGGTCGGCAAAACTCCGAACACATCTTCCCTTTTTAAGAATGACTTCAGTGCCGCTCTTTGTTCTTTTTCTCAGAGAAAAGCTTAACTCCAAGGCCGCTCTTCCAGAGTCGTGGTCAAAGATTCGAAAGACCGACGCCGTTCGCCAGTTTCTGTGTTTACTAGAAGCACGCAAGCACAACTCGGCCGTCATTATTATGGCCCCGCCCACCGACTCTATACACGATGTGATTGGTCCGGCAAGAGTTAGGGGAATACAGCTCAGAGGGGTATTGAGAGTTGCTAGACAACAATTGCGGGCAGATTAAATTTGCTGCCGCTAGGGTGCGTCTAGATTTCTAGGCTAATAAAGCAATGGAATTCAGAGGTGATTACTTGTACGTATTTTAAAACATTCATGTCTCACAAAAAATTGGATGTTGCCACAGCAAATTTGTAGACATTTGTGATTGCGTGTTGTGTGATGGGGGGGTATTTATTTATAAAAGGTGATGGGAGGGGGTTTCATTGTTGTGTGTATTTAATATTTAAAAATCTGTGATTGATATTGATATGTGTGGATTTAAAACTCTGTAATTGATAATTTGCACAACTAAGATTTTAGTAACTGTTAATTTATTGTAGGCTATGTTTCTATTTCTACCTGCCCAGGGACTATGGGTGGAAAATAGAAATGTGCTAAAACCTGGTGCAATGCATCTCTCCTTGCTATAAACAGGGCTAATGTTTTTACTGTGCACTGTCCCTGTCTCAAATAATAATAATCTCCTGCTCCTCTAATTACTAATCAGGTAATTATTCATATTCCTGGATCAATATTACATTTAGGGAATATAACTGATCTCTGTTCAGTTTAGCCTGTTTCCACTGAAACACAAATGATAAAAACAATCTTATGTTTATTGAGAAAGTGGCTGACATGGCTATTTTGTGATATTTTAAGAGATTGAGGTCTACGTAAGGTGAATCTGCAGCTTTAAAGGTAGATAGTTCACCCTGAAATGAAAATTGTTGTCATTTACTTATCCTCAAGTTGTTCCAAACCTGTATGAGTGTCTTTCTTCTGCTGAACACAAAAGAAGATTTGAATGAATGTTGGAGAGTTGATGGCTGCAATTGACATCCATAGTATTTTTTCCTACTATAGAAATCAATAGCTGCCATCAACTCTCTGAGCTTCTAGCTCAGCATCAAAGAATGGAAGATTATTAAGGTTTTCAGACTCATCCACAGACTGCATAACCTGAGCCCGGGTCATCACCATACTCCAAGCAGTGTTAGAAGGCAACAGGTTTAACAGAAAAGGAAAATCTTGACCTAAAAATCACAGGATATGGCAATCAATTTTTCTACTATTCCTATTCTCAATAAATGTGGTTGCTCTTGTACCACTACCAGTGTAGACTTCAATTGTAAAGTAAATCTGCACCTCACCATGAGCCCATAATGACAGCATTACCTTCATTCTCTTCTGAATGCTTTGGAACCAACTGACTTTCTACTAGCATCAGGCATATATTTTCTACTAGCATCTACCAAATGTTGATGAACTGCTATATTCCCCTTTTGAGGAGCACCCCAAGCTTAGGAACGAGATCAAGCAGCAACAAAAACAAGAACAAAGCCAAGGAAGCAGCCTGAAAAGCTGTACAAGGGGCAGGGATGGACAGTATTTCAGATATTTACAATATGTATTTTAAATCCCTTTGGGATAAAAAGTATTTTGTATTTTAATACATTTAAGTTTAGTATTTTTGTATATTCAAAATACATAAAATAATTTGTGTGAGTCAACTTCTTTATTAGGCTGCTGATCTCCTGTATAAACTAGTTCCGGCCCTCCAATACCAAATTTTATGCATATGAGCTGCAGTTGTATGACTGAATCTAAAATTTTCTGTGTTAATAAGAAATAAGATAAGGTGGAGATGTCATATTTAGTTCTACTTGTTGATTAAGATTAAATTGGAACATCATTCAGATTTGCCTTCAGTTAAAATGAAGGAATAAAAGAGCATTAGCGATTCAGATTTGCCTACAGTTATAATGAAGGAATAAAAAACACTGCTGTAGCATATTGATCACTGGCCATGGCCTCCAAGAGTAGCAAAAGAACTTCAAGGCCATTATCTACTCTGCTTCCCTGGACTACCCCAGCAGAGACGGTGTCTGGGGCTCTCCTCAAGCTTCAAAGACAGCACAGGAGAGTGGAGAAGGGTGAAGGGCGCGACAGGGTGACACTCCCATCATCAGACATGCATCACCAGCTATTACAAAACTTTCAATACACATAAGAAAGGACACTGGCTCCATTTTATCCAAAAGCAAACTGTATATAGTATAATAATATTTCTATATATTAATTAGTATTTCTTTATGAATGTCCCTATCCACTTAAGCCCTTTAATGCATGAATTATGATAACCTCAGACAGGATTTGTTTTTGCTCTTAGGGCATGCAAAACAAGATTTAAAATGTTTTTTGTTTTTTTTTACACATATTTAAAAATTTTTTTTTCAAATGTCCCCTATGGGTGGACAACATGCTTTTAAGGTTTAAACTGAAGAGATACTGTATTAAACTTAATACAGTAATAACATGGCAATATTGTGTGTATTTAACTAACAAATCAATAAAATTCTATAAAATTATGTGAACACTACAAAACTACAAAAAATATAGATGTGAGATATTGCAACTGAACTTCATTCAAGTTGAACTTCTTGAATTCATCTTTGATGTCAGAAAATGAGAATGTGATTTCATCAGAGAACTCTAAAACCTATCAAGGTACAACTGTGGAAACCCAACTCAGATGCTCCCAACAGAGTACCAGAGTATGTCGATTTGCCCTTATTAGCTAATAATTCTGATTATGTTTAAGATGGACACATTGCTACCATAGCTCTTCGAGAAACTGTTAGAAGAAAACAAAAACAACCCTAGGTATTTATTTGAAACTGTGCGCAGTGAATAGGCCTCCTCTTAGTGTGAGAGTAGTTTTGAGGCCACCGATCATTCTTGCGGGCATGTAGTGCATTGCTAGGCAAGTGGATGTTCTACCAGACTAATTTGGATGTCTGTTGCTGCCGCTTAGTTTAAGCCTGCGGGTTTGTTTCCTAAACAAAAATAGGCCTTTTGGGCTGATAGCCACCTCAGGATAATGCTGTTTGTCTCCTCTCAGTGCAAAGACATTGGAGAGTGTATGTTTAGACCAACACGTGAACTTCAGTTAGATCTATATCCGGGCTGGACATAGAAGCCCCCTGGGGCTTCGGACACTTCCTGCCCAAGTGCTTCCTATCTTGTGAGGCTGTAGCTCTTCCAAGCCTCGGGTAAATATCTATGCTTGCAGGCCGGCCATCACCAGGGCTGCCACATTAGCTGGCCTAGGCTTTCTAGGAATGACAGAGGCATTTTGTAAAAGTGCTGTCACCCTGGGCCCTTCACAAAGTGAATGCAGGTTTTTAGAATCCCTAATGTCAGCCTCCTCTCATTTGAGAGTTGTCCGGCCAGGGCCCGTCCCCTTCTCTGCATTCTGGATCTATGAGTGATGCAGATTAGTGTTGAGGCATAATTGATAGCGACTTAGCCATTGGTCATGGGGCTTGAGTTAGGCCGTCTTTCGCTTATTCACGAAGAGACTGGGGTTTGATGGACCCGGTCTCCCAGAGCTATTTTTTTGCTGCCAGCTTTTGGCAGGCCCTGGCCCTATTTATATATCATGGCCAGGTGGCAGTACTCCCCTGATAAGTCTGGATATATTTGAGTATCCCACTCCTAGCTCTGTATCATTCTGCTTCACCAATGGCTTGGGTTGAGCAGCACTTCGCAACTTTTGTTTTATGATGGTTTGTTAATACGCTCCCTTTGAAGCCGAGAGTATTGCCATGGCTGACGCCCTCGCATGTAAATGGTAGGGTTAGGGCTAGAAGACTCAGGACCTCCATGGAGGTGGGTGACATAAGTTGAACTCCCCTCGTTTAGAGGGTCCAGGGTGTTTTTGCCAAGTATACTGCTATGGGCAATGTAATTAGGCTCCAGGCTCATAGGCCCTGCCGGTGAGACTGCACCGTCACACAGTAGGCCTCAGTGGGAATGGGGCTTATTAGACCAGCTGGCTGTGAGCAGCAAGCTTGGGCAGTCTGGGCAGTAGACTCCAACCAGCCAGGTAGTCAGCCTTGAGGGGCCTCTTGAGGATGGCCCTATGTGTATGTCGATATGAGTACGATACCAACAATGTCGGCTTCAGTAGCAGACACCTCGCCCCACCAGACTTCCCTGAAGGCGGGCTCCCGGTCACCAGTCACCGTGACAGTCAGCATGAATTACTAGCAGGTAATAGGCCTCCCCAGGCCTCCCCAGGCCTCCCTGAGGGCTTGCTATAGGGTAGCAGACCTCACCAGGCCTCCCCTGAGGGTGTGTGTTCCTGGTCTTCAGTCACTTGACGGTTAGCACGAGCTGCTAGCAGGTAGTAGACCTCACCAGGCCTCCCTGAGGGAACGAGTTCCCAGTTTCTGGCTACCTCGACAGTTGGCTTTGACTGCTATCAGGGTTTTTTGAGGGTCGTCTATAAGCCCGAAGCTGCCTGAGTCTGATCGGACGGTCGTAGGCCCAATTAGTTCAGTCTGTAGGCTTGTAAAAAAACTACAATTCCCAGAATGCTTCGCTGCCCTGTTAAGCCATTCCCAAAGCTACCTTCTGGATTACTGTGACTGAGTTGGAGAAGTCACTACAAATAAAAACTGAACGTGTCTGTTCAATATAATGAATGAGTCACCGCGCGAGTATCACAGCACTAACTGCAGGAGTCAGATAAATGAGCTGAATGAGCTGAATGAGCTCTCATGATGAGAGCTGAGGTAATCGTGACTACACTCGCGGCATACATTCACAACGCGAGTTCAGTCTGGTGCGTTTTAGTTCATGCCTTTGCAAGCTTAACTTTCATAGAAATTAATTTGAGAAGTTAAACGACTTACATTGCTCACCATAGCTCCGTTTAAATGAGTGCCTGCAGCTGTGAGCTGAGCTCTGAGTGTGATCTCCCATCCCCCATGCGTGGGTTCAAAACATGCGGAAATGGCTCCCTCTGCTGGCTGTAGTCTTTAGCCTTTGGCCAAACATCCCTCCGATGATCTAGGAGGAGGAATTTTTCCAGAAATAAAATGCATAAATCTCTTGTCTCAGGAGGCTATGAGGGGGTAAAGCACAATCATTTGAATATATGATTTGAATATATGAATCTGGTGGATTAATGCGGGACTGAAAAACAGGAATGGCAGGATGAATCCTCCCGTACGCTGGAGGTAGTTTGAGGCGGACTGTCACTGGGCTAATGATTTTAGTGACAGGAAACGGGCCAAAGAATTTGGAAGCGAGCTTATTACTTAGGGAACGCAACAGAATGTTCTTGGTAGAAAGCCACACTTTTTGACCCACGACGTACACGGGAGGCTTAGACCGGTGGTGATCAGCTTGGGCCTTGGTGCGTCTCACGGGCTCTATTCCATGTGTTCCATTCCACCTCTGGAAGATGGTGTGTGCGGAGGGGACCGGGCCTTCGGATTCCAGACTGGGAAAGATAGGTGGCTGGTACCCTAAACTACACTTGAACGGAGAGAGGCCTGTGGCTGACACTGGTAACGAGTTGTGAGCGTACTCAACCCAAGAAATCAGTTGGCTCCAAGAGGAAGGGTTTTTGGCGGCAATACATCGTAACACTCGCTCAAGATCTTGGTTGGCTCGTTCAGTTTGACCATTGCTCTGGGTATGGAAACCCGAAGACAGACTAACTGTCGCCCCCAGTAATTTACAGAATTCACGCCAAAATTTGGATACAAATTTAGGGCCCCCTGTCGGAAACCACGTCTGTCGGAAGGCCATATAAGCGAAAGACGTGGTCTACGACAGCCACCGCTGTCTCCTTGGCGGAAGGTAATTTAGGCAAGGGGATCAAATGAACCATTTTCGAGAACCGGTCCACGGCGGTCAAAACGACCGTCTTGCCCTGGGAGGGCGGAAGAGCGGTAACAAAATCTAGAGCGATGTGGGACCAGGGTCTCGAAGGAACAGACAGCGGTTGGATTAACCCACACCTGGGGAGCGATTGGAAGTCTTACCCATGGCACAAACTGAACAAACCAAAACAAATTCCCGGATGTCACGAGCCATACCAGGCCACCAAAACCGTTGCTGTACCAAAATTTTGGTTCTATTGACTCCCGGATGGCAAGCAACATTGGAGCTATGACCCCATCTAATTACGTTGGACTGAACTCCCTCTGGCACAAATAAACGATTCGGTGGGCCACCAGGCGGAGGCGTTACCCCTTCTAAGGCTGATTTGACCTTCGATTCGACCTCCCATGTGAGTGATGAGATGATGAGTCTCTCTGGAAAAATGCATTCGGGAGTAGACGGGCGTTCGGAGCGGTCAAAAACGCGAGATAAAGCATTGGGTTTGATGTTCTTAGAACCCGGGCGGTACGATAGAGTAAATTCAAAACGTCCGAAACAAAGAGCCCACCGAGCCTGCCTAGAGTTGAGTCTTTTGGCAGATATATTCCAGATTCTTATGGTCGGTCCAAACGATAAAAGTAACCCCCGCTCCCCCGCTTTAACCAATGACGCCATTCCTCCAATGCAAGCTTAACTGCCAACAGTTCCCTGTAACCAATGTCGTAATTACATTCGGCTGGTGACAGACGGTGAGATAAATACACGCGCGGATGCATCTTGTCGTCCGAGGGAGAGCGCTGGGAAAGAACCGCTCCTACCCTCACCTCTGAAGCATCCACCTCCACCACAAACTGACATGATGGATCAGGGGCGATGAGAATGGGAGCCGAAACAAAGAGGCTCTTGAGGTTGGTAAATGCAGTTTCGGCTGCACCAGACCACCTGAACGTCACTTTGGGGGAGGTCAACGCTGTCAGAGGCGCGGCTAGTTGGCTGAAATTACGAATAAAACGTCGATAAAAATTTGCGAACCCTAGGAACCTCTGCAGGGCCTTGCGGGAATCTGGGGTTGGCCAATCTATCACAGCCTTAACCTTGTCGGGATCCATGCGCATTCCCTCAGACGAGATGATGTGTCCAAGGAATGGAACAGACTGTGCATGGAAAGCGCATTTCTCCGCCTTGACAACCTCTGGAGCTAGCAACCTCTGGAGCACTAGTCGAACGTGCTGGACATGTTCCTGGAGAGACGAAGAAAAAATCAAAATGTCACCGAGGTAGACATAAATGAACTGATCGACCATGTCTCCAAGCACGTCATTGACTAGTGCTTGGAAGACTGCTGGGGAGTTGGACAGCCCGAAAGGCATGACCAAGTATTCAGAGTGCCCCCTGGGGGTGTTAAAGGCAGTCTTCCATTCATCCCCCTCTCTTATGCGGACCAAATGATAGGCATTACGTAAATCCAATTTTGTGAATATGGATGCTCCCTGCAACCTCTCAAAGGCTGAAGACATCAACGGCAAAGGATAAGTATTCTTTACTGTGATGTTGTTCAGCCCTCGGTAATCAATGCAAGGTCGCAGGGACCCATCCTTTTTACCCACAAAAAAGAACCCTCCCCCCGCCGGAGAAGAAGAGGGGTGGATGAACTTGGAAGCTAGCGAATCAGAAATATATTTCTCCATGGCCTCCCTTTCTGGAATAGAAAGTGAGTAAAGCTTGCCTTTAGGCGGAGATGTACCTGGCATAAGGTCTATTGCACCGTCATAGGGACGATGAGGAGGAAGAGAAGCAGCCCTGGACTTACTGAACACTTCCTTCAGGTCGTGGTATTCTTCGGGCACGTAAGACAAATTCACCGCCTCCTCCTGTAACACAGAACTAGACACAGACGTACGAGCAGACACAAGACAAGAGGCATAGCACTGATTACTCCAAACAGATACTGAACTGCGTCCCCAGTCAACCCTGGGATTATGCTTGACCAACCAGGGATGACCGAGGACGACGGGCATGAGGGGTGCGTCAGTGATGTAAAAAGTGATGGTCTCAGTGTGATTGCCCGTGATGGTGAGTGTGATAGGTTCAGTGGTGTGAGTGATGGTGCAGAGTCTGTCTGTTGATGGCGTGTACTGAAATGGGTGTGTTGAAGGGGTGCGTAGGAATCTGGAGTTGGGTGGTCAGTGCACGATCCATAAAATTACCCTCGGCTCCAGAGTCCAAAAAAACCTTGCAGCTATGTGACCGGTCTGCCCATTGCACTCTTCCCGGCAAGAGAGTTGCGGACGAGGATTTCCTCAGTGAAGCTCCACCCGACAGTAGCCTCCTCTCTACTGCCGGGCTTGATCTTTTAGTGGACAGTTACTGAGGAAATATCCCGCCGCACCACAGTACATACACCGTCCTTCGGTTCTTCGGTGTTCTCTCTCCTGCCGGGAAAGCTGAGCTCGACTCACCTGCATGGGCTCGGTGTCGCTGGGTGGGCTGACCGTGTCTCTCGCCGATGGTTGGACCAGCTCGGTGGGCTCTCTGACATGGGTGCGCCAGCCTCGCATCTCCAATCGGGAGTCCACTCGAAGTGCTAGGTCCATGAGGTCGTCAAGGCGGTGGGGAAGCTCCAGGGCATAAATCTCACGTTGGACACGGTCAGCCAGCCCATGCAGGAATCTGTCCCACTGCGCCTCTTCGTTCCACTTGCTCTCAGCGGCCAACGTACGAAACTAGATCATGTAATCTGACACAGAATCCTTGCCTTGGCGTAATTCTGAGAGCTGGCAGGCCGCTTCACGACCCGTAGCGGCGCGGTCAAAGACCCGTCTAAGTTCCGCTGAGAGTGTTCGGAACGAAGAGCAGCAATGATGGTCGTTCTCCCACACCGCCGTTCCCCAGACCGCCGCCTCACCAGCGCAACCTTTGCTCTCTCCGTGGCGAACGTAAGCGGTTGGAGTGAAAAGAACAGAGAACAGCGAGTCAAGAAAGGTCTGCATAACTCAGGCTCACCCGCGTATCTCTCAGGTGTGGGGATGCGTGGTTCCTGATGGTTAGGGCTGGCAGCTGGATTGGGGGAAACGGACGGCGGGCTGGGCGCACTGGGTGATGTCAGTTGCTTGATTTGAGTCGTGAGCTCGGACACCTGCTTGACTAGTGCCTGCACGGCTCGGGCGTTGGCGGTGACATGCTCCTCCTGCCGCTCCATCCGCTGACTGTGGGCAGTCAAATACTCCTGTAACTCGATCAATTTCGCTGGATCCATCTTTGGTCAGATCGCTCTGTCGTGAGCGCTGGGAAGAAAGAACAGCAAGATCCAATTGCGAAATAATAAAGATTTCTGTCTTTCAGTAAGGTAGCACGAATGTCTTTCACAAGAAAGTCAGGTAGATCAGTCTCAGGTGGTAATGGGGCAGTGAAGCAGCGCAGTCCATGCGGAGAGCCGGCAGACACAGATGTTCCGTGAGCAGGGAGACAAGGGCAGACGCGGTCGGGCGGAAACAGAACCGAGCCGAAGCAATCCCACGAAGAACACGAACACACAGGAACCACAAGACACACTGCAACGATCTGACAACAGACTGAGTGAGAAAGAGGAATATATGGGCCCGGTAATGAGGTACAGCAGGTGAGAGTGATCAGTGATGAGTAATCAGTGACCATTGCTATTGAGGCATGATGTCCACTATAGTGGACAGATGATTAATCAGAATTTTCTCCAAATTTAAAATCAATAATTGGAAAATTTAACTGTGGTATGACTCATACCACATATACTTAACTTATACTTTTACTTATACACATATACCACTATACTTTTTTTTTTTTTTTTAAACTGCAAGAGTCTCCTAAGATAGAAGGAATGGATGGACATTCCGGAGCAATTTGGCATTTCTGACTGGCCATTGGCCATTTTGGTCACTTGGTGTCAATGTATAGGAAGATGCAAAAGGTTCAACTGTAGAGGTTGATGGTGCAACTATGCCATCAAAACCAATGCATATGCAAAAAAATGCTTTTTGAATAGCTGTCCACTGTAGTGACCTCGATGCATGAAAGTGTTAGCTTAGTTATACCTCTTTAATTGTGGTGTTGAAACTTCAGACCCACTTTATTTTAGGTGGCCTTAACTACTATGTACTAACATGTAAATTAATAATTTGATACAATGCACTTATTGTGTACATACATTTTTTCACATTGTACTTCCATTTAAAAAATGGCATGCATGTAATTACATCTGTTATAATTACATTTATAATTAAACAGTTGGCACATCCCTTACAGCTAAACCTACACTTAAACTCACCCCCAAACCACACCTGTCCCTAACTTTACCCGTATCCCACCTCAATATCAGCAAAAGTGTTTTACAATGCAATATAAACACAGTAATTGCATTGTGCTTATTTTTTGATCGTTAGTACATAGTAGTTAAGGCCACCTAATACAAAGTGGGAATGTAACTTAAAATGCTCATATCCAGGTGTAAATATTCATCACTGTTTTTAATGTTTGCTGACCCCATCTGTTTGGTATTGAAATAATCCTCTTCTAAAGTCTTAATTGATGGTAACCGTGCGTTCACACCGCCACCGGTGAGAGCGTCAAAATTCGCTCTTGCCGCCCTGTCAACGTCGCTCTAGAATGCTTCGTGGACGCGCTGCCGCTCTGACGTAGATCGAATGTTTTTTCTTTTTATAAACTGTATTTAAAGAGGCTGCAAATTAAACAAGCATGTTGATGGATAGACTGAACACAAGTAGGGTATAAATTAATCTCATGAAATCGTTTAAATGTGAAAGTAAGAATGAACTGCATACCCACTGAAAAACAAGCATTCTAGCACCTATAAAAACAGTGTTGCGCGACTTCTTAACAAATTACACATCACTATAAATGTCTTGTTATAAATGATTGGGAATCCCGCACAGCAATGATCAACTTCTCTTACATTTTGCTTGGGAACTAATGTGGTAGGAACCAAAGTTTATATGCCTGTGTTCTCTGGATTCCTCTCAAGCGGAGCACTTCAACATTCTGATTGGTTGCCGCCTGTTGCCGCCGAACCACGTCATAGCTCATTGCCATAAAGTTGAGCTGATTTCAACTCTCCCCGGCGCCCAAATCGTCCAAGACGCGCCGCGCCGCTCTCGTCGGAGCTCGCTGCCCGGCTCCCATTGAAAGTGAATGACTTCCGGCCACCTTGCCACTCTTGCCGCCGGCGGAGTAAACGCACACTTATATTATGTTACTATAAAATGCATCATACTAGTTTTACCATACTGTAAGGTAGAAACTTCACACATTCTTCAGACCATTGAATGAAGGCAGAAGATAGACTCTCCCGGACATCTCTGATTGGTAACCTCACAAAAATGGGTGTGACTGATGAGGTTTTAATGAGCTCCCATATAAACATCTTAGCTCGATCTCTTTGAGAAGCCACACTTCCTGATTTTTTTTTTCTGCAGGTCACCTTCAAGTTAACTTCGTTGGATTCAACATGGACTATCCAGAAGGACTCAACAAGCGCTTCAGTGCACTCCCAGCGAAAGGGTAAAATAGCGAGTCTTGATAGTTAATTAGTTGTTGGCTTTATGAACTAGCTAGTCAAAGGTGTTAAGCATTACTGATTGCTGGGTGATATAATAATATATATTGTGGAATTGATTTAACCTTTTTTAATATAGTTTATACACTCACCTAAAGGATTATAAGGAACACCATACTAATACTGTGTTTGACCCCCTTTCGCCTTTAGAATTGCCTTAATTCTACGTGGCATTGATTCAACAAGGTGCTAAAAGCATTCTTTAGAAATGTTGGCCCATATTGATAGGATAGCATCTTGCAGTTGATGGAGATTTGTGGGATGCACATCCAGGGCACGAAGCTCCCATTCCACCACATCCCAAAGATGTTCTATTGGGTTGAGATCTGGTGACTGTGGGGGCCAATTTGGTACAGTGAACTCATTGCCATTTGAGTGACAATGGCATTTGTCATTTGAACTCATGAAACCAATATGAAATGATTCGAGCTTTGTTGCATGGTGTATTATCCTGCTGGAGGTAGCCATCAGAGGATGGGTATATGGTGGTCATAAAGGGATAGACATGGTCAGAAACAATGCTCAGGCAGGCCGTGGCATTTAAACGATGCCAAGAAGTGTGCCAAGAAAACACAAGAAAGTGTGCCAAGAAAACATCCTCCACACCATTACACCACCACCACCACCACCAGCCTGCACAGTGATAACAAAGCATGATGGATCCATGTTCTCATTCCGTTTACGCCAAATTCTGATTCTACCATCTGAATGTCTCAACAGAAATTCGAGACTCATCAGACCAGGCAACGTTTTTCCAGTCTTCAACTGTCCAATTTTGGTGAGCTTGTGCAAATTGTAGCCTCTTTTTCCTATTTTTAGTGGAGATGAGTGGTACCCGGTGGGGTCTTCTGCTGTTGTAGCCCATCCGCCTCAAGGTTGTGCGTGTTGTGGCTTCACAAATGCTTTGCTGCATACCTCGGTTGTAACGAGTGGTTATTTCAGTCAAAGTTGCTCTTCTATCAGCTTGAATCAGTCGGCCCATTCTCCTCTGATCTCTAGCATCAACAAGGCATTTTCGCACACAGGACTGCCGCATACTGGATGTTCTTCCCTTTTCACATCATTCTTTGTAAACCCTAGACATGGTTGTGCATGAAAATCACAGTAACTAAGCAGATTGTGAAATACTCAGACCAGCCCTTCTGGCACCAACAACCATGCCACGCTCAAAATTGCTTAAATCACCTTTCTTTCACATTCTGACATTCAGTTTGAAGTTCAGGAGATTGTCTTGACCAGGACCACACCCCTAAATGCATTGAAGCAACTGCCATGTGATTGGTTGATTAGATAATTGCATTAATGAGAAATTGAACAGGTGTTCCTAATAATCATTTAGGTCAGTGTATATCACATAAGCATACATGATAGAACACATTTGGGATGAATTAGAGCGGAGACTGCGAGCCAGGACTTCTCGTCCAACAACAGTGTCTGACCTCACAAAAGAAGAATGGTCAAAAAATCCAATGAACACACTCCTAAATCTTGTGGAAAGCCTTGCCAGAAGAGTTGAAGCTGTTATAGAAGCAAAGGATGGGCCAACTCTATATTAAACCCTACGGATTAAGCATGGGATATCATTCAATTTCATGTGCATAAAGGCAGGCATCCCAAAACTTTTGGCAATGTACTGTATTTCACAATGTGACTTAATTTCCTAGTTTTTTTTTTTCATTTATTATTATCTTATGCTGAATCAGGAATCAGGAATAAAGAGATTTTACTGAATATAAGTAGCGTTGCAACTAAATGTCAACTAACTGTCATTAGAGTATTTGTAGACTGTCTGATTAACATTTACTAAAACTTTATTTTGTTGGTCCCCCAACAGACATTCTACTGACTATAAGTAACTTGGCAACTACAATTCAACTTATTCTACTAACCCAAACCCTAACACCTAACCATAACCTACCAGTCTACTGAAAGTCTACAAATACTCTAATGACAGTTAGTTGACATGTAGTTGCAAAGTTACTTATAGTTAGCAGAATGTCTAAAGTGGACTATCGAAATAAAGTGTAACCAAATAAATAAGTTTAGAACCAAACTATTTGTTTATAGAAAACAGAATGAGATTATAAAAGTGTTTTTAGCTTTCAGCGCATGTGGCACACACTGTCCATTTTGCAATGTCTAACAATAAAACATACAGATAAAATAAAAAATAAAGGCTTTCTGAGTCACAGAATAACAACTGTGAAGAAGAAAAAACTGCTTGAATTACGCTACAAAGACTCCATTGTGTGTTAAGTCTGTGGCAGCACTCAGGGACAGGGCTCCTCCAGTAATGCTGTAATTCTGTAACACAACCCTCTATGTCCTGTACACATCCCATAGACAAACTCTTATGTCGTGCCATATGTCACACTGCCTGCCACTCATGTGTCATTGATTACTACGGATTCACAATCCTTCATCAATGTGGCCCCCGGAAGGTGTTGCTATCTCACATGTCCGCTGCTATCCGCGACCTCCTCCCTCCTGCATCTCTAATACTGGTGTGTTATAAAGAATAGCTATTGTGAATGCTCAGTGGCTTGAACGTGAGATTTTGGAGATATATTTGATAAATTTCTTGGAATCACAGTATAGTTCCCTTAAAAGCTTCTTTTTTAATGCAACACAAAAGTTTTTTTTGTTGATGTTGTTGTGTACAAATGTGCAAAAAAATCACTATACATGTCTGGAAAAGCTTTGAATAGTCTCAAAATATATTCAGGAATACAGCAACGGCAACAAACCAGAACTTCTCTATGCACTTTGTCCTTGGTATATCTGATCTCAGTGTGCCGGAGGCCTGCCCTAATTGTTCCTTCTTGCGAGTAAACAAGGCGATGCTAATGCCTCAGTGATAGGCCGCCAATGATTCCATCAACTCTTGGCATCCTCTCTCAATGCTGGACATAAGCATAATGCTGCCATTTGTTTTATGTCGCAACAATATCATGCCCTCACACTTGGCACCGCCACACATGGGCAAAAACTCACAGAAATGCTCACTCTGCAACAAAGATTTGTACAAAGAGGTTTCAAATTTAATGGAGTTCCTGTTTTCACGTATAGTTCATAGGATATTGATTCTGAAATTTAAAAAAAGTAAGCAATTTTAAATCAAAGAATAATTGCAATACAAAAATATAAAAAATGTTTTAAAATAGTTAATTTATTAGTACACTTTAAAAAAATACTGGGTTGTTTTAAACCAATTTTGGGTCAAATATGGACTAACCCAGCAATTGGGTTGTTTTAACCCTTCGGTTGGGTTAAATATTTGCTTAAGACAACCCAATCACTGGGTTAAAACAACCCAATTGGGTTGTTTTAACCCTTCGGTTGGGTTAAATATTTGCTTAAGACAACCCAATCACTGGGTTAAAACAACCCAATTGGGTTGTTTTTTACCCAGAATTTTTGTAACATATGGAATTATGGAGTGTAACATATGGAATTATTTGTACAAAATGTCTTCCACTGAAGCACAAATTGGAGTCCACTATAGTCCACTTTTGGAGTCCACTATAATTCATTCATTATATTATGTTAAATACAGTCAGAAAAAAAGGTAAATTGCTGTCAATGGGGCGGTAACCCTAAGGTACAAAATCTATACTAATATGTATTTTTAAGGTACTAATACACACTCTTAAAGTACTGATATGTACCTTTTCACTTTTGTACTTGTGACAGCACTGTACCTTTTTCCTGAGAGTGTAATGATAATGAAAAAGTGTGTAGACATTTACCTGCATGAAAATATATCCTCAAAACTGATAAATCTGTAAAGTCTGTGAAATAGTGCTGACTTGGGGCGGCAGTGGCTCAGTGGTTAATGTAGATTGTCTACAAACCTAAAGGTTGGTGGTTCGATCCCCGGTTCCACTTGACCAAGTGTTGAGGTGTCCTTGAGCAAGACACCTAACCCCAGCTGCTCCCGGCGAGCTGGATGGCGCCTTACACGGCTGGCATCGCCGTCGGTGTATGAATGGGTGAATGTGAGGCAAAAATGTAAAGCACTTTAGATGGCCATAGGGTCTGTTAATAGCGCTATATAAATGCAGTCCATTTACTTGCGGTGCTAAATATGCTCTACAGTCAACCAATACACCATCCAGGGATTTTTTGTCTGGCCTTTAGATTGGTTCCTCATGGATTCGTAGACAGAGCTTACCATCTGTGACGATCAATCATGTCATCCTGTATTTCAGCTGGAGATTATTATTTGACTTTTCAGGGAAATAGATGTTTAAACTGCACACTATGTTGGTCTCCAGTTATTTTCACAATGATTTCTCTATAGCAAATGGAAGTGGTGGTCGGGCCAAAGCTGCTCTGTGGGCGTCTTGGTCGTGATCTGCATACTTCTCGTTGTTTTGGGCTCTCTCCCATGTTTGTATCCCACAAGATCACATCAAGAATTGTATTGTTTGCTCCTGTCTCTTTCACCCTTTTCTGAGCAACAAAGCCTCTCGTCTTCAACACAAGGGCACTTGAAGTACAACCTGCCCACTCCCTGCATTCCTGCACTGATCTCTTAAAGATCAGTGGGAGGTTTGTAGATAGCCAGCCCTTCGGCCAACAGATGAGCTTCTGTGGACCGGTCAGAGTGAACAAAAACGCTTCTAGCTCCATTTATAGAGCTGCAGGGTTTGCTATAAATTGAAACTATGAGCCCAGGCTAACTTAGTTGAATATGCGCATAGACAAACATTGTGAAGGGCATGTTTTGTGGCTGCTGTGCACTTCTGAAAATACTCAATGTGTTCTCAGAATAATCACACAAATGTACACACTGAAAATATGTCAAAATTTGTTTGTGTTCAGTTCCACCCGTAAATGCTTATGACTGAACAGCATAGATTGTTGTAAGGGTCCTATAGGGAATATAGGGATTTTTTTAAATAGACATAATACTACAAATGTCACAATTTTCTCATTCATCACCAACACATTCTGTGTACAAGATGCTTTGCAACACGATCACATGGTAATGCATATTAATAGTACGAGTGTGAAATCTCATGGAATGGATATAGCAAAATTAGGCGTGCATATTCTTCGCAGTTTTTCGTGATACGCACTTTGTGGCGTGTATATGACACGCTCTTGGGTAGGATTAGGATGGTGGGGTGGGTGGTTTGTACGTATAATACGCCATAAAGTCCGTATCATATGCATGTAAAAAAAACGCGGACCATATGCATGCCAAAACTCATTTTGTATACATTCCATAAGATAGTAATAATCATAAATACTCATAGTATTTATACGCATCCTACATTATCTTCAATTTTGAGCCAACATTTGTTGTTGTGTGGTTGTAATGCTCTGCAATGTCAGCTATGGACAATATACGTTAAAATCAATTTATGCCAGTAGTGAAACGTGCATTTATATAGAGATTTTTGATTACTTAAAATACCTTTATATTTGAATATGCATTATAAGGAAGAAAAAAGCAAATAAACAGTCTTTAGCTGCATTTTAGAAAGAGAAGACATCAAGAGATTTGAACATGATGCATTTACAACATTTAGCTTTATCTAACTTCAGCTTTCCATTTGGAATCACAGCCTTATTTTAAAATTGCTGCATGTCTAGATTTGATGGTATATTAAATTGACTAGATGTGTTTACAAAGTCAGTGCCTCATTTCTGCCTGCGTTGTGTTGTTTTCCTGAGCTATTTCACATATGCCTCATTATTTTAGCTTGTTTGAATGAATTTCCTCTGCTAATGACCTTGTGGAAAACATCTTGAGGACAAAGGAAATCACAGCCTCACATCTGGGTGATCATAGCGAAGGAAAATCCTTTGTTTATATGATCAGAAATGTCAGTTTTTGCAAAAGATACTACAACAAGAACAAGAAAAAGAGAATACATTTTTAAAAATGACCGAATAATAAAAGCAGCATTTTTTTTTTACTATGAAACACTGTGGCCTTTGTTCTCTGGGCCAAACTGGCAGCACAAACAACTGGCAATTGTTTTGAAAAAAGTAGGGGAAAAAACGGCATTCACCCTCATTCGCACGTACATTCATAATGTTTCTCTGAAAAGCACGGTGGCGACCATGCTGAGTATCACACACAGCGGTTGGTTAATGAATTGCAAAGTCATTGAAAATTAATTTCAAGATGTGAGGGGAACAGAATGAGTGGGCGAGTGCAGGTTGCACAAATCACACTTCAGAAATCAGTCCAAGAACTAGTTCACAGCATTTCGAAATAAAACAAGGCGTGTTGCTTCAACTGAAGCATGACAACATTATGTGTCTGTGTTCCTTAAATGTCTGGAGATGCGCTTTATCGTGTTGCATGAATGAAGCATGGCGACATATGTCCGCAGCGAACGATTCCAAACCCTACACGCTGCAAATATGCTATTTCTCAATGTAAACTATTTGTATAATGAACATGAGTCATCACGACAATGGTTTGATTGTGCGGAAGCCGTTCTTCACTGCGCTCTGGTTCTTTCTCATAGACAGGCCTTGTTGTGCTCGGCCCAAGTCGAGGCAGATGTGGACTAGAACAATAGCAGCTCCTTTTATCAGAGAGCAGGGTAGTGACACCCTCCGCGGGCGCATAGGGCTCGAAAGAATGCCTGGCGCCAGCCCAGAATCACTGACGCTATTACAGACCCACCTCATCTCCCGTGATGCCATGCAACGGAGGGGACGACACCTTCAAAGGCCAGCCCTTCTTCCTTAGAAGTGCCGAAGACTATCGGGAAGGTTTGCAGAGCGTCCCCAGAGCGGAATTTGGATTGAGCGAAGAAGGACATTCGTGGGCCGTCCAGACTGTAGACCACCAAACAGATCAACACCTAGAATGGCCACCGCAAGCACCTCGGGACAAAGCGCCTTCGGGCTGGGCAGGAAGAAGAAGGCCCCTGGTCTCCTGGATCAGATCGGCAGGTTCTTTGGAGGAGACAAAAAGAGAAAGGCAAAAGTGAGTCATTTTAATTTAAAACATGTCATGCGACAACTTCTTGCTCGGTTTCGTGGGGGAAACACTGGTTCCAGATTGAGAAGCTGAATTCGAATATAGTTTAGGACTCATTGGTGATTGGATTTGTGTTGAATTCGTTTACAGACATGCAACTTGGGGCTAGAGAGGTTCTTAATGAACGGGAGTTTAAATGCATATGTGCTGCAAAAAGGCTGCCTCGTCTCATTTTGGCTTGCATTAAACAAATTATGTTATTGACCTAACATGCATTGGTAGAAATGCCTGACGGTATTCTGCAGTATTGCCATAGTATTGTATGTGTATCGCTCACAATTTAAATCCTACTATTTAGTGTTCTGTTTATTTCCCACCTAATAACGTCTATATCAATAAATAATGCACAAAGTTATATTATATCAGTGAAATGTCAAATATAAACATTTCAGAAAATTTCATATCCATACTTTCAAGTCTTATTACCAGATACAACGATTTTATTAGTTTTAATTTACAGAGCATTTCAACAAAGAAATGGTCTTAAATCTCAAATAATGAACGACTCAAACAAAACACAGTTCATTCTACTTCAGCAACTGACAACTTCATTGAGAATTCTATTTTGCTTTCTTTAGCAGCAACTGGCCATAGCAAAAGAAGCTTTGGACACAGCTGTTTGCAGTGCAAGGGATATCATTATAGGAGTGTTCTGTTCTGGCAGTAAAGTGCAATTAGCTAGAGCTTTATCTTTTGACACTCATACCTCCTTTTTGAAAAGTCATTGATGTTCAAAGCATGTTAGTTTATATGCAAAGCAATTTTGATTAGCATGATATTTTTATTTCCGCTTTTGCCTCTTCTATGTTTACTCCTGGCAGGCTAGTCACAGAAACTGAAAACCTGGATTGGTCAAGTCAAGTCACCTTCATTTATCAAGTGCTTTTTTTACAATTCAAATTGTTTCAAAGTTGCTTCACAGTTCCTTTCAGCTGTACAGCAGTCAATGTCCAGCTTAAGTATTATTTCCGTTGTAAAAATCATTAGTTAGTAATTAGTTAATTTATCTATTCAGCAGCTCTGGAGAAAACAGTGATGTCATCGTCCAGCTCAGTTCTCATACAATGGTGTCAATGCAGTCAGATCAATAATATTGTTGAATATTAAATGTCAACCTAAGCAAGCCAGAGGCGAAAGTGGCAAGGAACCAAAACTCCCTCAGGTGAAAAAATGGAGAGAAAAAACCTTGGGAGAACCCGCAGGCTCAGTCGTGGGGCCAGTTCTCCTCTGGCCAACAAACGGGGACCACTTTATTCTGATGGTCCCCTTTAGACATTCTGTTGGCTATAAGGAATATTGCGCCTGCATGTCAACTAAATTAGAGTAGTTGAGTATTAGTAGACTGTTAGGGTTTGGGTTAGTAGAGTAAGCTGATGTGCTTGCAAAGTTACTTACACCCTTAAAAATAAAGGCGCACAGGAAGAACCAAAAAGTTTTTTTTACAGTGATGCCATAGAAGAACCATTTTTGGTTCCCCAAATAACTGTTTTGTGAAAGTGTCTTTTTTTCAAACCATTTTATAGTCTAAACATTTTTGTACAATAAAGAACCTTGTGTGCAAAGGAATGGTTCTTTGGATATTAAAGGTTCTTCATGGAACCATACACCCTGCTAAACACCATTTAAGAACCTTTATTTTTAAAAACATATACTAAGTTGAATGTCTGCTGGGGAGCATAAAAATAAAGTATTTGCGGATATTAGGTAGAGTTAGTTGACATGTGGGTGCAACGTAGTCAGAATGTCTAAAGGGGACCAAAAAAATAGTGTTCTGAATCGATATTGGTTAAATTTCCAGTCCAAGAAGTTGTCGTCTTAATGCATGTTACACCTTGACTCTGGACATTTCTCTTTCATTTATTTGAAGGGCTCATTTCGTGGTCATCTATCCTCCTCTCCACAGAGACCCCAGCACTCTTCCACCCGTCGTCGTGGAGATGTCAACCCCGTGGTGCATTTCTTCAGGAGCTTTGTAAGTACAGTTTCTGTGTACAAGTCCCAAATTTCAAAGAATCATGTGAAACTAGCAAAAGAAACCTCAGGAGAAGAAAAAAAATCAATTCATCTGGGGACATGAGAATGATATTTTCACACCTCCTTGTGTTCTCAACTTTAGCTCCCACTGAGGTTGTTACCGCACTCAAAGCACAGAGCAGCAGGAAAACATAACCTCATCCAATGTATCGGGTCAAATATATATTATAAGAAAGAGCATACATAGTTGATGAGGACTGCTTAATACCAAACCAAAACATCAATAAGGCAACCCAAACAAAAGGCAACTTTCGTCCTAGACATGCAACATTGTGTCAGGCCAACTTCGCAGGCCAAGTTTGTCGTCATGTTCAACATGCAGCCCGTGTTTTCTTTGCTACAATAGTCCAGACTTGTTTTTCTCTCAGACAGACAACATTACACACACACTTACATCACTAGTGTTAGATTATCTGCTATGTAAACTGTAAAAAAAAAAAAATATATATATATAATGATTTCAAACCTGTTCATTGGTAACATTGGGCTTTATCAGGGTTTATTGTTAAATGTATTTATACGCATTACTTTAGTGTTGTGTTACCATGGTGTTAAGTATACGTGTGAATGACTGTGCACCTTTTATATATTAATAGTTTCTTCTCAGCTTGTGGCAAAGCTGCTTGTGATAAGCTTTGATTCATCATGTGGCTTTCTCAACACCATTCGTTTTTTTGTGCTTGTCACAAAGGTACAAAGGTATTACAAAGGTAAAACAGATATTAGTATAGGTGTTCACATTGCAATAGCTAATGAAATATAGTAAATTTAAGTTACATTAGTACAACCTAAAATGTTGCTACCATCGTAAATTTCCAAGGTTTTCTTTCACACCGTCGTAAAGAATGAGTCAATGTCTTCAGATGAAAAAGCTGAGAATTTGTATGCGTGGAAACTTCCACTTGCCAGAGCAAAGATGTTTTTCTTGAAGTGTGATGTCATTCGCTTTATCATCACCTTCTTCACTTTTTATTTTTGTGATGTAAGATATGAAATGGATTTTTCCCTGAAAAACACAAAATCAGTTCTGTGGAAACTATAGCTTGTAACGTTTCCCCTTTTTTTCTCTGGGGAACATTAATTGCACGGTTGTTCCTCAGTTGTGTGGGCTTGTTCATTAAAAAGATACAGGCTCTGCCTTCATTATTCATCTGAACAAAAGCCAAATGAACGACCCCTGTAAACATCTTTAAAATGAAAAGTCCTTGTTGCTTATCTTGTTTGTATTACACTGGAGAACGCAGTGCCTTGTTATAATGCTCAGGCCTCTTCATTAAAAACTGTGCCTGTGCCTTTCGAATACCAAAAATGTTCCCTGACTAAAAGTTTTAATTTGTTTCTTGAAAGGTGTCCTCTCCTCGTCCCAAGTCAAGGGTAAGTCTCACATCCCATTTTTCTATTGTCATTTATCTAACTCCTTTTTTTTCTTGGTATATTGATTTGCAATCATCTGTAGTTCATTTAGCAGTGCTCGGGATATAAATAGTAGCAGAGCAAGACTGATGTTCATAACATTCTAGAGAGAATAGGTTTAACCCATGATAATTTTCTATGCCCTCTCGTATTCAGCAATGAAATTATAATTACATCTAAGAAACAAGAGAGAATCGTTCTACATTCTTTTCTTTTCTTTTCATTTGCAGTGGAGAGAAGTATTGGGCCTGGTACGTCACTCGTCCTTGACGTGATTCACGTTTGCATTCACACCCCCTTAAACAGATCTGATTGCAGGACGCCCTCCTGTCCCGTGTCTCATTTCTAATAGAGCTGTCGTGTTATCATTTGTTCTCTTCTTTGTTAATTAACCAATGCATCGCTCTAATTGCAGCTGCTGAACTTTTCGCTGCGCTTCATGCGATCTTCTCCTTAACCTGTGGGATACGATGTTTTATAAGGATGCGTGGGTTCATTCTTTACAAAACTCCACATTGATCACATTTTTAGTGTTTTTGAGGGCCAGGAAATATAAGCCCGTGCCATTTTCTAAGTGGAGTTTATTAAAGCTACACTGTGTGATATTTTCCCCCATCTAGCGGTGTAAAGGTATATGACCATCCAGTGAATATTAGTTTCTGTTCCTCTCAATTCTGATTTCGTTTTAACTCCTACGGTGGCCGATTTAGTCCAAGATTAACTTGGTAATCCCCCTCTTCACATTCGACACGGTGCCATCGAGTGTTAAACCACGAAAAGCGAAGCTGAATTTACGGGTATGTCCCTCTTTGGCTAATGTACTTTCAAGATGGAGGGGCAACATGGCGACCAGCATTCGAACCCCTCACCCGTATGTATTATTAATGGCATATTATAAACTTATATTACTTTATACTTTATTATAGAGAGAATACTTGAGAATACTTTATTACTTGAAAGAAGTTAATATACATTAATGAGCACATATATTTATGAAAAAACTAAGTGTTTTAGCTAATAAACTAAAAAAGTTACACAGTGTAGCTTTAAGCATTATTGCACTGTAGTTTAAATTTAGCCACATTTAATGCTTTCAATATAATTATTTCACTAATTAATGCAAGATTAATGCATGATTTCATTGCCAAACAAATGGTGTAAAGACAAAAATGCATGAAAAAGGGCATTACTTTAGAAGTCTTGTAATTTTATCCTAAGTGATTATGAATTTCCACAGCTTTCAGCTGTACTATAAAAGAGTGATCTCAGACACTGGAATGATTAAGATTATTAGAGAAATTTCAGTTTCTTTTTTTCTGTATATTTTCTTTTGACTTGATTGTTGCGCTCTTTCTTTTATGATGGAATTTCTCCTGACCCAGAGCGACTCTCTGCTTCTTGATGACTTTGAGACAGCGAGACTTTTTTTGAGTCGCAGCCGGTAAAGCAGCTTTCTCTCTAGGGGTCTTCAAACTGTTCACTCACCCCATGAACTCATACTCCAACCCATCTACTCCTTTCCCAGGTCCTGATTGACTGACTCACCAGCGCCCCTGTGTTTAAGTCACATGTTGTTTAACTCCACAGGCTCCAACACATGCAGCATTGGATGCATTTGAACATTAAAACTGACAGACACACACAAAAACCCTTTCTTTGGCTGGCAAAACTTTCCTATGGCAGATCGAAATATGTAAATAACCCATGTGATTGTCCTCATATGCACCCTAAATCACCCCCTCCTATAATACTCGATATGTGGCAAACATGTAACATCCCTTGTTTTGCAACCTGCTATCACACTTGATTTCTAAGCGTTGGTGCAGAAATGCATCACCAACCAAAAAAAAAAAAAAAAAAAAAGGAGGACAAAAATGCTATATTGCAACATTATGAACACAGGAAAGAGTTGCAGTTCTGTGAATGTTCATAGATATTTCTAAGACTTCCTTAAAGGTGAAGTGTGTCGTTTGCCATCACATGAAATTGGAAAAATAATGGTTTTCAAATAAGTTTTTTTTTTAAATAGGAACATTTCCAAACATTTTGACAGAAATATGAATTTTATGATTTTTTTTTTAATGCTTTATGCAATAGCTGGACGCACACAAATCACCTTTAAAGGGTTAGTTCACCCAAAAAAGAAAATTCTGTCATTAATCACTCACCTTTGCTCATGTTCTGAACACAAATTTAGATATTTTTGATATATAAATCCGAGAGCTCTCTGACCCGCCATAGAGAGAAATTTAATAAGCACTTTCAAGGTACAGAAAGGTAGTTAAAACATCGTTAAAATGGTTCATATGACTTCATATGATTGAACCATAATTTTATAATGCGACGAGAATACTTTGTGCGCAAAAAAACAAACATAATACCTTTATTCATAACAATTTCTTCTAGCCTGTGTCAGACTCTTAAGCTGTTGACGCAGAGCAAACAGTGCAGCACTTCCAGAACCCTGGCTTACCATTGGCCGACGCTGTTCATGTGAGCACCGTGACACACATGCACAAGTCGTTCTGCAGTAGAACTAGGAAGTGCTGCACTGTTTACTCTGCGTCAACAGCTTAAGAGTCTGACGCAGGCTAGAAGAAATTGTTGAATAAAGTTGTTATTTTGTTTGTGTTTTGCGCACAAAAAGTATTCTCTTCACTTTATAAAATTAAGATTGAACCACTGGAGTCGCATGAACAATTTTAACAATGTCTTTACTAACTTTCTGGGCCTTGAAATTGATAATTAAATAGCTGTCTATGGAGGGGTGAGAGAGCTCTCGGATTTCCTTAAAAATATCTTCATTGTGTTCCGAAGATGAACTTTCAGGTTTGGAGCGACATGAGGGTGATTTCTGACAGAACTAACCATATTAAGGGATAGTTCACCCAAAAATTTAAATTCTGTCATCAGTTACTCACACTCAAGTTGTCCCAAACCTGTATGAATTTCTTGAACACAAATTAAGATATTTTGAAGAATGTTGACAACCAAACAGTCGATGGACCCCATTGACTTCAATAGTATTTTTCCACTATGGGGTTGATCAACTTTTTTAGTTCTCCATCTTCTAAAAATATCTTCCTTTGTGTAACTCAGCAGAAGAAAGAAATGTATACAAGTTTGAAACAACTTGAGGGTGAGTAAATGATGACAGTTTTAATTTTTGGGTGAACTATCCCTTAAATATCATCCAATGCTGAACATTATGTCATACATTGTTTTAATACACAGTTTGACATATGACAAAAACTATTTTTATATAGTATATCATTAAACAGCACTGGGCCAGTATCCTCTCTGTGTTCATAAACTATGTGTTTTAGGCTTCCCCGTCAGCGCGTGGCTCGGAGAGCATTAGATCGCCTCACAGACGCAGACGAGAACAGAACACACTCTCCAGAATCTTCAACCTGGTGAGCCTAAAACAGCAGAAAAGGAAATCAGTGTTAGATCCTCTGAGAAAACTATCATATACAGGTTTTTTAATATATATCTATAAAAGAGGTTATTCTCATTTAAGCGCAATTACTGTTGATTGATGCACCTTTATGAAAACGCAGAAAGCAATTTCAACATTGAGATGTAATTAAGGCTATTAAATATGCTCAATAACAGGATAGAGGTTTGAGTATTGCTTTGAAACCATCTAGAACTCACTGTTTGTGCTTGAAGACGCATGTGGAAAAGTAAATGAGAATGTCCTTGATGAGACTATTGACTGATTCTGTTTCTGTCCCACAGTCACCCTCAGTATGCGAGTCCAATAATATCCATCTTTCACCACAGTAATGACACCTAAACTGTCAGTGAAGGCTGATTAGTCTTTCAGCAGTCATTGAGAGGCTTTTATTCACTTACGTTTTTCAAAATCAATTTTTATTCATGTTATAAATAATGCCCGTCTCTTCTGTTTCAATTTTACAATGAAAGTTGAGTCTTACCATGCACCCTACCCTTGCTTATATTCATTTAGTCATTTAGAGCCTCATAGTAACCTAAGTATTGAGGACTTTTGTCAGGTACAGGGCAGGGCATAAAAGTATTCATGTCAATTTGTTCTTGTTTATTCCAAAAAAGATTAGATTTTCAGCAGATTAAGAAATATCACCTGCGTCTTGTTCACAGTGAAAGGGAAAAAAAAAATCTGTCATCATTTACTCAACCTTATGTCTTTTCAAATCTGGCTTTCTTTCTTCCATGGAAAGTAAAGCTGTTAATTAGCATATCTGAGGTGTTTTTTGTTCATAAAATGAAAGTGGATAGAGACCAAGGTAGATAGAAAAATGGCATGGTCTCTATCCATTTTCATTATATATATATATATATATATATATATATATATATATATATATATATATATATATATATATATATATATATATATATATATATATATATATATATATATATGAAAGTGGATAGAGACCAATAATGATATATAGCATTATTTGGTAGAAATAAAGTAAAAACAGTAGTCTTGTGAAATATTTCAATTTAAAATAACTTATTACTCCAGTCTTCACTGTCACATGAACCATCAGAAATACTGATTTGGCGCACAGTTCACCCAAAGATGATTTTTTTGTTGTTGTCAATTTTTACTCACCCTCATGTCGTTCAACACCTGTGTAAGACCTCCGTTCATCCTCGGAACACAAATTAAGATATTTTTATTGAAATCCGATGGCTCAGAAAAGCCTCCATTGACACCAATGTCATTTCCTCTTTCAAGACCCATAAAGGCACTAAAGACGTCGTTACAAAGTCCATCTCAATACAGTGCCTCTACAATACTTTTATGAAGCGACAAGAATAGTTATTGTGCGCAAAAAAACAACAACTAAATAACGACTTGTATAGTGATGGGCTGATTTCAAAACAAAGCTTCGAATCATCGTTATGAATCAGTGTATCGATTCATGATTTGGATCGCCAAAATCGCGTGATTTCAGCAGTTTGGCATTTTGACACGCGATCCTATCGTTACGCTGATTCATAACGGGTCGAAGCTTTGTTTTGAATTCGGCCCATCACTATACAAGTCGTTATTTAGTTTTTTTTTTACACAAAAACTATTTTTGTTGCTTCATAAAATGATTGTAGAGCCACTTTTGTGAGATGGGCTTTGTAACGACGTCTTTAGTGCCTTTTGTGGGTCTTGAGAGAGGAAATGTCATTGGTGTCAATGGAAGATGAATGGAGGTCTTACGGGTGTCGAACGACATGTAATTAATGGCAGAATTTTCATTTTTGGGTGAAGTAACCCTTTAAGGAAAAATACTCAACAATGGTGATGACACGATTTTGCACATGGTTTGTCTGAAAGCATAATCAAAACACCACATAGAGAGGCAAACAACATTAAAAATTAAACATCTGCCTCAGGGGTTCTTTAATATTATCAAGGTTGAAAAAAATTGCTCAATATTTTGGTGGAAACTGCATTGGACCTTTTATCTTTTACAAAAAAAAAAAAAAAAAAAAAAAAAAAAAACAGTTCAGTATTCATTTAAAGCTTGGATTGGCACTATTTTTTACACCCAAGCAGTATGATGCACACGTTCAGCTCAAATCATCTACCTCATCTGCTCTCTTGGCTAATTTCCTTTTCTCCTTTTGTACTTTTCCCATGACAATCTCTCCTGAACTGGACACAATCAAATCAGGCTGGCTCTCCACGTTTTGCTGTAGAACTAGAACGCTGAGTGCTCAGATCACTCTTTTTGAAACGTAGCATACTGTTTTGGCTGGGTAATGCGCCTACAATACGGATGACTCAACTTTACTTCAATTTTTTTTTATTAAAAGGCTCTAGTTGTGTCATTGAACATTCGGTCCTTCACCCATCCTGCTGATGCTATGTGCTGTTTCCGTGCACGCTTCAGCATTTGTTCTTTTGTTATACATTTCAGAACTAACGGTGATGCAACGTTGATTTTGACCTTGTATAATCCAACACCAGTGTCGAGAAGGTTTTGTGTTACGCATCTGATATGACGTGGCTGGTTTTCTCTCCTATCTCAGGGAGAAAGCCGATCTCGCTCTCCACCCAAACGCTGGAGCACCATCTTCTGAGCCCTTCGCCGACCAGAAAAACACAAAGATGGAAGAGAGTGAAACGGACGAAAAGGAAAAACACGAGAGGGAGGATCTCTGCCCTATAGATTCACAAATCGCAGCGAGTTTAACAGACTAACATTGGCCATCTTCGCTTCCTAGATAGAGATACAATCCAAGTATCTGTTACATTCCTGCAGGGTTTCATAAGCATGTGTTGACTGTATGTGTGCAAAACTGCTGCAATAACTGTCAATGGTCAGGTGATGCGATACATCTAGTTGCTATACTGAAAGTCTCCCTCCAAAATTTAGTTGAAGAGACCCATTCTAAACTGTTCCAAGAGAAAAAAAGGCCCTCAGCAATGCAGATTAACTAAGAACCTTTAAACATAAGTTGGAAATAATGGCCATCAGAACCCATGATCTTATAGTTCTGAATTAGTCTCAGATGTATCTTACACAATGGGTTGTTTGTGTGACCTTAGTCTTCGTGCTACAAAAAAAAGGCCTCTCCATGGTTTTGTTGAGATCAATGTTCAACCTCAGTGATGTGCTGTGTATTTGTGGACGTTTATGTTTTTTGTGGTCCTTGTGTTGCATTATATATTGGTTATTTACTTTGCACCAGGAATTTGTATATAGGATTCCTTATTGTGTTTTGACAAATATAAAAATGGTGACCAGTTAACATTTACCTAATATTAAATTGATTTATTTGAGAAATTATTTAGCTTTTAATTAGGAACACGCATTAAAATCATTAAAAAAGGACTAAAACCCAATTCTGTGGACTATAGGGAATAGATTCTAAGCATATATGAAGCTTGGATTGTATGCCCTCAGATGTTGCACTGCATTATGTGTGTTAAAACAGCCTGTAAAAGTTGTCTGTGTCATTATATGTGCAATTTTGATGTTATTTTAGAAAGGTCTCATGTAATTACCAGGGGTAGGATTAATATTTAAATAACAGACAAGCAGAAATCTAGGACAAACAGTCACTGGGAGCTTAAAGGGTGTGAAACTGGTGGAAAGAAAAGGAAGGAAACATGAAAGTGTAAGAAGGGAAATGTGGGGAATGATAAACCAGGAATTCTGAAAGAGTGAAATGGAGTTTATTCAGCTGATTTTTTTTTTTTTTTTCCTGTGATGTTTCTCATGTGTCTTAATAATGTTCATTGTTTCGCGTCTCATAGACTCTTCCTGTATGTACGGTTTCTGAAAGAGTGCTGAATAAACATTAGGTCAAATATTCTCCCTGTCAGCGCTGGATTTGTCTCCAAAATGGTGCTACACTTTCCATAATGCACAGGATATTCTGAAGTGGCCAGGTGTTCTGATGTTATATCTTTAACCCTCCCTTTATTTATAAAGTAACGTTAAATAAAGAATCAGAAATGTATGAAGTCTGTGTTTGATTGTTCATCCTCAAAAATCTGTCACTTAATGTGTTTTTATTTATTTAGTTTATTTAGTTTAAATAAATGTTGTCACTACTCCAGATTAAAAAAAATTGTAACAAAATGAATATAATTAGTAAATTCATGAACAGTACACCATAATGACAATATGTTGCAATTGTTTGTCTATGTGTGCCATTCATCTTAATACATTATTCTGTAAAGACAGTGCTGGGTAGATTACTTACAAATTATAGTCAGTTACTGAATCCAAATGACATACAAATGGTAGTAACGCAATCCATTACACATTTATGGTAATCAATATAATCTATCATTTGACTACTTTTTGATTACTTTTAGATTATTTTTCACTTAACTTTTACCATATTGATTTGAATAAGATAAATTTGTACCATATTGATATAAAATACAAAAAGAAAGAAATATAGTTCATTCTTTGTTATCAACCACAAGAAGTGAAATCAATTTTACATTACGCATGGTTTCCCAGACGGGGATGGAACTGCAGGGGGTTTGTGAGTTTAATGAAAAGCTAATAAAATAATAATAATAAATAAAAAAAGGAAAAGTATTTTATTTGTTTACCTGTGTGTCATGTGACCAGTAACTGACATCCGAGAACTGTGAACTTTATTTTATTATTAGGGGCCAAGCACCGATGGTGCGTAAAGGTACCCATTGTAATCGGTGGCATTTCTATTCTTCTTCATCCGTTCTTAAAGGGATAGTTCACTTTAAAATGAAAATTCTGTCATCCTTTACTCACCCTCAAGTTGTTTCAAACCTATGTGTGAATTTCTTTCTTCACCTGAACACAAGGGAAGATATTTTGAAGTATGTCAGTAACCAAACAGTTAACTGGAGCCATTGATTTTACTATCCCTTTAAGTATATAATTATGAAAACTAACCCAATCCCTCAAGCACCACCAACTGTCCAAAGTTGCACTTATGTTTGTACTAATAATTTTTGAACCGTAAGGGCAAGGAACAAAATATTTTTTCCCTCTGAGACATTTCAATTGAACCCTATGATGTAATTTCGGTAGTGCCAATTTTCCCGTCAAAAAACCTACTATTCCTAGATGAGTTATCTGATTTGCACGAAAATGTAACCAGATCATCTTCAGATAATAGCAACAAAAATTCATCATTGTTTTCAAAAAACTTGCAAACCTATTTTACGCAGCACTTGCTAAAATAGGCATAAGTCTGTATTTCCACAACGCTTTATCGTATTCTGACCAAACATGTTACATAACATCAGGAGCATGAGGCTACATGCTGTGTTTTGGTACTGTGCCACCTGGTCTGGAGGTACAAGATACAAGGTTTGGCCAAAACTCATAAAAGTTGTCTCGTTAGATTCGGGATGGCATGCTAAGTCGAATGTAATCTTATTTCCAGCGTGGAGCTGGCTCAAAACTTCTCATGCTCCTTCAGGGCACCGTGCCAATGACCCATACCAAGTTTCATAGCTATACACTATATGAAATACAGCATTTTACAACAAAAATGCAAAATGGCTGACAGCCAAAATGGCCAATATGGAAATTGGATTGCATTTGTACAAATGTCTATAAAAAAAGTGCAAATATCTATAACTCTGAGGACAAGTAAAAAAGCAGTGGGACCACATTCTCCACCCTAATGAAACAAAACATGAAATTGGCTCTACAACTAAATGTATTTATGGGTTTTCAACTATTTTGCTTAATATTGTATCCAAATGTTTTTGTTTTTTTTACTATTTTTTGCAGTTAGTCTGCTTCTAGCTTTCTTGTTTGCTTCTGTTGTACTTGGCCCCAATAATTGCTGCTTGCAGCTTTATTTATTATTATTGTTATTTACTTGGTTTTATTATTAACCTAACTTATTAACTTAACATCTCAGGAGGTACTTCAAGTAAACATATTAAGTCAAAGAGGTTCAACTGAAAAAAGGTTGGGGAATCCCTGTATTACATGTAAATATGAAATGATGTAAATTAATGAATCAATCTATTATGAATAATCTGCCATTGCATAACATGTAATCGATGTAAAAGTAACTGTAGTCTGATTATGAGTATTTAAAAAAATAATATAATCTAATTACTTAATTTTTGGTACTAAATACTTAATTTTTGGAATCTGCTTACATAATCCAGATCACATGTTACTACCCAGCACTTCGTACATATGAGTACACTCACACACAAGAAAATAAAATATAAAATAATAATAATACTAAAGTTATAAAATGAGACAGGTTTTTTTATTTCCATGGACAAAATGTGTCTATGAAAATAAAATGCTAACCAAATGATGACAAAAAAAATATTGTTTGGCTGTATCTTTGGGGACAGTACAATGCATATATAATGCAGTTTAATGCATGCCATGTGAACTGCCCATTTCCTTTAAAACTTTTAAACGTGGAGATGAAAGAGCAAGAAGAGAGACAGAAAATCACTGATTTAGGAGATTCTCTCTAAGTGAATGTTAGCTAAATAATTGCCATGACCTTTGTGTGGTGTGTTCGGCCTAGTCAATTGTAGGCTGAATGTTGTGGACAGACACTCTTTCTTGAAATGCCCTTAAAACAGGTCTCTTGAAATGTCACTGACAATGTCTAAACGGTTTCTAAATACTTCACTTACGTGTCAATTGTCAAAGAGTATTTGCCAGAAGATTTAAAGGTGCCCTAGAATGATGTGAAACAATATGTTAAATTGTTCTCTGATATCTACATAAAGGGTATGTGGCTTATTTAAGGGCAAAGTTTGTCCAGATACAGTTTTACAGGTCCATTTACAACCCTATAAATTGTCCCTAGGATGTAATTCTCTGTTTTTGCCTTATTTGGAAGAGTCATGAATATTAATATTGAGCTCTGCTCTGATTGGCTTATTTCAGCAGCTCACAGCTGTTCAGTGAAGTTCAGTTCAGTGAAGCGGCTCGTGAGTCCTGACCGTCCTGACAGAACACAGACCGACTGAATGACACTTTAAGCAGAACATCTCAAATGGAGATTGATAAAATGCAGCTTAATTGTTTATTGGTGTTTTCATATCATCCGTGCGCGAGATATTTCCGTAATTACATCCCCCAAACAGAGCTTTTCTGTGAAAAAAAAACCCTGTATGATATCCAGTGTTATACCTAAACATGTCCAATCTGGCAACCATATGCACGCAAGCACTCTCTCGCACACCGGTGAACTGAAAACACCAATAAACAAGTAAGCTGCATTTTAGCAATCTCCATTTGAGATGTTCTGCTTAAAGTGTCATTCAGCCTTCATTTTAGACTTGTTTTTTTTTCCGTCAATGATATTGCATGTTTATATAATATTAGTCACAATGTAGGCTAACGTTACGCAGTTACTGTGAAGTAGCCTAATCTGAAATACAAATAGGCAAAACCATCATAGGAAACACCATACTTCAGTTCTCAAAAATATAAATATATAACTTATATTTTTATATAAGTGCCATGTCAAATGGCTGTCGTTTTCACTTATGGTGGAAAAGGTGACGTTTGCTAAAAGGTTCGAGTGAACGATCTAAGCAAAGTATCTACGATTGTATTTTGTAATACAAAATAATATTACCCTTTGTCATTAGACACACTATTTAGTTTTGTATGGTGTTTCCTATTGTTATTGAAAGCACCTTGTGTTATCTCTTTAAGAAACGTTCAATTTAATCAGAAATTGTTTAAATGGTCAATAAATGGATAAATCGCTACTTACTGCTTGCAGGAATACAGTTGTAATTGCCACTTTCTTCAGTTTAAGACGCTGAGCGAAACTTGCTTGAAATGGGCCGAACAAACGAACGATCTTGAATTCAATTGTTGTGGTATCTGATTATAATAAACATCAACCATGACTGTTGACATTTTTATCTGTGGGAAGGGTAGAAAAGTCTCCTGCACAGCCTGGAACATGACGTGTGTCCATGCGAGCAGCTTGTTTTGATGATTCGCTCCCATTTCCGCCTGACAATGAACATGTTTGGACAGATGCAAATGTTGGGGGCGTGCATATAAGTGATCCAATGCTTGCGTCACTGTTGGGTTTATGTTGAGAAGAATGTTTTTTCCCCCCGTTGTGTTTTGGATTCACGTGATTTACATAAGAAGTAGGAGGCAATAGTGTTTGAGACTCACAGTATGTGATGTCCATGTACTGAACATCCATGGCAAGGTTAATTCAATTTTTCATTCAAGGACACCATTAACATAACTTTGCCATAAATACTACGCATTTTAATTAATACAAAGCTATGACAATAATAAAAATTATCATTGCTGCTGGTGAAAGGAACACTGGTTTAAAAAACAACATGTTAACTTTAAAATAACATGCACAAGCATGAAGTAAACTATAGGCTACATCTGTACGTTTATATAGCATTTGAAATCCCCATGTATAACGTTCTCACAATAAAAAAAATGCTTAGCTAAGAAGGTGGGAATTCACACCTCACCAAAGACGTTTCTTTCTCTTAAAAATACATGAGCAGCTTTGATGGCGTCTCAATGTATTCTCTTTTTGATCTGGGCCTACAAACAAGAAACAAATTATGTGAAAATACAGATACACACACCAGACTTTATTTTTTTTTTATAGAAGAGTAGGCTACAGCTTCATGACTAATCATTAAAACTCAAACAACATGAAAGTACTCATCCAAACATTCAACAAAACCCAAGAACAGTCAATGATTAAATGACTGCACCTCGGTCGTCGTCAATGGGACTATTTCCTTTCACACACACAATCACATAATATTGCATGACTTCAAACACGCTCTTGAGAGCTGGAGGGTTCACAAATGGACTTTTCGTTATAAAGGATCTGTCACGTCAAATTCTTTGAACGTGATCCCAGCACATTTCCCCCCCTCAAAGTCCAAATAAATAGTAAAAACACTTGCGTGATCTACCCAGTAAAAGTGGATGATGTGTCACTGGATTCTTTGAAGAGATAATGTTTGATCTGTTTTTAGAGCATCTATGTCCCTGTAGATGATGAATGCTCTCGTAAATCCATTATTCCATGTGCTCTGTTGCACATGGCAACAGGTGTTAGATCGCATTATTATAAAGCGTCAAACACTGCCCTCCTTCGGTGTAGTAGTGAAGTGAAGTTTGCGGGGTTATAGACCCATACTTTAAATCTGTACATTTACATTATATGAAGCTTGGATTTTTTTTTTTTTTTACTCTCTACAGTCTTAGCACAAGTATCCAATTTACAGTATTTACAGTCATTCATTCATTCTTTCTTTCAGCATTTTTATTTTCTGAAATTATTATCCATTATCCTTATATCTTTTTTTTTGCAAATTGAAAATACATGTATCGTCTTAGTGATTCTTAACTATGGGGCCAGATCTACTAAGGGCCCTCAGCACATTTCTATTAGGGGCCACGATGGCTTAAAATTATTAAAATAATTAAAATATGGCAAATGTGCATTAAAACGTAAAGGTAAAATAGCTACAAATCAAGATGTAAACTGACATAATAATAATAATAATAATAATAATAATAATAATAATAATAATAATAATAATAATATTTTCTCTTTTTTACAGCATAAACCACCATCCCACAGTCTCGGAAACTTTAAAACGAAGTCATGCAAATGTTAATATACATTTGTCCATTTATGTCAAGCTTTTAAAATTTTCATGAGGTAGAATTTACGATTTATGAGTGTTTTTTTTTTTGTTTTTTTTTTTTTTTTTTTTACAAATATATATATATATATCCCACACACTAATTCAGTTCTTGAGATATTTCTGGTAATAATTTTATTATTAGCCTACTGTATAACGTGGGGGACCTTGGAATCAAAATGGGTGAGAACCACTGTAATATCATTTACCTGTTGCAGTGACTGTATTCATAAGGTGGGTGTTGTGACTGCAGTGAGCCAGTAGAGGGCATCAGTGGCTCTAAGAGAAGAGATGAGCACAGGTTTATTTCAATATTCAGGTCAAATATCGTATACATTTATTATGACTCAATTATTGATACAATTTTTCTGTCTGTCTGTCTAGCTATCTTTCTGTCTGTCTGTCTGACGATCTATTCACTCCCTGAACCTACACAAAGGCAGATGTGAAGAGCATTACGGAGGCAGACTGACAGAGCTGTTTCTTCTCCTCTGGGGGCCCGGATTGGTGATAGCAGTGAGGATCTGCCGCAGGGAGGGGGGAGAACTGTTGTCATGACGCATCTCTCCCTAGTGGAGGAGGGGTTAAGCACTCAGGGATTTCCACTGAAGCAAGACTCCACACCAGCCCGACCATCTGCCCTCGCCCCTGCTCTCTCTCTCTCTCTCTCTCTCTCTCTCTCTCTCTCTCTCTCTCTCTCTCTCTCTCTCTCTCTCTCTCTCTCTCTCTCTCTCTCTCTCTCTCTCTCTCTCTCTCTCTCCTCCTCACACGTCCATTTCTGAGAGATATCAGATTTTCTGGTTATTAGGCCAATGTAGTATATTATGAATGCATTAGAAATGTGGTTTATGAATGAAAACTAAGAACCCGATACTGTCATTTCTCAAAGGCTAGAATGGCTGTGACCATACAGGTAGGCCTGCATGACACCACACACACAAGTACAGTTGTTTGGACCAGTCTATCATTATCAGCGTTCCCAGAACTTTGACTGGAAAGGTTGTCTCAAATTATGAATAAAAGCTCTTCCAGTAAAGCTAATAGAACGTTTGTTCAGTTATCTGGTCTTTAAAAACAAAAACATTATTTACACATTGTCGACCTTTTTTATCTGAAAAAAAAACAACAACTAACAGGATGTTGTCAAAATGTTAGCACAAAAAACTGTAAAGGCTTTTTTCCATCGTGTCCCCCCCCCCCCCCCTAAAATTTTTGTTGAATGTTTTTTTTAGATGTTTTTACTTGTTTCTGAAAGTTCACAGAACATTCCAAAGTAACCTCCCCTTAATGTTTGCAAAATGATAAAATGGAATGTTTCCAAACAAGTTTTTTAACTGAACAAAAATGAAAACATTAGAGAATACAGAGACTGTTAAAGGAGTACTTCAGCGCTAGGAAGATGAATCTGTATTTAGACTGGGTCATTAATGTAGTAGAAATTATTTTTGAATTTGGTGCTTTCCAGACTGAGAAAAGACAGAAAATGTATTTTTGTCTCATGGGGATGAAAGAAAACAATTCCCAGAATGCTTCACTGCCCTCTGAGGCCACTCCCAAAGCCACCGCTACTGAATCACTTTCACTTTCCAATCATCTTCATAAAATCAGTTCAGTTAGAGAACAGACACTACAATTAAAAACTGAAGGTGTGTGTTCAATATTTTGTGATTTAGCCGCTGAGTGAGTGTCACAAACGAAGCAGGAGTACGATTACACTCATCGTGATGAATGAGCTGAGGTAAGAGCTATCATGTTGAGAAGTTAAAGGTCCCATTCTTCGCGTGTTTTCGAAGCTTTGATTATGTTTACAGTGTGCAATATAACATGAGTTCATGTTTCACGTGTAAAAAAAACAGTATTTTTCACACAATTTACTTATCTGTACAGCGCGGTTTTCTCTGTCCTAAAAACGGCCTGATGATTTCCTTGTTCTATGAAGTCCCTCCTTCAGAAACACGTAACGATTTCTGATTGGCCAGCGCTTCCCGTGTTGTGATTGGACAGCAGCTTAGCGCACTTTGCCCAGAAAGGTCCCGCCTCTTACCAAAACGGGGAGATGCAAGCGCTGAATGTGGGAGAGCAACAAGACCACGCCCCCTTTTTTGTGTGTCCTTGTGGGCGGAGGGTTAGTCAACCAACGGTTCTAGTGATGTCATTCAAGCAAGGAAGTGCAGGGGTGTAGTCCAAACTGGCCGTTCGCTGTAGGCTTTGAAAGGGAACTTCTGTTAAATAAAATATCTCGCTTGGCATTGAGCTTTATAATTTTACAGGTATTATTTATACTCCAACAGCAACATTACACACTTACTAAAGTTTGAAAGATGGAATAGCGAAGAACGGGAACTTTAAAACACTTACTTTGCTCTGCCGGCCGCTCCGTTTACATGAATGCCTGCAGCTACGAGCTGAGCAGTGAGTGCGATCCCACTCCCCATGCGCGTGTTGAAAACATGCAGCAATGGCTCCCTCTGCTGGCCAGTGATTTGTACTTGTGTCTCGGACTCGTCATGGACTCGTGTCCATTTGGACTTGGAATTGACTCGTACTCGAACATGTTAGGACTCGGACTTATTTCCGAGTCCACTCGATTCCCATTCAAAATATAAATGATTATTACTCTATGTTAGTATTTCTAGTTAATAATTGATGTTTGACACTTCCAATGATGTGTGGTTTTCTTAAGCGCAACTGCATGTGACTCAGGGGCATAGTTTATTCAAATCCCTCAATTCATTTGTTTTGAAACAATAATTTAGTTCCTAATCAAATATGAATTCGTCATAATAAATCGGACAAAAAATACTCCCCCTCCATTGAACCGATTGGTAATGCCCAACCAATGAGTCGCACTTTCACCAAAACAACGCGAGTGGTGTTTGAACGGGACAGCACACGGGTAACGTTATCGCCAAAAATGAAGTGCTGCACAGCGGACTAACTGCTGGTCAGAGAGCGATGCAAAAAATAAATAAAGCATGTACTGAGAATGAGGTATGAGATATTGTGTAATAGCTAAGTACACATATATTTAGCTATAGCTAATCCATTGCAATGTATTTAGCTATAACTATCAGTATAACAAGTTACCAAAGCAGCCGTCTTTTGCTACTTAATTTTTCAATAGTGTCTGTAAATGTCAATAACAAAATGTCAGTATTCACATCGGTATTTGTTTTCTTCTTAAATTAATCTGACTTTTGAACGAGTTGGAAAAATGAACAATTTAAGTGGCTCACTCATTTAAACAGTGAATCGCTGCCAACTACTGGCGGTTTCAATACTTCATTTCTTTCATTTTATAATCTCTACTATGTTAGAATTTTATGAATGATTATACACAAATTTCATAACGTTATGAGGTGTATAATTTCTTAACATGTTTTTATAACAGATTTGAGGTAAATATACCATGGCTGCAGCAGGGTAGAAAAGCAGAGAGAGAGGAGGAGCAGGTGATCAGGTAAAGAAAAACAGCAGCTTTGCAAAGTTTGGCTGTACGTATGTACGTACAGACAGAAAGACAGAAATTATCCAATAACTAAAAAATAATAATAATTATTGTGTTTTTATTAAACTTATTTATTCTAGCAATATTTCACTTATATTTTATTTTTGCTAGACTACTAATATTTACTATATTATACTTATTTTTAATTCTTAATAAAATAAAATAAAATAACACCTGCAATGCGGTTTTTATTTGTCGTCTCTGATTCAGGTTATTGAAAATTGTCACTTTTGAGGATGAGCAAAAACACCCCATTTGTGTGTTTGTCCCTTTAAATGCAAATAAGCTGCTGCTCCCAGCCCTTTTTCTAGAAGAGGGTGGAGAACTGAAAAAGGTCTGAAACTGTTCAACCTTTTATGATCAAAGTCAGACAATGATGGAGATACTCAACAAGCAGTGACAACATAGAATACAACAGGATGTTTGTGAATCGTCAGTTGATTAATTTATGTAGCTGATACGGAGTCAAGTATCTTCAAGTCATTGATTACAATATTCTGTCAAGGTAATCTATACATCGCGCGTGTGGGAACTGTTCTATTATGTCTTCGGAGCCAGAGAATATATGCTGCATGAAGACTGAACATATAGTTATAACTTATGTTGTCATCTTGATTTTATGACATGCTATTGCATTTGTGTTATGTACTGTATTGCAATAAATGTGACGGATGTGACAGCTTGAGCAGACTCCCAAATGTGCTGTACTACAACAACTCTTCCTCTTCTTAACATGGCTACATCCCTTTGTTCCGTGTTCCCAGGGGCAGGGTTATGTAAAGTTTAGGGTTAGTGATGTCACTAACCCGTGAATACGCTTGTTGTATACCAGCTCTTTGGAGATCTCCTAAATGCATCAAAGGTCAAAAAACACTTACATTTTCTCATGATATGCATTGGACATCACATTGTTAAATGATTCTCAAACGACTCAAAGGAGGAATCAGTCTCTCTAAATCCCTCCTTTCCGCGAGCTTACTCTGCTCTGATTGGCCAGATGTCTGTTCTGATTGGTCTTCCGCACTTCAGCTATTGTACACACTGTAAAGATAGTAATGATAGATAGTATCGATTTTACCATATCAATCCAAGCGCTAGTCCGATGATGAACATTTTTAAGAGCTAGTTATTCAACCCAAACCTCCAAGGCAAGGACAACTTGAGCATGACATTTCTCACACACTTGTTAATGCTGAGTAGTGTATGTCGACAACGTACAACATACATAGGTGGCCATTTTGCAAATATCATTGAAGTACAAATAAGATTTAAACAAAAAACGACTCGTTAAGGTATTCATAGTCGATTCTTTCTTTTGGGAGACAATAACTTTATTTATTGTGCACATTCGACAACAACTTTGCAGAACATTTGCATTCACAAACATCTATATTACACACTGCATGAATGGGAATATTTAAAGCTGCAGTCCGTAATTTTTTGCGCTCGAGCGGTTATTAAAGAGAAGAGCCTTGTGGAAGAACATTGCAGCCGGAGCTACTTCTCTCTGTGTTTATGTCTATGGCTAGTCACGCAGGTACTGTGCTCCTCCGCAGCGGTTCCTACCAGACCGGTCTGAAATAGTCCCAATATAAAAACTTATTATAAGTGTACCATAATGATTCAGGGTCAGACAAAAACACGGTTTAAAAATTGATTCATGTTGTACTTTCTCATTATATAATTTTGGTAAATCTTAAACACAAAAATGTTACGGCCAGCAGCTTAAAGGAACACTCCACTTTTTTAGAAATCCAAGTCCCTTAGAGTTAAACAGTTTTTGGATCCATTCAGCCAATCTCTGTATCTGGCGGTCGCACTCTTAGCATAGCTTAGCATACATAATTGAATCGTATTAGACCATTAGCATCGTGCTCAAACATGACCAAAGACTTTATTTTTTCAAAGATAATATTTTTCCAAATTAAAACTTGACTCCTCTGTAGTTACATTGTGTTCTAAGACCAAGGGAAAATGTTCTGATTTTAAGGCCGATATAGATAGGAACTATTCTCTCATTCCTGCATAATAATCACAAGAAGATCAGATACAACACGTACTGGACGCGCATGCGCGGTGGTTTCATTCACAATTCGATGACGTCATTACGCATGCGCAGTAGAGTTTTGGGGACATCATTGAATGCATAGGAGAGTTTTGCTGGATAGATAAATAATCAAACCGCTCGCGCAAAAATAATGATTAATAACATGCCCATGCCATCAGGACACACGTTTTGCATTTCCCCTTGAATGTGTAGACTACTTAGCCTGACAAGCCAGACCCACCTCAAGATGTTTGGTCTGGAAACTCACCATAGACAGGGCTCAATCTGAGGGGCGGGATAAACGGTTGTCTTTCAAACTCCCTCTGCACGCGATAGGACAGCGCTACACCAACCAGAGCAACGAAGGTGAAACAGAGCTCGCTGATAGATTAAACATTCACTGTATCCGGTCGGTAAAACTCAGAACACATCTTCCCTTTTTAAGAATGACTTCAGTGCCGTTCTTTGTTCTTTTCTCAGAGAAAAGCTTAACTCCAAGTCTTCCAGAGTCGCGGTCAGAGCTGATACGAAAGACCGCCAGTCGACAGTTTCTGTGTTTACTAGAAGCACGCAAACGCAACTCAGCCGTCGTCATTATGGCCCCGCCCACCGACTCTATACACGATGTGATTGGCCCGGCAAGATTTAGGGGAATACAGCTCAGAAGGGTATTGAGAGTTGCTAGACGACACTCGCAGGCAGATTAAATTTGCTGCCGCTAGGGTGCATCTAGATTTCTAGGCTATAGACTACTGGTATTTTAAAGTTCTTTACAGACCGTGTTGCATTGTACCTTGAGGATTAAAATTACAGAGACAATTACTTCACTCATTTTTCCTTCCACTCAACAGCAAGTATGATCAGAATATATTCAAATTTTAACTGTTTTGTATGCATGTACAGCGAAACTTATGAAAAGATGATTTATTCATCAATAATTACTTAATAGTATTTATCAGTACTACAACTACACGGTTTAGAACATCATCTATATACAATAATGATCATACATTAAGACTAGCGCATACGCATTATAAGTTAACCCAGAGATCGGTGTGAATGACGTCGCCATAACGATCCACCATCCAGTACGTATTGGATCTGATCCAGCTATGTCATCGTGCTACAGGCTGCAGCGAGGGGTGTCTCAATAATCAGGGATCTTTCCTGCCGTAGCATGAGTGAAGCGGCACAGTGATATAACGCAGAAAATAGTTCCTAGATATATTGGTCTAAAAAAATTAGCAGCTTTTCATTTTTCGTTGGTCTCAGTACATGATGTAACTACAGAAGAGTCAAGTTTTAATTTGAAAAATATTGAAAGTCTTTGGTCATTTTTTTGAGTCTGATGCTCATGGTCTGATCCGATTCAATGATGTACGCTAAGCTATGCTAAAAGTGCTACCACCAGATACAGAGATCGGCTGAATGGATTCAAAAATGGTAAAACTCAACTCTTTAACTCTAAGGAACTTGGAAAAGCCTATTTTCAAAAAAAGGAGTGTTCCTTTAAATAAATAAAAAATAGGTGCACTTTAAAAATGTTACTACTTGTTTCGGATCATTCAGGCAACATTCAAAAATAATATCCTCTCAATATTTGGAAAATTATAAAATTGAATGTTTCCTTAACCTTCCTTAAAAAAAAAAAAAAAAAGACTTTATATTTTTCAAAATTCCAAAATTAAATGTTTCTTAGAACATATTTTTGCAAGCTTGATAATAGCTGTTGTGTAGTCCGAGCAACAAAGCCATTCTATGTGACTTCAGGACACATAACAAACCCCTTTGGACCATGAGCAGCTGACTCCAGCCCTGGTCCTACTCTGAGGTAATGTCATAAACATGCCAGACTAGCACTTTCTCTACAGCCTGACAGAACGAATCTATCAGCCATTATTAGGCAGAGCTCCTGAGCATCCACAACAAGGAAACACAAACCTCTTTATTCTTTTTATGCTGTTTTAATAGAGTCGATCTCCTGTACCAAAACTAATTACAGGTATAAAGAGACACTGCCAGATGAAAGCCCCTATACTTTGATGGATGATGAGAGACGAAATAAATGCGATTTGCGCAGTAATGGACGACAGAAGAGTTTCTGCAGCACCTCCAAGTTCTGTTTGGGAGTATCAGTCTTTGAACAAGCCTAGAATTTTTAACTAGCATGATGGAGTCAAGGATCCATGCTATGAACACAAAGGCTCCAGGTTCAATTGCAAGCTTGCGGGGGCCCTGGGGAGTTCAAGAGATCGTCTTCTCGTTCAATGCCCTTAAGCAAGGCCCTTAACCATAAGGTGCTCCAGGGGGACCTTCCCTGCTATTAGTGCATAGAAAATCTCTTTAGATAAAAAGTATATTCTTATAACCTTCTGTGGCACCTATTATTATTTAACAATGTAATATTTTCCACATATATTTTTCATTATATATTAAAAAAAGGCATTTGGCAACCCTTGACTTTAAAAAAATATAAATAAATAATTGTTATATATTTTCAAAAAAAAAATATCTGGGATTATTATCCATTCTTTAATATTCATATTTTAATATTCTTTATAGTTTTTTATATTTTATTAGTCAATGCTAGAGTTCCTTATTTCTGTAGAATATACGGTCATTTTCTAAACACATGAAACAAAAACTTTATTTGTGTTATTCATACAGTATAAACAAAATTGTATTAGGCCACTAAAAATACTTCCAAATGTATAATAATCACATTAATAATTTCAATATGATTGAGACCAGTATAAACTTTCCAATGACGAAATGCATTACTGAAATTTCACTGAGGTAAAGAAACATATGGCAATATTTATATTTTATATATATATTTTTTATATTTATTTATTTATATTTATATTTTCTCTTTGATGGGTAAAGTTGATCTGTCTCAAAAACAAATGATTAGTTTGAATATGGAATATTGAAAATAATATTGAAATTATTTTAGTGCTATATACAATCAAACACCATAAGTTAAAGGCTATTAACAAAAATCTCAAAGGTGTTTAGAAAGTTTTTATGATCTAAAGCAACGTATATTATTTTGACAGAATATTTACAGGTGTTTTACGTGTATTTTGAATTTTGAACAACAGCTTTAACTTGTTAAAAAAAATGTCCGTAAAAATATAAGCTGCCAGACCTTTTGCTGTATTTGCTTCTTCTTTTTTTTTACGGTACAAAAATGTACAAATCTGTTTGTGTAATTTATAATGTATAATGTTTTAAACAAAACCCCCAACAATTTCTAGAACACAATGACATTAAATGTTTTTATTTTATTTTTACAGTATATTTGGTATGTTTTTATATATATAAGGCTATTTTAGGTCTTCTTCCATCCTACCTTCTGTCCTACATCAATGTAAAAGTTATTGGGACTTAAAATCTTCGGTCCCAGGATCTTGTTCTTCTGTCTGTACCAAATTTTAGTTCTGAGCTGGGGAAAAAGGCATTTAACTTTGCTGCCCCCTTTGCATGAAACAAGTTACAGAAACATTTGAAACTTAATAAGCTTCTCTTATTGGTTACTTTTAGGAGGAAATTAACCGACTTGGAAGCAGCCACATCTGGTTGTTCGGCATGATTTGTTAAGGATTTGTGGTTGTTGTATCTGCTATTTTATTTGTCGTATGTTATTGTGTATTATGCGTTGTATGGTTGTACTGCTGCCTATCTTGGCCAGGACACTCTGGAAAAAGAGATTTTTAATCTCAACGAGTACTTTCCTGGTTAAATAAAGGTGAAAACAAAAACAAAAAAAAACAGTGTTCATTGTATCAACTCAAATTTTTAATTTCAATAAACTCATAATTTTAAGGCAACCAGGTTACTTACTTTTTTAAGTTAAACCAACACATTTGTTTTTGTTTACAGTGTAGCACATCAATCAAATCAATCAATTTTATTTATATAGCACTTTTACAATGACGATTGTTTCAAAGCAGCTTCACAGTGTTAAAAAGGACAATTTTTTAAAGTCACTTCATGACTATTCCCATTTCATTAACACTGTCTGGTGTTAGCGCCAAAGAAAGTGAATCACAAGTCGAAGACAAAAGAGACTGACTTATAAGAATGCAGAAGTCTACAGAAAACTGAACAATGTTTTAAAGCTGAAAAAACAGCAGGAGTGATTTGTAAACATAACACTTAAATGAGAGAACTCACAAAGAGTTGACCACAGTGCACCTTAATTGTCTCAGGACCCAACTCCTGTCTGCCTCTTTTTGTCTGAATAGATTAGTCCCCAGGTCAAAGTTTGGCGGGCCACCCCTCCCCTCCCCCCGTCATGAAATATTCACCACATTCTGCTGTTGTCAAAGCAACAGGCCCGACACTGCACATCAGAAAACAAGGGATTAAAGGAGAGGGGTTAAGTATATAACATGGTTTGAAATGTTTTAACCAATGAGAAACCAAAACACATGTGCTGGTTTGACCTATTTTTAGACTTCCTTTTCCTGCGACATTCTATACAAAACGTTTCATCGTATTCCGCTTCTGAGTAGACTAACCGATGTCACTGATAGGCTACTATATGTCCCAGATTTAAAAGAAAGTTGATTCTTCCTGTTTTACCACAGTGCCGAGAGATCGCATCGGTTAAAAAAACGAATCGATTTCAGATGAAACGGCCGGACCTCAAGTGCACCAAGTTATAAATGAGTCTAATTCGGTTGTCTCTATAGAGCGCACAGTTGGAGGTGAACAGGAAAAGCATTCTACACTTCTTGATGGAGCCCGTGAACTCTGACCTGCTGGAAGAATATTCACATGCATCCTCCCCCACTTCTCTCTCTTTAAACTACCTCTCAGAGTCAAAGTTGTTCTGCTCCACGCTGCTGTGGAAAACAACAGGTTGCTGCTTTCAGATCATAAGGATCTGTAGTGCAGAGCACAATGCAAACACTTTCTGGAGCAGAATGCAAACACCTCAAGAAAAAGAAGGAGAAGAAACAAGTGTTCTTTGTGAGGGCAAAGTGTGTCTGCAATGCAAATACACCCGGGGATGCAACTGAATAGGTTGCAGACTAAATGTAAATGATTTTAAAGCTTTGAAACAACGTCAGTCACGTCAATAGAACAATTGTTCAACAGTATCTGGTATTTCATTATGCTCACAAAATTGTAAACATTACTTGGTAAATGGAATGTTGTTTTTTCTTCTGAAATGCTAGTTGGACCTTCATCTACTTGTTTCAGAATGTTCAAAGAACATTGAAAAGTAACGTTCCCATGTTTGCAAAATTATAATATGGAATGTTCCAGATAGTTCACCCAAAAATGAAAATTGTGTCATCTTTTATTCACCGTTAAGTTGTTCCAAACTTGTACAAATTTCTTTGTTTTGCATAACACAAACACAAAAGATGATATTTTGAAGAATATGGGGATTATAATATGGAATATGGAATTATAATATGGAATGTTCCGGATAGTTCACCCAAAAAGGAAAATTGTGTCATCTTTTACCCACCGTTAAGTTGTTCCAAACTTGTACAAATTTCGTTGTTCTGCATAACACAAACACAAAAGAAGATATTTTGAAGAATACGGGGATTATAATATGGAATGTTCCGGATGGTTCACCCAAAAATGAAAATCGTGTCATCTTTTACTTACCGTTTAGTTGTTCCAAACTTGTACAGATTTCTTTGTTCTGCATAACACAAACACAAAAGATATTTCGAAGAATATGGGGAACTAAACAGTTGATGGAAGTCCAAAATACTATTAAAGTCAATGGGGACCATTGTTTGGTTACCGACATTCTTCAAAATATCTTCTTTTGTGTTCAGCAGAAGAAATACAGGTTTGAAACAACTTGAGGGTGAGTAAATGATGACAATTTTCATTTTTGGGTGAACTATCCCTTTAATATTTGCATAACCAAGGAAAAAAAATAGATGTTTTGAAAGTCAACATAATTCTCTCTTAACTTAATATTAACATTAGCAAATCAATCTTAGAACATATATTGTCCGGCTGGAAACAAACGTTTAAATTGACACATGTATTCAGGCTCAGTTGTAACCCCCCTTTTCATGCTCCTGTTACAATATTTCATTTGCATTTCACATGTGATAATTTATACTCATCTTATTATCACCCCCTTGTGTCCAGACTCCTGTGTGTGAGGTTTTGTGTGTGCCTGAGAGGAATTGTCGGGTGAAAGAGTTCAGAATTGCCCTTCCCCCACAACCAAAAAAAAAAAAATCCATCGACTCTAGCTCATGGACTTCCATCTCAAAAACAAGCCCTTAAAAGGGTGCCAGTCCTGATACTACCGACCAGGCCTAATTGTACCCCACTAATTACACAAGATGATTAGACAGAATAAATGATGCATTCAAATACAAAATATGATAGGAAATGTAAGTGAGAGAAAAAGTTTGCAAAACACGTATTGTTAGGCGGGCAGCTGTGCCGTTCGATAATTGCGCGAATGCGTTGATTAATGATCAAAGCTGTGGGCCTGAGGTAGTGTGGCTGGTGGTTAATGACAGGGTGAGTCTGGGATTAAATATGAGATGGGTAAATGGAGATGAGGGAGTCAGGTTGCATGTCTTTTCAGACCTACTGTTCATACTGGAGCATTGTGGAGCGGGCGAGGGGGAGGCACTGGGGCCCAGCGGCAGCCACAAGCGACAGCTGTCACAGCCTCTGGTGAGAGCCACTAATGACCACTCTTCACATAGGTGTCCTGCAACAGCTCCAGCCAAACAGCTACTGCATTATCCACTTCTGCGTGGCAGGCCTGAAAGTTACGTAAGGAAGAGCTGAAATTATACAATAGTGATTAAGTTGGACTACTAACTTTAATTTGCATTGTTTTTTTTTCAGAGGGCAAGTGTGGTGACTAAAAAAGAATTTAAAGCAGCGGCTCTATGAAAAGAACAAAATAATTTTTTTATTCAAGTAAAGGGATAGTAACTCAGTAAAAACATAAATAAAGGTTACAATAAAAATTACAAGCAACTCTTAAATAAAATAGGCACTTTTACATTTTCAGATAAATGATATGCAACACTGTAAAAAACATTCAGGTCTCCAAATGAAAATGTTCTAGTGACTGCACACATCTACGTTTTTTTAATCGGCCGAATTGAATTTCTGTGAATTAAATTGCATCTATTAACAGTATTTCAATTCGGCCAACTGAAAATTTTAGATGTATTCAGTCACTAGAAATTTTTCAATTGGAGACTTTTTTTTTTCTTTTTTACAGTTACTGACACATAAATATGTCTGAGATGACAAACACAAGTTATGGAATCATTTTCTGCAACAACAACAACAACAACAACAACAACAACCACAAAAATACTCAAAAATGTCAAGTAACTAAATCATTTTCTTTGCACATTGAACACACATCCTGATAAACCATGTTTAAGTTGTAATACCTATGTTGTGTTACACATCTGTGTCCACAAAAACACACACACACGTTTGTTTTTGTGAAATGTGGGGACTTTCCATAGGCGTAATGGTTTTTATACCGTACAAAACGTATTTTCTTTCCACTGCCCCCGCCCCTAAACCTACCCATCACAGGAAACATTCTGCATTTTTACTTTATCAAAAAACATTTGAATTCAGAAGTTTAAAAAATGATCTTGACACACTGGTCTAAAGGGATCAAAATGGCTTCCTGCATGTTGGTTGCCACACTTATTTATTAATACTTATGTATTATAATACATAGGCCTAACATGATAAAAAAATGTTTTAAGACTAAATTAGTTTTTGTTTTTTGTGTCTTTTGTTACTTTCTCCAGCATCCTATTTTGACTTAAAATACATATTTAATTTATAAAACATTAATTATTTTAACATGTTATTTATTGTTTGTTTGTTTATTTGTTTGTTTATATATTAAATTATCTCGTTGAATAACCTAATATAGATCCAGAAAAGAAGAAAAAAAGAAAGAAAAAAAGAAAAAACCTGAGCGTCACGTAGGCTACTTGACCCATATAGGCTAGCCACTGTGTGATTTATCTTTTCCCAAATCATTTTGTTATAATCATAAGTAACAGTAATCATAGCTACACAATCATTTTGTTTGCCAGTATACATAGTAGCCTACCATTACCATTTCAAGTCTTCTGAACGCCAGACTTCTGCATCACCTAACTTTATGCTGAACAAACAATAGTCAATGAAAGAGGGAGGTACGGAACCATAGCCGCTCCAGGTGTCGCACCAAACACACGGGGCACTTCGCTGTCGATCCGTCTCGATCTGAATCAACGTCGGTCGATGTCATCACATTGTTAATTTCCTCGAACTGCAAACCTACGCGGATCTGATCGCTTTGATTTACGATTTCAACGCTGGAGTCGTTTGGAAACTGCGGATGCCACTCAGTTTGTCATCATCATCATCATCATCCTCATCTCGGAGTGTCACCTTGCGTTTGTGCCGTTGCCCCACAACTTCATTACGTCATTTATATACCGAGGTAAGTTTCCAATCGAATTCTGAGAAAGAATCAATCATAAACAGCAGTATCGCTTAATGTGTTAATAATAGTTCGCTACTTTGAAGGGAGATTGGACGGAGAGATTTCGCTGGGACTTGCTGTCGTGATGCGAATCGGCATTGTTTCAGCGCTGCTGGTGTAACTGAGGCTAGATTAAGAGTAGCCTATAGATCAATGGGCAATTCGCTTTAAATGATAAATCACACACTGAATGATTACTTTCTTTAATGTAAATAGCAATAAAGCCTATCGTGTCGCACTCACATAGGATAACCTCTGCCATAGCCATTCTGTTCGTCCATGGGCTATTTTTAGGAAGTTACTCCAAGAGCTTTTAACCATCTGTATGCAAATAAGACCATTCCGATAGGAATTCCATAATTCCACGAGTCTTTTTTTTTTTTTTTTCTTTTTTTTTTTTTACTTTTGAGGAAGACATTTTTCGAAGTATGACATTGTTATTGTAGGCTATTTGCTGCACTCAGCAGTCTGTTGCTGGTGAGATCGAAGAGATCATTTCAGATTTCTACATAGCACAACAAATCAGAAATGAATAAAATTCATTCATTCATTTCTGGCAACGATCGAGTGTCGGTTATCACATAGTTTTTAGAAGTGATAAATACAATCCGGAAGCCTAGTTGGCCTTTATAGGACAAACAAATAAAATATTTGATTCGTTTATTTATTTATATTTTAAATAGTATAATCGCAACAGAAAGTAGCTATCTGTGGTTTTAATGAGTCGGATTAAAGTGCTTTTGATTCACTAAACTGAACCGACTCATAAGAGCCATTCGTTTAGGAATTGTAGGCGATCGCTCTGCATGTTTTGATTCAATACACAGACTCGTAGGAGTCATTCCCTGCATCCCAGTGTGCATACTATCCACGCTATCTGTTTTTGTTTCGTTGTAACGAACCGGTTCATAATAAAGTCGGAATTCTTTTATTCCGACTCTTGGAATCGCTCTGCTGGCTGCTGTAGCCTATGTAAGCGATGTATACCGGTGTAAACTAGGCTACAGTTTACAAGTGTTTTAAGACATTTAAGAACGTATAACGGCATTAACCTAACCGGTCCCCAACTTTAAATCTGTCATCATTCAGAAATGTCATGTTTTTGATTTGGCAAGCCGAAGTTTCGTGTATATTTTATTTTTAGGTGACTAAATGCCTTGAATATGAATTGTTCATAACTTCTAGCAGATGTAACGACCAGCTTGCTTAGCCTACTCGCATATAGGCTACATTCATTCTGCTCGAATCGTTATTAGGCTATATGGGCCTAACTATATCCCAAAACCCAAGTAGGTAAACAGCTGTGCGTTTAAATAATAAACTTGTTGATGCAGAGCAACACATTATACATCACTGAAAACCAATTATTTTAGATGGAAAAAACATACCATGCAATGCCCAGCATTACATTAGGTTACAGCTATCTTCCATCATCCTATTGATTTTTTCCCCGACATGATTACTTTAAACATGATCTATTAGATTTTTTTTGAGTACAATACACAATAGCAATCAATGGCTTCGTATGGTCTTAAATCTAAACCCAATGTTACTTTCAGAGCTATTGCGGTCTAGGGCGGGGCTTTGGTGCTTTACTTTTTTGTTTTGTTCAGTTTTTTTTCCCTCCCCTCTCCCTGAAAGCTTGTCGGATGCTTGTCAGTTCGCATTTAGCTTACCATTATCAAGGCTCAAAGCCTCTGGAGGACGACGGACTGCGATTTACAGGGAATTTTTGGATAACGGTCCTGTTGAATTGGGATCTCCACTATACGGGGATAAGGAATAGGCTATGTGAATGAAGCGTTTGAAAAGCAGCAGAGGATGTTCGTGCTTCCTAAAGAATGTACATGCCTGATCTTTCACGCGGACACTTAATAAATAAATAAACACGTATGGTAAGCTTTTTACAGTTTTAAAACTTAATTAAACTAATTAGTATGCATACTAATTATAGTATCAGTATGTGATTATGCAGCAGACTTTGATTAGTAAGGTAAACACCTACAAACAAACCTCTAAACTTGAGAGAAACCTATGATCTTGATTGTTTTTATGTAACTAGATGTTCAAGTTTGCATGCTCAATGTTACTATATTTATTGTGCTTATCAGTTTCGATATAAACCGTTAAACTGGTTTTGGTGTTGTAATGATAATGAGCAGATTAAAGGGGAGGAGGGTGATACGTGTGTGCATTATCATTATCGTGGCTGTCATGGTGCCAAGGAACATCTGCTTGTGTGAAGCTGAAAGTTCATGTAACAGTCAAACATCTTGAGGGAGATTTGGTGGTAAATGACCCAACAGGCATGTGCAGGGCTCTGTTGTTGTATTATTTGGTGAATTTGCTGGCATAAGGGCTGTTGGGGGGCTGCTGCGGGGATGGCGTCAGCATAGCCTACTAGTTAATACCCCTTTGCTTTGTGATGGGGGGTCTGTTTCTGAGCAACATGACTTTGAACGGGATACTTCGAATGCTCTGGTTTTGCTGGTTTACATATACTGGCTTTGTATGGTAGAAGTGCGATACTTGTGGATTTGTAATTAAAATCTAAATGAATCCATTTAATCTCAAAATTTCACCCTGTGTACTCTAGGAACTGCCTTTCCTAAAACAAAAGTTAGTAAAGATATGTGAAAGTAATCAACTCCTCAAAGTTTTTTATTGTGTTAGCTAATTTATTTGGTTTTCAAGAGGTAGCCCTGGGTTAAAAAGATGCAGATGACACTAAACACTAGAGTTATTCTTGTGTTCCGTCCTGACAGACAAAAGCCTCACCTTGCAGCAGCAGCGGGAGATATTTGCATGGGCCTTTGCTAAAGTCACTTCCCTTTTATGTGCAGCTGGTTATTGTGCTCAGCCTCAATGAAGAAAGTTGTTTACATGGCTTCGGTTCACGCACTACACACCTTTTGACAGTGCAAATCAAACAAACTCCGGCATGTTCGTTCGGGAATAAGTGAGTGGGTGTTGAACTGCTTGTTCGAGTTGTGAAGAGACCTACGCAAACTATGAAATCCCTGTTCTGAGATGTAAGGAAAAGTGATAAGATGTTTTTTTCCCCCCTTTTTTTGTAGATTTGTTTTTCCTCTGAAAAGAGCCAGGGGGCTCGGGTTCAAACATTTAAGCTTCAAAAGATTCGGCTTTTAAGATCCTTTTCTCTGAATGAAAATGGAAAGAAATTTGAAAGTTAAAAACAGCAATGGACAAAATCCTTGAAATCCATTGAAATGGAGCCCAAGTTGTTTATGTAATGATGATAAAAGATCCAGATATCTGAAATATTTAATAGCACAAGTCTACCTAGACATGTTATACATCTTCTGCATGACTACAGAGGGTTAAATAACATTCCTAATTTGACATTTCCCTTTGTCGCCGGGCTATTTTCTGTTTGAGGTTTATGGCTTGAACTTGTGGTGACCTTGCAAAGTTGACCCTGTACGTCCCCTCGACATTCTACTATGTCTTAAGCATTTCCAGTCCTCTCGCAACCCCTAATAGCTCAAGATTCGCTAGTTGGAGGAAGGGACCATTAACATTATCAGTGGCTTTGAGTACAGGCAGTAGGGAGGCTAAAACAAAAGGCACAAGGGTGGCATTGTGAAGGATCAGCAGTAGATTACTGGAATTCTTTTTCCATGGCCTGAATAAGCTTCTAGTTCCCCCATCTGGACACATGAGAAAAGCTTACATTTGCAACTTTAATATTTTAATGCCTTTGTTATACTGAAGCAAAGCAATATAAGGCTGCTTAGCCATTAGTGACATTCGGATTCAGAAGACATAATAACGAGCGTCGCGATTGCAAGATCCTTATGGGGAAGTGTGCGCACTGCAGTAATGGTTTATGATGCGTTCTGTTGATTATTAAAACATTCATAGTAGGGAAGTAGATTTAATGAGTTGACATTATTGCTACAGTATGCGTAATGTGTATTATAGTATGTCACACAGCTGTTAAATGTTTCATTGCTGCATCATTACCTCTCGTTGCTCATTAAATTAAACATACACACACATAAACACACCCACGTACGGAAATAGATAGATGAGAGAGAGGTTTGGAGGATTGGGTCATGCATACTGTATGTCATCAACTGAAGTGCAGTTTTACCTGTTGTGGATTAATTTGAATAACTGTCTGTTTGATAAACAGCTGAATGGTGTACATCCAGTCTAATAGAATCATAATCAGGAAAATGGCTTCAAAAACACACACAGTTCAGTTTGAGAGACAAAGTCATTTGCCATTTATCCCCAGGAGCAATAATTCTGAAAGGAAATATCCATAAATTTTCGGAATCCTCTCCATTGTGGGCCTAATCCACCTTTGGCTGAATTACGGCAAGCGAGCGAGTTAAATGAAAATGCTCAATTGTTAACTTAATGGGATGTGTGACACGAAAAAAAAAAGTCATAATTTACTCATCATCTTGTAATTTAAAACCGTATGACTTTCTTTTTCTGTGGAACAGTTGATGGTTTGCAGAATGTCTGAGCTGCTCTTTTCCAGACAATGGAAGTGAATAGAGACTAAGGCTATCAATCTCCAAAAAAGTACTAGAAAAGCATTTAAAAAGTAGTCATGCACTATATTTTAAGTCATCTAAAAGCATACAGTAGCTCTGCATGAAGAAAAGACTGACATTTAAGTTGTTTTTCACTAAAAATTAGACGGCGGGGCTGAACGATAAAACCATATGGGTATTTATCAATGATACACCTTTATTGATAATGATGGAAAAAGCATTAAAACCATTCAAATGTAAATAGATGAGTGTAAGTTTAATTGAACAACCCTCATCTATCCCTGGTTCATATATGACTTGATAAAGAAGCGTGCTACGAGTGACAAGTAAACAGCCAATAACAAGTTGCGTTGCTGTGGGGTTCGGTCGCGGTCCCAAACATACAAACACATGCAAAAATGAGTGCCGTGCCTGTCGGCGATGAGGAGACTGGTCATGTCAGCTCGCCCGAGTGGCAGTTTTTCTGGTTTCTGACCAACATCAGAACACCGTTGTGTGTATTTCATCATCGCCACAACCTACATCACCTCAACAAACAAACCCACAAGCAGTCCACAATGGACGGGTACTCAATGCCTAATGAGAAATCCATCAAACGAAACAATGATATAACCAACTTGTCTTCCTTGCTCACAATTTGTAATGCCATGTATATGTGAATATTACTATTTGAGCGTTAGTTTTGTAACACTTCTGTGTTTTAAATGTGAATAGTACTGTGTGTATTTTTTATAAAAAAAATCTGCTATCTGCTAATATAGATTTTTGCATATTTATGTTTGTCGCTCTACTTAAAAGATGTTGGTTTTATTTTTTACATTTTTACCTCATTTAAGTTTTACATCTTACAGATTGTACCTCATATTGTACCTTGATTGTTTTACATTTACACTTGGATTGCACACATTTTGTAACATTTATTAAGTTCAAGAGTTTCTTTAATGGGATAGTTGCACCAAAAAATGATAATTCTGTCACAATTTATTCACCCTCAAGTTGTTCCATACCTGTATAAAATGTATTTTTTCTGCTGAACACAAAAGAAGATATTTTGAAGAATGATATTTTAAATTAACAGCTAATGGGTCCCATTGACTTCCATAGTATTTTCCCCCATATTATGAAAGTCAATTGGGACCATACACTGTTTGGTTACTCACATTCTTCAAAATATCTTAATTTGTGTTCAGCAGAAGAAATACATTCATACAGGTTTGGTACAATTTGAGGGTGAATAAATTATGACAGAATTATCATTTTTGGGTGAACTATCCCTTTAACATTTATTTATTTAGTCTTCATAAGAGATGTAAGAAAGAAGATATTTGTTTCATTTTTATTTAGTTTTTGTCTGTTAAATCTAAAATTATTTGTGTGCCTTAATAAATTAAAGCTACAGTGTGTGATATTTTCCCCCATCTAGTGATGTAAAGGTATATGACCATCCAGCGAATATTAGTTTCTGTTCCTCTCAATTCTGAATTTGTTTTAACTCCTACGGTGGCCGATTTAGTCCAAGATTAACATGGCAATCCTCCTCTTCACATTCGACATGGTGCCATTGAGTGTTAAAACACGAAAGACAAAGCTTGAATGTATGGGTATGTCCCTCTTAAGCTAATGTACTTTCAAGATGGAGGGGCAACATGGCGACCAGCATTCGAACCCCTCACCCGTATTTATTTTCAATGGCATATTATAAACTTATGAGAATACTTTATTACTTGAAAGAAGTAAATATATATTAATGAGCACATATATTTTTGAAAGAACTAATTGTTTTTAGCTAAGAATAAACTAAAAAAGTTACATAGTGTAGCTTTAAAAATACAATGGTTAAATTAAAAAAAAAATTCTACTGGTCTTTGTTTAAAAAAAAGAAACATTATTTCATAATACATTTTATTTTTTATTTAGCTGTATCGCCCCATATAAGATGGTCACCATTCACTTTCATTATATGGAAGAGAACAGCTTGGACATTGTGCTATAAATTAGAGGTTTGGAATGACAGTAAATACATTTTCGTTTTTGCGCGAACTGTCCCTTTAATGCTAGCATTCCTATTAAAGGCACAATATGTACGATTTTTGGATTGAAATAACCGAAAAACACTAAAACAATGTTGCATATTTTGTTGACTTGTGCACTTACATTATTCCAGATGTTTCCAAGAATTTTCAAATACAGAGAAATAAGCGATGAACCGTGTCCGTGCGTCTCCTATCAGTGACATCATACCTGCGTTACCCTCAATTTCCGTTCGATTTAGCTCTAGCTTACTGTAGTGTGCAACAAGTGTATCACAGCCACTGAGCGAACACACAGAGAAGCATTATAACATTACTTTCAACACACTCAAATACACTCAACACACTCAAATAATACATCTAATATGAGCGCTAGGTGCGCATGACCAGAAAAAGCGGATGCAGTCGTCTGCGGCATAATAAAAGCTCCAAAAAGTCAAGCCGTTATCAAGCAGCTACACCTTTGTTTTGACTAAGCGTCCTCTAGCAACAGAAAAAATATAATTTTATGGCTTTAGGTTATGATAACATTGTTTCTGAACATTCTCAGAGCATTCAAAATGTAATTTTTGCTTGGTTCATGGTGAACGTTAGAGAAATCATAAAGGGAATGTTTTTTTTTTTCATTTTGCAAGTGTTATAGGAACTTTCGAATGTTCTCAGAACCATCTACCAAATATGTAGTACATAAAAAAAATAGATTAAAAGCTTAATATACCCGAAATGGCAAAAGTTGTTTTTCGATCTTTGTTTAGGGGTAAAAAAGAAGTTAGAAATATTGTGGCCACACTGATCAGAGCAACATTTAGATAAACATGTAAATACTATATGTGCTGCACACACTCTTTCCTCTCAATTTACTCTCAACAAAATAAACACAAAGCAAAAAGAACAGTGGTGAGAAAACAGCAGTTACGAAAGCATCTGATGTGTATTGCATAAGCATGTTTGCATGAGCTCTTCAGCACTCCAGTAAAATCATGTCAAGCGTATTTATAAACGGGAGAAGATTTTTAAACCAGAAAAGATTTCAACATTGAAAAAGGTGCTGCACATCTACCTATTACATAATAGCTAAAGACTGATGGTAGTACAAAGGTGTTTACCAGCCAGAGTGAACTTTTCTGGAAAGAAACTCCCAAAACAAACTCTCAAAGTGAACTCGGCCTGTTCCTTTGAAGCATATTTTGGCCTTAACGTCAAACTAATAAAAAAAAGAAAAAACATTAGACTAAATTGTTTCAGAAAATGTTTCATGAATGATGTATAAATCATTTTTTGTGCTAATGTTTGACAGCGTTATTAAAGACCAGATAACATTGAACAAACGTTCTATTAATGTTACTGAAGGAATGTTTGTTCATAACTTTTGAGAGAACCTTGCCAGAATTTTAGCCAGAATTTTAAACATTCTGAGTATGTTTCCTGTTAGGGTATTTCTGCATTGAAATTACTTTGGCATAGTACAATTTAGTCAGTTTAATTCAGTTATAATAAATCACATTTTCAGGGTTACATTTGTATTGTATTAGATGAATGTTTGAGTGTGTTTAAAGTTCAATCACAAAGCAATTCATTGGTTTTGTTTAACTCTGAAACAATTTTCGAGTTGCATTGTGGTACAAATAGCTACGGGTAACGCCAGCTGATTGCCGAGTGCAACCATTCTACATCATCAACCTAGAACGCAAACAAAATGGCGCCGCCCATGGTCCAAATATAAAATCGATTTGTTAAATAACGTAGATCTTTCATGGGTTTTCTACTACATATTTCAGCAAGAGACATCATTTATGTTATATTAAGGCATACAAGTCTCAACACCAGGGGATCCCTTTAAGTTAATCTTGATTGCTACGCTATACCTTTGTGAATACAGTCTATAGAAAACGAACCGGATTGGTGCTTGCAACACGGAGCTATTACAGTTAATGCCCAGAGCCCCCACTCAGCTAAAACGGCAGCTATGGGGGCATGCACGTAAAGGGTGTCTTTGTGCCTCTTGACAGACACAAAATGCATTTAAAATGCCTTTCCAACATGAACCGGTCCCTTACATGACAACAAGATGCGTTTAGCCACTTAGCCATTGTTTAAATTCACCTGTTTTAGATGGCTAGCTGTTCACCTAAATACTGAAACAGTGTTTTAGACGGCTAGCTGTAGTTTTGCGCTAAAGTCCCGTGAGAACACAGTAGTAGCCGGGAAAAGATAATAGTCCAGTTGGAAAGAGCGTTGTGTGTGTAAAGCATGATTATTTTATTACCGCACATCTTTCCTCAAGTCGAGTGTGCCCAAATGGAAGGATAAATAAAGTTTGCATTACCTCCACAGTGGTTGCACCTGTCTTTAACCACGGAATGGCATTTTTCTTCAACCGGCCCCTCTGTGTTGTGTCTGTCTAAATTAGTTATCCTTGTCAAAGTGTTCGCTGCAAATTTTCACATTCTGTTGCCACAATTCGGAAAGGCACAAACGCGAACCATTTCTTCTTCACTCTAGTGATGTCCGGTTCACGAATGAATCGTTCTTTTTAACCGGTTCATTTTAGTGAACCGGGCGAACCAGTTCACCAAATCGAACTGAATCGTTTTAAACCGTTTGCGTCTCAAATCAGCGCTGATCACACAAGTTACTTTAGTTACTCACTTTCTGACATGAGTGACAGTCCCTCTGACTAGAAATACACTAATGTCTTGAATTATATGTTGTAACTCCAACCATTCACTGAACTGAGTCATGTTTTGCTGAGAGATCTGATGAACTCACGAGCCGCTGATACTGAGCATGCGCGAGTAACTGAACGAGCAGCGGTCGGATCAGCAGTACAGAATTGAAAACCGTTTCTTTTGGTCACGTTCAATACTGAGAACTGTCGAGCCGATGATCTGAGCAATGAGATCAATCTTCACACACACGACGCTCTTCCCAACTGGACTATTTGCCTTTTTTCCTGCTACAACCAAGTTCCCACGGGACTATAGCGCGAGATACAGCTAGCCGCCTAAAACAGGTGAATTTAAACAATGGCTAAGTGGATAAACACATCTTGTTGTCATGTAAGGGCCCTGTTCATGTTGGACAGACATTTTAAATGCATTTTGTGTCTGTTAAGAGGCACAAAGACACCCTTTACGTCTTTACCCCCATAGCTGCCGTTTTAGCTGAGTGGGGGCTCTGGGCATTAACTGTAATAACTCTGTGTTGCAAGCACCAATCCGGTTCGTTTTTTTCTATAGACTGTACTCACAAAGATATACCACAAAGATCAAGATTAAAGGGTTAGTTCACCCAAAAATGAAAATTATTTAATTAATTACTCACCCTCATTTCGTTGGACACCCGTAAGACCTTCGTTCATCTTCTGGACACAAATGAAGATATTTTTGTTGAAAGCTGATGGCTGAGGAAGGCTTCAGAAAGGCCTCCATTGGCATTCAGTACTTTTCCACTGACCCACTCGCAAGATCCATAAAGGCACTAAAGACGTTGTTACAAAGTCCATCTCACTACAGTGGCTGGACAATAATTTTACAAAGTGACGAGAATAGTTTTTGTGCGCAAAAAAAATCAAAATAATGACTTTATCCGCCAAGTTATTGTCTTCCGTGTAGGTCTCGGACGTGAACTCACGCGATAGTGGAGCTCCTCCTCTTCCGGGTCATGTATCTGAACGACGGATCTGCGTCATATTCTCGAGCATGTGTCGAGTTCACGTCAGTAACTTGGTGGAGAAAGTCATTATTTTGATTTTTTTTGCGCACAATAACTATTTTCGTCGCATTGTAAAATTATTGTACAGCCACTGTAGTGAGATGGACTTTGTATCGATGTGTTTAGTGCCTTTACGGGTCTTGTTAGTGGAAATGCACTGAATGCCAATGGAGGCCTTTCTGAAGCCTTTCTCAGCCATCAGCTTTCAACAAAAATATCTTCATTTGTGTTCCGAAGATGAACGAAGGTCTTACGGGTGTCCAGCGACATGAGGGTGAGTAGTTACTGAAATAATTTACATTTTTGGGTGAACTAACCCTTTTAACTTAAAAATTCCCTGGAGTTGTCCTTTAAGAATTTTTAGATATTTAGACTAGAAACAAGACAAAAAATTACTAGGTAAGAAGAGCATTTTTTGCAGTGCACTTCGCGTTGCCCAGTGCGAATTTGCGTCTTTTCGCGTCTTTGCATTTACTTTGTATGTAATCTACTCACACAAATAATTAAAGTCGCTTTTTGTGTGGTGTGCACACACCATTATATATTTGAAAATCCAGCGTTTAGTTGATCCTAATAAGTGCTCATTGTCACAGTTGTTGTAAACACAGTGACTTTTATCTTCAATGAGGGGGTTTGGCGTCACAGGGGCTTTGTTTCCAGGCGGACGGTAAAGAGCGCGACACACGTGTACCTTGAAATCCTGTAGAATTCAACCAATCATATGACAACTTTGAAACTCCTAAAGTGGTTCTTATTTTGAGTGCCTTATGCGACATTCATCCAACAGGCCAATGTACGTCTGAAGCTGAGACTACATTTGTAGTGTTGTACCTACTTGAATTTATATAGGACCCATCATGTTCGATCTTCCAAGCAAGCTGTCAAGATGAGCTAAGGCAGCTCTATGGGATAATTATCAAAGCATTGGTGAACCTGACTACATCTTAACTGACAACACAGCTGAGATGACTAATGAGTGTGCAAATAAAAGAACTTAATGAGTTGCCAAATACTTGTTAATGCGCACCCTGCAGACAGATGAACAGACACGCGCTCTCATTGAGTGGTGTGTTATGTCTTCACCGCTCCCCCGGGCCATCTGATGGGGAGCTGGCACCACGGCCGAGCAGCTCCAACACGCGTGGTCAACATGTGGGCGGTAATCCCGCTATTAGGGTAATCTGCTCAACCCACCAATCAATAGAGAGAATGCCCATCCTCCATCAGAGTCCTGTAACAGGCAAAATTAGGGCTGAAGAAAAATGATTTAATCACTGGGATTAAGTGCAGCTGAGGGGGAGGAGAGACTTCGCATGAAGAATTTAATTTGCTGAGTTAAGACGTCCAGGTTAAGAGTGAACAGATGTCTTCTTAAATTGGTTGATATTTATTTGATTATATACCTATTTGTGCTTTTTGTTTGTTTTTGATTAGGCACCATATCTGGCGTTTTATATTAAGCACAGTGTTAGATGCATACATATGCCCCAAAATATGTCATTGCTTTACATAGAAAAAAAAAAAAACAATTCAAACCAAGTGCCATTTATTTAAAAGATGACACATTTCAAGTGCAAAATAACTATTTAGACGTGTTACAGTTGTCTTGGCGGATCATGTCCATTTTTAATGTGACAAATGTTGTTATTCTGACATATGTGCAGTGAATTTCTATTTGGAAAAATCCCAAAATTCATCCGTGTAGGTCTCGGACGTGAACTCACGCGATAGAGGCGCTCCTCCTCTTCCGGGTCATGTATCTGAACGACGGATCTGCGTCATATTCTCGAGCATGCGTCGAGTTCACGTCAGTAACTTGGAGGATAAAGTCGTTATTTTAATTTTAGTGCGCACAATAACTATTTTCGTTGCATTGTAACATTATTGTACAGCCACTGTAGTGAGATGGACTTTGTATCGATGTGTTTAGTGCCTTATGGGTCTTGTGAGTCTTGTAAATGCAGTCCATTTGTGAGTGGAAATGCACTGAATGCCAATGGAGGCCTTTCTGAAGCCTTTCTCAGCCATCAGCTTTCAGCAAAAATATCTTCATCTGTGTTCCGTAGATGAACGAAGGTCTTACGGGTGTCCAACGACAAGAGGGTGAATAATTAATGAAATCATTTTCATTTTTGGGTGAACTAACCCTTTAAATACATACATTCTCAAAAATATTACATTTATTTTTTATGTATTTTTTATTCATTAAATAATTATAATAATAATTAATAATAAAAATATTTATTTATTTATTACAAAATGTGATTTCACTTCATATTAAAGTAATAATTGGGTTTTGATCTGGCAGTAATTACAGCCTCAACCAGTATAGTAAGGTTAGCTACCTGTACTTGTTTTTCTGGAGTGTTAAGGCAGGAATACATGTCTTAATATGCCCATGTTTTGTTTTATACATGCACAAAGGGATACTATCTGTCTTGACTAAACCAGAAGTGATGGCAGTTCCCTTATCTTTCAATTCAGTAATGCTGACTAATCAGCATCACAGTGGAAAAACCGGCTGGTGGTGTCATGGCTGTATTACTTGCAGTAAACACAAATGTGTTTTGATCATAAAAACCGTTTTGGAATGATTGTATCCAGGATTTGTGTGTGTATCAGCTGTGTTGGGCGTGCTTAATGCCCAGTGTCTGGTGGAGGGCTTGGCACATGCGTGAGCTGGCATCAGCGGGCAGAGAGAGAGACAGAGAGAGCTAAGCAGGGCACAGCTTTGGCACAAGAGAGCACAACAAGTGATGGCAGTGTGTATCTTCCTGTCCAACGTTCCAACAGGAACAGGTTGGTACTGTATACTGCACACATCCCTGCTTTTGACCATGACCTCACTGCCATCGTGTCCAGCATGTAGTTAGTAGAGTTCTTCTGAACTGTTGCCATGGTCTTTTGCTTTTTTAAGGGGATAGTTTTTTTCAGCATATAATGAAAGTAAATGGGCACTGCAACTGTTAAGCTCCAACAAAAACATAAAAGAAGCAACATAAAAGATGCTTATAAATTCTGTATATTCAAAGGCTTCTAAAGCCATACAATAGCTTTGTGTCAGAAATGAACAGAAATGTTATTTTTTATTTACTGAATGTGATTGTGTGTATGTTGTCTGTATAGTTTTGTTTTATGGTGCTTTTTTAATTTTTTTTAAAGGTGCACTATGTAGTATTTTTGCAGTAATATATCCAAAAACCACTAGGCCAGTGTCATATATTTTGTTCAGTTTAGTTCTTACAATATCCCAAATGTTTCCAACTGTTTGTAAATTGTGAGAAAATTGCTATTTTAACCAAGGAGCCGGGGCGTCTGAGGGAGTCGCCTGTCAATTGCATCATATCTGCGTTACCCTCGGTTTCCGGTTTTATTGTTTTTGGCAGAAACGCTTTACTCTTACTGCAGTGTGAACAAGTGTCACAGCAGCCACCAAGCAAACGCACAGAGTGACGTCATAACAATTTTAAACACTCCTAAATGTATCTGATATGATAAACAGAGCTGCGTTACTTAATACTCAGGAACATAAAAGTGGAAATGGCGACTGTATCTCGTCATAATAAAAGTCCCGCTGCTCGCCAGTGTGTTGCACTTCAGGCACTTCAGTGGCCGTGCTCAGCTCCCACAACACTCGGCCCTGCTCTGCTTCATACTACAGTAACAATAATAATCGCACCTATGAACATGATATCTGCCCGAGTCCTATCCCGATTCTTTGCCTCCGGCTGTGAGATAAAGACCACATGTCCCAAGATTGTTATGCACTTTCATTATATGGAAAAGACCAGCCCGTATATTCTTCAAAAATGAATTGTGTGTTCAGGAGAGAGAAAGTAAGGGGTTTGGAACAACATGATGTTGAGTCAATTTTGAAGAAAGTATTAAATTTATTCTAGCCTGACGTCATACTCAGATTTTATATTTGTCAGAATGAGATCTGATACTGCTCCATTGGGCAGTGATTATGGGGCGTGTTTCAACCGAACCAGAAAAGAAAATGCCTCTGCACTCAATTGGATAAACTTAAAAACAATCAGAGCAACTCTAGAAAGTAACGTATGTTGAGCCTATACTACGGACTCGGATCTTTGAATCTCGTTCAGCAAAATGAACATATATTTTTTCAAGTAATTTTGTTCATTTCAGCAGAATATAGTTAAAATGTCACATGTTAAATTACCTAACACATCTAGTACTCATGCAAACGTTGATCACATTTGGAATAAAAAAATAATTATAAGCTAAGGCAGCCAAGGCTGAACTTTAGGAAAGAAATGATTCATTAATTGCTTAGCTGAGTCTTCAGGCTATGCAGTCTGTTAGTTCACCTCACCTCCGAATCCGAGTCGTTCTATCTATTGTCACTTCACATTTAATCACGTCTATTCCCTGGAAAGATTTGTACACGCACTCCTGTCTTCGGGTTTGAGTCGTTAGTCCCATAAGCAGTGCATGCAGTCCCAAGAACAGAATTGATTAGTTCACCTCTCTGAAACAACTCGTTCCCGAGTCATATTGAAGATTAGTTCAAAAATAGTGAATCGTTCATGAATGAAATCACTAACGCATAGTAGCAGAACTCAACTGCACGCATGCTGGAAGAAGTAGAAGATTAGTTTAAACGATCTTAAAGTATACACTATAAGTACTTGTTAACACGATCATAATTTTTCAGAGAAACAGTAAAGGTGAATGCATATACGAACAAGTTCTCCATTTAGAATTAGAACGAATTCAACCCAAGCACTCTTTTTGTTGATGAGTACGTTACCGCTGATCATCTGTCCATCATCGTATAAAGCCCGTCCTGACTATTTGATTGGTCTGAACAGCTTTGGTTAGATAATAGTTTCTCCATAACGGATCAAGTCCAGACCAAACTTCCCGACCTCAAATAATGTGGGCGGGGCTAAGTTCAGCTGGCATACGGGCTACATTTATTCAGCAAGGATGCATTAAATTGAAACAGTAAACATTTACAGTATTACAAAAGATTTCTATTTCAAATACATTTCCTTTTAAACTTATTATTCATCAAAAAATAAATTAGCATATTCAAATGATTTCTGAAGGACCATGTGACACTGAAGACTGGAGTAATGATGCTGAAAATTTCACCACAGGAATAAATTATACTTAAAAATATATTTAAATAGAAAACTTGTGATAATATTTCACAATAATGCTGTTTTTACAGTTTTTTTGCTCAAAGAAATGTTGCCTTGGTGAAAATAAGCTTTTTTCAGAAACATTAAAAAATCATGCAGACCCCAAACTATTGTGTAATTAGTGTAATTCTCATTTTTGGGTAAACTATCCCCTTTAAATGTGCACTATGTAACTATTCTGTCCGCTAGAGGGCGCCTATTGAAAACAAAGGCGTAGTTTGATGACGCCAAGTTTGAGCTCAGAATCTTGGGACATGTGGTCTTCACCTCACAGCCGGAGGAAAGAATCGGGATGGGACTCGTGATAGGCAGAAATCATGTTCATGGATGCGGTTATTAACGTTACTGTAGTGTAAAGCAGAGCAGGACCGAGTATTGAGGGAGCTGAGCAAGGCTGCTGAAGCGATTGTTAATAAGACGAACGCAACACACGCCTCCTGAGCAGCAGCACTTTTATTATGCCACAGTTGCCCAAAGCCATGTCCGCTTTTCTGGTCATGAGTATGAGCTAACGCAGCTCTGTTTATCATAGATACATTTGAGTGTGTTGAAAATATTGTTATCACGTTACTCTGTGCGTTCGCTCAGCGGCTGCTGTGACACTTGTTGCACACTGCTAAGAGTAAAGTGCTTCTGCTAAAAACCAAGGGTAACGCAGATACAATGCTATTGACCAGTGACGCCCTTACATGTCCCGGTTCTTGGTAGAAATAGCTATTTTCTTATGATTTACAAATAGTTGGAAACATTTGGGATATTATAAGTGGGCCTACTCAATTGATCAAAATATATAACATTGGCCTAGTGGTTTTGGGATATTTCCAGAATTTTTTTTACATAGAGCACCTTTAATTGTGTCTATACCTCATTGCAGCATAAACAACCATATCAAACTTTCCAGACCATAGCAATGCTGAGAGATTGAAAGACCACAGCAAAGACTGATCATATGATACCATGAAAGGCCAAATTAGATACCAAACCAGGTTAAACCAGATCATGTTATACATTTAGAACATAATACTCTCCAAACCACAGCACATCAAGACATAAATCTACACTAGACCAATCCTGACTATGCTGTGCTAAGAACCCTTTATGATATTGTATTCAGTAGTGCACAATCACACGTCTAACAAATGTTCCATTTAAGATAATAGAAACAAGACATTGTTGCTATTGGCTGGAAACCACACAAACCGTTGTGGTGACTCCACCCTTAGACAGAACTGAAACAGCCAAACCACCCAATCTAAATGATAAAGGCACAAGGAATTTTAATAACAGTTTCACATAGTAGTTTCCGGTATTGAATTGCTTTGTAAACTGCTGAAATCGCTATATAACTAAAAGATGACTGTCTAGAATAGATTCTGCTATCTAGACTTGCCTTGTTATTATTATTATTATTATTTTTTTGTTGTTGTTTACCCTCATGTGTCACTGTAACCACCATTAGTGATGCAGCTTTGCTGTTGTTGTTTTTTAATAATTGACTCTTAAAGAGATAGTTCACCCAAGAATGAAAACTGTCATCATTTACTTACTCGTGTTGATGTAAATGCCTATGGAGTTTTATTGTTTTGTGGAACAAAAAAACAACAACATCAGCACAAATACAGCTGAAACATTTCTTCAAATGATCTGATTTTGTTTTCAACAGAATATGGAAGCTTAATAAAAAAAAAAAAAGGTAATAATTGCATATTGTAAAGTTAGAATTCCAAGTATAAGTGTGATATAAACTCGCAATTCTGAGAACGTTTTTATATCACCCAATTATGACTATAACAATTAATTCTGACTTCATATCTCTCAATTCTGACTTTATAATTCACAATTCTGACTTTATAACTTTTAATTGTGACTTTATATCACACAATTATGACTTTTTATCACACAATTCTTACTTTATAACTCTCAATTCTGACTTTATAACTCACAATTCTGACTTTATAACTCTCAATTCTGACTTTATAACTCTCAATTCTGACTTTATTACTCTCAATTCTGACTTTATAACTCTCAATTCTGACTTTATAACTCTCAATTCTGACTTTATTACTCTCAATTCTGACTTTATTACTCTCAATTCTGACTTTATAACTCACAATTCTGACTTTATAACTCAATTCTGACTTTATAACTCAATTCTGAATTTATAACTCAATTCTGACTTTATAACTCTCAATTCTGACTTTATAACTCTCAATTCTGACTTTATAACTCTCAATTCTGACTTTATAACTCTCAATTCTGACTTTTACTCTCAATTCTGACTTTATAACTCAATTCTGACTTTATAACTCAATTCTGACTTTATAGCTCTCAATTCTGACTTTATAACTCTCAATTCTGACTTTATAACTCTCAATTCTGACTTTTACTCTCAATTCTGACTTTATAACTCTCAATTCTGACTTTATAGCTCTCAATTCTGACTTTATAGCTCTCAATTCTGACTTTATAGCTCTCAATTCTGACTTTATAACTCTCAATTCTGACTTTATAACTCTCAATTCTGACTTTATAGCTCTCAATTCTGACTTTATAGCTCTCAATTCTGACTTTATAACTCTCAATTCTGACTTTATAGCTCTCAATTCTGACTTTATAACTCTCAATTCTGACTTTTACTCTCAATTCTGACTTTATAACTCTCAATTCTGACTTTATAACTGAATTCTGAATTTATAACTCAATTCTGACTTTATAGCTCTCAATTCTGACTTTATAGCTCTCAATTCTGACTTTATAACTCTCAATTCTGACTTTATAACTCTCAATTCTGACTTTTACTCTCAATTCTGACTTTATAACTCAATTCTGACTTTACAACTCTCAATTCTGACTTTATAACTCTCAATTCTGCCTTTATTACTCTCAATTCTGACTTTTACTCTCAATTCTGACTTTATAACTGAATTCTGAATTTATAACTCAATTCTGACTTTATATCTCTCAATTCTGACTTTATAACTCTCAATTCTGACTTTATTACTCTCAATTCTGACTTTATAACTCTCAATTATGACTTTATAACTCTCAATTCTGACTTTATAGCTCTCAATTCTGACTTTATAGCTCTCAATTCTGACTTTATAGCTCTCAATTCTGACTTTATAACTCTCAATTCTGACTTTATAACTCTCAATTCTGACTTTATAGCTCTCAATTCTGACTTTATAACTCTCAATTCTGACTTTATAACTCTCAATTCTGACTTTATAACTCAATTCTGACTTTATATCTCTCAATTCTGACTTTATAACTCTCAATTCTGACTTTATAGCTCTCAATTCTGACTTTATAACTCTCAATTCTGACTTTTACTCTCAATTCTGACTTTATAACTCTCAATTCTGACTTTATAACTGAATTCTGAATTTATAACTCAATTCTGACTTTATAGCTCTCAATTCTGACTTTATAGCTCTCAATTCTGACTTTATAACTCTCAATTCTGACTTTATAACTCTCAATTCTGACTTTTACTCTCAATTCTGACTTTATAACTCAATTCTGACTTTATAACTCTCAATTCTGACTTTATAACTCTCAATTCTGCCTTTATTACTCTCAATTCTGACTTTTACTCTCAATTCTGACTTTATAACTGAATTCTGAATTTATAACTCAATTCTGACTTTATATCTCTCAATTCTGACTTTATAACTCTCAATTCTGACTTTATTACTCTCAATTCTGACTTTATAACTCTCAATTATGACTTTATAACTCTCAATTCTGACTTTATAGCTCTCAATTCTGACTTTATAGCTCTCAATTCTGACTTTATAGCTCTCAATTCTGACTTTATAACTCTCAATTCTGACTTTATAACTCTCAATTCTGACTTTATAGCTCTCAATTCTGACTTTATAACTCTCAATTCTGACTTTATAACTCTCAATTCTGACTTTATAACTCAATTCTGACTTTATATCTCTCAATTCTGACTTTATAACTCTCAATTCTGACTTTATATCTCTCAATTCTGACTTTATATCTCTCAATTCTGACTTTATAACTCTCAATTCTGACTTTATAACTCTCAATTCTGACTTTATAACTCAATTCTGACTTTATAGCTCTCAATTCTGACTTTATAGCTCTCAATTCTGACTTTATAGCTCTCAATTCTGACTTTATAGCTCTCAATTCTGACTTTATAGCTCTCAATTCTGACTTTATTACTCTCAATTCTGGCTTTATAACTCAATTCTGACTTTATATCTCTCAATTCTGACTTTATAACTCACAATTCTTACTTTATGACTCTCAATTCTGACTTTATTACTCTCAATTCTGACTTTATAACTCTCAATTCTGACTTTATAGCTCTCAATTCTGACTTTATAGCTCTCAATTCTGACTTTATAGCTCTCAATTCTGACTTTATAACTCCCAATTCTGACTTTATAACTCTCAATTCTGACTTTATTACTCTCAATTCTGACTTTATAGCTCTCAATTCTGACTTTATAACCCTCAATTCTGACTTTATAGCTCTCAATTCTGACTTTATTACTCTCAATTCTGACTTTATAACCCTCAATTCTGACTTTATAACTCTCAATTCTGACTTTATAGCTCTCAATTCTGACTTTATAGCTCTCAATTCTGACTTTATTACTCTCAATTCTGACTTTATAACCCTCAATTCTGACTTTATTACTCTCAATTCTGACTTTATAACCCTCAATTCTGACTTTATTACTCTCAATTCTGACTTTATTACTCTCAATTCTGACTTTTTTACTCTCAATTCTGACTTTATAATTCTCAATTCTGGCTTTATAACTCTCAATTCTGGCTTTATATCACACAATTCTGACTTTATAACTCACAATTCTGGCTTTATAACTCAAAATTGTGAGTTTCTTACAGATATCTTACAGTTCTGAAAAAAAAGTTTTTTTTTCTTCTTTTTTTTTCTGTGGTTGAAACAAGCTTCCATAAAAAACAAAGTCATAGTTACAGTCTTTGTTTTGAAGGAAACCATTGACATCACAAACTGAATAGTTCTTACCATGATTTAGGGAAAGTTGTTTTTACACTTTAGGAACTTTAGAACACTTTTTTAAATACATTTTTGAGGGTACTTCAACTGAAAACCACAAGCAAATGTCCTTGCAGATCATACTATAGTTCTAAATATAATGTTGTACTGCACTATCATACAATATCAAACTAAATATCTAACACTATAGCTATTGCTATTTAAAGCACAGCTGTTACTCAGTCTTATCAGAGGTTAGTTTGAGTGACTGAGTTATTTGTATAAGAATATCACATTCTTTCCTCACTGATCTGATGTTCTGTTAAAGCAGCGGTGTGTTTGCTCTCCTCTTAATGCAGTCCACTTAGTCTTCTGTATTTTAGAAACTTGCTAATAGTGTCTCATCTCTCTGGAGATGTCCCTGTTGTGCCTTTTTCCTGTGGACTGATTGCATGTGGATTTCAACTAATTGGATCCTGTGGATGTCAAGGCCTTGCTGCTGTAAATTATTCAGAGTCTAGTTTGTCTGTAAAACAACATGTCGAAAAGCACAGCACGTTATATCTTCATTTGTGTACTTTGTATTTAATGCAGCTAAATATTTTGCACATGCTTTGATCGGTTGTTGCTTCAAAAATGTATGGATGTATATATTATTTTGAAAGGATTGTGATTGTATAAATAGGAAGTGAGAGTATGTCTTGGTCATGTGGGAGGCCAATGATCTTTATGATATTTTTAAGTGGAAAAACAATCTGAAGTATTTAACCCAGGCTCGGTGAAAAAACAAACCTTTTGCACATTCAACACTTTTAAACTGATTTATCCAGTGTGTGGCTCTAGAGGCACGTTCAGTTTTGCTTTGGATGTTGTACATATCACGGGAATTTGAAAGTGAAGTGCCTGTTGAGTAGAAGTAAAAGGTTAATTTAATTTGAAAACAACACCAACACTGTGTTTTTGACCTAACTGATAGTGTTAATACAAATAAATGTGAGATAAAAACACATGCTGAGGCAGTAATGTCATTTTAGCTTACTTGCACATGTTTTTGAGTTTTTTATCAGGACTTGTGTTTCAATTGTACCCAAACACTCCGCATAGCAAGCGCATTGCTGTACCAGTTGAGGTACCGAACATGTTTACTATTGTCAGCTGGTTATGAGATACAAATTTATTAATTTACAAATGCACTATGGTAATGCACTATATAAAGAACTGGACAAAAATAGGTCTTCGCTGATCTTATTATAATCATAAAAATATTTGTGTGAATACAAATACAAGTGTTTTACTCTCAATAGCTTTAATTTCGCCTGGAAAATGCAATTAATTATGTCCACAGGTCAATTTTTTTTAGTTTTGAGGGTGAAAAAATGTGGCTAGAGGCCTGTTTTTCCAATGAGGTTAGGTTGGGAATATTTGCAAATTTCAGCTTCCCCAACAGCTGTTCCTCTGAGAAAGAGCTCAGAGATTATTAATAGCTCAAGCTCAAGGGAATTCGCTTATTGAGAAAAATAAAGCTAGCATTCAGTGCCAAACCTCTCATATCCAATACAGTGCAATCCTTCTGTTCAAATTTCTAAAAGTTGTTGAAGTCTGTTTCTTGAGATTTGTATGCATTTTTTTAATTTCATTTTTAATTAAGTGCATATGCATAATTTCATTAAGAAGATCTTCAGTAAACTCTTGTCAAAAAAAATAATAAAAAATCGATTTGTCTCGATACTGCAGTGTTGTATCTGAAATCAATATGTTGTGCTACAAAAAAAAAGTTTGATTAAAACACTAAAACACCTAGATGTTTATGCAACCTTTTTGTTTGTGGGGAGAATTTACAGCATTTATTCCCTAATAGATTTTTTACATTAAAATTTATACTTTTAGTTAATGTATTAAAGGGTTAGTTCACCAAAAAATGTAATTGATGTCATTAATGACTCACCCTAATGTCGTTCCACATCCGTAAGACCTCCGATCATCTTCAGAACACAGTTTAAGATATTTTATATTTTAGTCCCAGAGCATATGTAGTCTATGCACACTGTACTGTCCATGTACAGAAAGCTAATAAAACATCATCAAAGTAGTCCATATGGGACATCATTTGGTTAATTAGAATCTCTTGAAGCATCGAAAATACATTTTGGTCCAAAAATAACAAAAACTACAATTTTATTCAGCATCAGTCTTCTCTTCCGCATTTGTTTTCAAACCTCAATTAAAGATTCAAACGACCATGAATCAATGAATCGATCAATGATTCGGATCGCCAATGTCACGTGATGAAATCAAAATGTATTTTCGATGCTTTAAAAGATTCTAATCAACCAACTGATGTCACATATGGACTACTTTGATGATGTTTTTATTAGCTTTCTGGAGATGGACAGTAAAGTGTGCATAGACTGCATTATGCTCTGGGAATAAAATATAAAATGTTTTAAACTGTGTTCTGAAGATGAAAGGAGGTCTAACGGGTGTGGGACGACATTAGGGTCATTAATGACATCAATTAAATTTTTTGGTGAACTAACCCCTTTAGAGTACAACAGTACAACAGTAGCCTGAATAAAAAGAACAACTGTCATTTCCTGAAACTTTTAGCATTAACGTATGTTTGCATATACACCATACTGTAAAATTGTCACCAAACTTTTTGAGTCCTCGTCTTATCAATTCTGAGGAGTTTTATAGCCTACTGTATGCCTTCTAAGTTTTAACACTCGTCACATGATACAGTGTAAATATATAATTCATCTAGGCAGTCGGTGCTGCTGATCCCCTGAGGGCAAAACTCTTTTACATCTGTTTTTTTGTATCGTGACAAGTGATAGTAGCACTGTTGTGTCACACTTCATCAAGCCTGTTTAAAGAGGTTGAAAAAAGATCAGCTGAATGAAGTCTGTGGTCTGGAGAAGGACGCTAGCAGCTTTAGTTCACTTCCTTGGGGTGACTGGGATTAAAGGGTGTAATCCACCTCATTTTGGCTCCAGACATCCAGCTGGACTGACCTCAAATCCCAGCGAGCCCGACATGACATATCCCTCAGTGAGGGGAATGCTCGACACCACCATTTTGATCAGGCTTGAGCCAAAACAAACCTTATACAATAACAGGAGAGGCTATTGTTAAAGCTGAGCTGTAGTAAACCACCAAGAGTAAATGGGTGAATCTCGTGAAAAAGGGAAAGAAATGTCAAGATTATTCAATCCGAAATATTTTGGGATGAGAGCAGATTGTATTGTTGTCAGCTATAGTGACAAACTGAAACTTTCTTTCTGGAGGGTGTGAGTTGGGCGTTCTCTCTGCCGATCCATCAAAATTCCAGCTATTGTTGTGCTCCAGTGGTTGCTCTATAAACAGGAAGTGAGACCTCTCATCAGAGTAAAGGTTTCCTGCTGAAATGACAACACACACTCACACATGTACTTATTCCCCTGGTTATATGTATGTTCACACACATAACAGCCTCTGCAGCAGCCTCCCCCACCCGCCATCTAGCACACACATGTATGCACACATACCAGATGGGAGATGGGTGTGACGGGGCAGTTTCATTAAAAGAGACAGATCTTCTCTTACCAGAACAGGAACATGCAAAAGAAGAACAGAGAAGAGGGAGGGAAAGAGAGCGATTGAGATGGCTTTCGTGGTGTTAGATTACCTGTCCTTCTCTGAACTAACCAGAGTAGAGAAACCAGACGTTTTAAGAAACTTGAGCTTGTTCAGAGACTGTAACGGTGACCTTAAAGCATATATTCATATTCTTTACTGTAGTAAACCTCCTGATGCATAAATTCATAATGTAAGTCAACAAGAAACATGACAACAAAATACTTTCTTAATGGCTATTTTTATTCCCCCCCAAAAAAATCTTAATAAAAAGAAGAGAGTTGCATACCTGCCCATTAAAGAATGATAATGGTAAATATTCCGGCGGTACTTGGTGCACCACTTTCTTCCCATATTGAATTTGTGTTGTCATAAATAATAATAAACAAATACTATGACTGTCACTCAGAACTACGGGGCTAAAGGTTATCACCCATGGTAGTTTGGGTGTAAAAGCCCATTTATGCTTCCGCGTCAAGTGTACACCGCAGCTACGTCATAGGCTGTGTGCAGCACGCGAAGACGTACCCTGATGTGCACCTCTCCAAAAATGTAACAAAGCGTAAATTCTAAACGGACCACAAGCGTTGTGATTGGTTTGCCAGAACCCCTCCCTTAGGGGTACACAGAGTTTTCACAGTTATAAGGTAGGGGGCGCTATTATGCATCTTCTGAAAGAGTATAAAATCTCCGGATCAAAACACAGGCACAAAAGAAGCAGAAATAAGTGATAAAAGCATTGCTTACACATGTTTTATCAGCACATTTTCTCAACTTTTTGTTTAAAATTGTATTAAATTATGAAACTTACCCACATGCAAGAGTTGATAAAAAAAATAATGCATGAAGCTAGAATAAAACTTAATTTTTGACGAAGGGGCTTTGTTCTTTATTTTATGTGTTACATACAACAAAATATTCTGGGGGCCATAAAAGTTGGCTAGGGGTGGCTGACAACTTTTAAAAAATTGCTGGCAGTGAAAGAGAAAAAAAAAACACTTTTCACGGTTCTGGTATAATAAACAGTATTTTGCAGGGGGAGAGTTAACACAGTGTGAACTCAACATTAATAAATAAACAGTTGGAGAGACAATACTTTTGAAGGCCATGAGAAAGACATCTGGCTGCCCTGCACTCTCTAACCGAGCAATCGTGATCACGTCTCTCGCCAAGGACGCAGATATACTTACGGAGGCCAGGCGGTTCTGAGGAAGAGTGTCCCACTTGTGCTGCCATCAAGGGCAATAAAGCATACAGGCAGTGGAGGGATGAACTGTACTATGTTAAAGTGCATGAACGTCAAAAATGAATCAAATGTAGCTTTAGCTTGTTTTTAGATGTTTTCAGCTGTTTGAGTTGATGTTAGCTTGTTTTGGGATGTTTTTGACAGTAAATGATGGCTGTTTTTATTTGTATTAATATGGTATGGAATTACCTTTGTCTCAATAAAACTGAACCAAGTAAACTGAACAAAGATTTTTCAGAAACTATCAAAAATATGCCATTACAAAAGAAGAAAAACACATTGAAAATGAAAAAAACGAACTCATTCGCACAAAAGTAACAGGATATTCAGTATGCTTCATTCTTTGTTAATGTTTTTCAAAGATTCGTTTTCGTTTCTCAGTTTTTCGTTTGCTGTTTTGACACAAACCTCTCGTGGGGGCGGGCTTAACAGTGATCTACTCTGATTGGATAAAGAGCTTTTGATGGACAGGTCCTCTCTGACCTGCGCATATTGGAATGATCTTGCGGTGCTTCGTATTAGTTTATGAGCTCTCAGGAGAGATATGGAGCGGCGGCGGCTTCATCTTCATCATCTTCTTCTTCACCCGCTTGTTCTTCAAGGCAGCAATAAGTTTGTGTTATTAGAGTAACCAATAATATCGATAAAAGTTGTATCCATGTACAGTGTGCAACAGTTCGTTGCGGGTTATTGATATAGCCTACATAGGCGTAATTTCCCGGTGGGACATGTCCCCATCACTTTTTGAAGTGTTAACTTCTTGGACGGATGAACCTAAATAATATAAACAAAACATCTCTGGTTAGCTAGAAGAGCATCATTTCAGAGCATCAGGCGATTTGGCGCTCGTTGCCGCTGTTATCAGTGGCGCGTCCACTGTTTTGGACGCGCCACTGATTTGCGAGACTGCGTGCATGTGCAGTCTACACACAGACGAGCGCTTTAATCGCTTTACGCCGTTGCAGAGACTTTCTATTTGTTCCGGTGAAATCATGAAATAAAATGCATTAAAAAACTGTCTCTGCTCTTGATATACAACCACTGATTATATTCAGTATGCTATAATTGAACATGAGGTTTATATAAGCTAATAAATGAACTATTGAATTGATTTCTGGATATCTTATTATAAATCCCCCCCCCCCCCCACACACACACACAAACACGTCCCACCCACTTTTTAAAACAAAGTTACGCCAATGTTGACAGAATGATGGATATATAAAACGTTTTTAAATAATTCATGTGTCAAATAAAGCCAGAACTGTTGCACACTGTACATGGATACAACCTTTATCGATATTATTGGTTACTTCAATAACACAAACTTATTGCTGCCTTGAAGAACAAGCGGGTGAAGAAGATGATGAAGATGAAGCCCGTCACCGCTCCATATCTCTCCTTTTCATCTCATCTTTACGACAAATTAATCTCATCTTTACGACAAATGAATACAAATCACCGCAAGATCATTCCACTATGCGCATGTCAGAGAGGACCTGTCCATCAAAAGCTCTTTATCCAATCAGAGTAGATCACTGTTAAGCCCGCCCCCACGAGAGGTTTGTGTCAAAACGAAAAACTGAGAAACGTAAGCGAAATCTTTGGCAATGCATTCACAATCCACGATTTGCGAAAACGAATCTTTGAAAAACATTAACAAAGAATGAAGCATACTGAATATCCTGTTACATTTGTGCGACTGAGTTCCTTTTTTTCATTTTCAATGTGTTTTTCTTCTTTTGTAATGGCATATTTTTGATAGTCTCTGAAAAATCTTTGTTTTGTTCAGTTTTATTGAGACAAAGGTAATTCCATAAAATGGATCATGCAGATCTGGCAACCCAAAGCCAGGCACTTAAAGGGATAGTTTACTCTAAACTGAAAATGAAGTGATCACTTACTCACCCTGGTGTTGTTCTAATGCCATATGCCCTTCTTTTTTATGGACTAAAGTGAATATTTAATTTGTTATTAAATGAAAATCCTTTTTTTTTGTGTGACTCTGCTCACTCCGTCTTGCCTAGAAAAAGCACACAAGCTGTACAAATATCAAGATGAATAAAAGCGCAACACAAAATACAACTCCTATAAATCCCCAAAAAGTAGCTATCTGTGCACTTCACTTGACAGTCAGAATAATAACTTCTGCTTATGATGAACACAACGGATGTATTCACCTCAGAGAAGTGTAATTCATGACAAAATTTAGTAAATCTTGATTTCTCACAACGTGTGCTTTTTCTGGGAAAGATGGAGTGAACTGCAGCGCTAACAGAGTGCTAACATCACGTAGCTGTGAACTGAAGACCATTGGCCAAGGTCAGGATATATATTAAATAAGACATTACATTTTATATTGTATACACTTAGAACATGGTACATGTCAACAAGCTTTATGCTGATTGCTTTTCACTGCCATTATATGGATGGGCTCCTTTAGCTTCTTTTAAAAATTCTCCTTTTGTGGTCCATTTAAGAATGAAGGGCATACAACTTTAGAACAACACTAAATTATGACTTAATTTTCATTTTAGGTTGAACTATCCCTTTAACCCTGAGTGGCCCCAGGGGCCTTCTGTAACCCCTCCAATCAGCAATTGCTCACCCTTAGGCTATAAACCCAGTGGAGAGGTTTAGGTTGCTTTGTGCCATAACATATGCTCAAATGCAAAGATGAAAAATTTAATTTGGTTTGCAGGGTTTTGTGTTAATCTGAATGAATGACCCAAATTTGCAGCCTTTCCTGTTCCTGTGCCACATTTATTCTATTTTACCTTCATTTGTTGAAAAAGTGTTTGCAAAAAAGAAGGGGAGTGAGAGACAAAAAATAGAGAGAGAAAGAGAGTCTGAGCTGGCCTTACCATGATAATCTAATCCCTGTTCAGAGAGCTTTTTTTAGAGAGCAAGTTAATGCCTTCAGATTATAGTTCAGCTCTAGACCACGCCAACCACACTGGTATATCTGCAAGCCACTTACGGTCACAATATCACAGTTACCCAAAGAAAATAATTCATTGAAAAGATCCGACACCAAAAGATGATTTGTACACAAAACAGACATTGCTTCTTCTAAATTTCAGCCTGCACTAAAAAAAAAAAAAATGACCTGTTGAATTTACTTTAAAAAAAAAATGTTTAATGTATTCCCTTGCGAAGCATGCCGGGAACTACAGATCCACTTGCCAGTTTGTTTGTTTCACTCAGCAATGTTAAGTTGACCGAACAAACACTTATTAAAGGGTAAGTTCACCTAAAAATGAAATTTCTTTCATTAATGACTCATGCATTAATGTCGTTCCACACCCGTAAGACCTCTGTTCATCCTCGGAACACAGTTTAAGATATTTTAAATTTATTTTTACATTCAAAGGACGGAAAGGCCTCGGACTAAATCTAAAATATCTTAAACTGTGTTCCGAGGATGAACGGAGGTCTTACGGGTGTGGAGCGACATTGGGGTGAGTCATTAATGAAAGAAATTAATTTTTTGGGTGAAAACTAACCCTTTAAGCTGACAATACTAATTTGAAGTAAAAACAACTCAGTAAATTTAAGTTCATGTAGTTACATGAGTTTTTAAGTAATGTGAACAAGGATGATTTGAGTGCAACTAACAACAGTGAAAGTACATTTTTTGGAGTGTGTTACCCTCACAAAGCTATATGACATCAGAAGATGTTGAGCATTGCTCATACGTCGTCATGTGGACTTAATTTGTGCTTTTTCAGTCCTCATTCACTTTAATTCTATTGAAAAAGTGACCAGTATATTCCTCAAAATATACTTTTTGTATATCATTTTAAATTTCATGAAGGTGAGAATAAATGATGACAGAATTTTCATGTTATGTATATATGGATGAACTATACCTTTAATTGTATATCAGGGGTGCGTTTCCCGTACAACGACCTAACTCACTGCTTAACTACCATAGTACAAGGCATCATTGAAGAAATATACTAGCTAAATCACGATGTTTTCCAAAACCGTATTGTCGCAAATCTGTCATTCAATCACGTTGGTTAATGATGTTATGCAGCTGGTGGAGTAATAACTGCTTTTAATGAATTATTTTGAGATCGATTTCATGCTAGATTCTTTTGCTATAAATTATGGACACGGCACTTGAGGACTAATTCTTACTTTTTTAAGTTATTTTGCTTTATTTCCAGACTCAAATAGGCTCGTTCTTACGTACTAGAGCATGTCCGCACATGCACACTCATCAAAAGGTGCTTTAAACTCTTGAAAAACTTAAAAAACATAAATGACATTTGTATGTATTCGAAATAAAAGATATAGGTTGTACTAAATGTCAGCTTGGTTATTTTGCTCAAGATAAGGATTTATTAAGCCCACGTCATGCAAACAAGAAACTAAGCTTCTAACCACATGACGAGAGCTGTCATTGCTGTTTTGCGAATGTTCTTTGGAACTATGGTTTCGGGAAACACCAACACGTTGAACTATGTTAACAACGACGGAACTTGCAACATTGGCTAACAATGCTTTTGGGAAACAAACCCCTGTTTGAGAGAATTTCGATAAAAGTGTTTTATAGATTTTATTTCTTTCCAGTACATTTTATTACTGTTTGCAACTATCAAATCATAAGAGATTGCATGTAAATCAGTAAGCAACTGGTTGTTAATCTGGTCAAGACCCGATGAAACTTATTTGTCTTTTTGAGTGTGTATGTGTGTGTGTGTTTCTTGGACGAGCTGTGTGACCGCAAAGGTGTTATGTCATACTGCCATCAGGAGTGCTGCAGAGGCTCAGGCAGATATTACATAAGCATTACTGCTGGTGTCCCGCTCTCATCTCTTTATCACTGCTGTCACACACACACACATATACACACACACACACACACACACACACACACACACACACACACACACACACACACACACACACACACACACACACACACACACACACACACACACACACACACACACACACAGAGAGAGAGAGAAAGAAAGAAATACGTGCACACTTGCATGCTTTGTCTTGCACCAAAAAATATATAAAAAAAACACCTGTGGACACATGAAGAAGCGTTTTCCCATTATCCTAAACAAATGTTACTGTGCATGACAATTCACCTGTTTCACAGATCTGCATGAACTATGTACACTATAATATTATAGAGATAATATGACTTCTGTCTGTCTTATGTCACTTTTATAATGCACTTTGATGACAGAATCATTCCTTTAAAGTATATGTTTTATAAAAGTAAAGGAATGCTTATAGAATCCTAATGAAAATACTAAAATATGAGGTTATCTGAATAACTTTAATGATCCAAAATCAATTTGTGAGCAAGTACATAACCAGCCAGTGTTCAAAACTATCTCCTTACCTTAGCCCGATTAAATAAAAGTCAGCTTGTAATAACGTGTTATAATTTGAGTGGAACGGGTGGATTTCCACCGGGAATTCGAGCATGTCATTTGCGTCATGTCTGTATACATAAAGGAGTCTGGCTAGTAGTGGTATCGCATGTGAAGATGCTGCAGGTGGTGGATCATTTATAGTCTTTTCTCACAGAATTTGGAATAATTAAATGTTGGGATAATTAAACGTATCCTTTTGATGGCGGATTGTAATCCAGAAAGGTCCAAACGACAACCATCAGTGAGAAGTGGAGATTCATCCATAGTCAAAAGAAAAAGATCTATAGGGAATGCTAATACACACTAAATATATAGTCACATAATGCTGTTGTTGTTAACATTAACCATTAAAGAATAACGTGTAACAATAATAATAATTTGCATGGTTTGATGTAATATGAGCTAAAATAGATTAGATCGTTCGATACCACACATTTTTTTTCTCAGTTAGTCAGAACAAAAGTTGCAGACATGTTACTTTTTCAGATGATATTTAGCAGGGAACATTTTTCTTTTGGTCATACTTCCAAGACGTAGAATCTGTGATTCCAAAGTTCATCCTCCCACATCCTCCTTAAAACATTAGATTCATCCGCGCTGAGGAGCCGTGCCGATGCACAACCCACGTAAAGATGATAATTCCACAAATAACTGCAAATGCAAAAGAGGCAAGACTTACCGACTGCAGCTTTAATTAGTTACTAGATACTTAAAGTCCTCATGAAATCAAAATTGACCTTATTTACTTTGTTAGCACACATTACATGTCTTAGGGTGAACAATTAATCTGTGCAAGTTAATACACAGAAAAAACTTTATCGTGGTAATCTTAAATCAAAATCTGAAAAGTAACTTCAGGTCTGGAATGGCGTTTCCTTTACAAAAACAGCAGTTTGACAGCTTGGGTTTGAATATCCTTAACCACTCTCCTCCAACCGTTAGCCTGCTATTAGCATAGACCTTAAAAAATGAGCGAGAGATGGAGAGGAGGAGCGCTGAAGTTAAACCCTGCCCTACCCAGTATAATAAACACAGTATTTTTCACACAATTTACTTATCTGTACAGCGCTGTTTTCTCTGTCCTAAAAACGGCCTGATGATTTCCTTGTTCTATGAAGTTCCTCCTTCAGAAATAAGTAACGAGTTCTGATTGGGCCAGCGCTTCCCGTGTTGTGATTGGACAGCAGCTTAGCGCACTTTGCCCGGAAAGGTCCCGCCTCTTACCATAACGGGGAGATGCAAGCGCTGAATGTGCGCTCTTCTCCACGTGGGAGAGCAACAAGACCACGCCCCCTATTTTGCATGACGTCTGACGAAGACGCTTTGGGTTGAAACGTCTTTTTTTTCTTTTTCTTTGGGAGCAACAACAGCAGTGTGCAGATTTCTATTTACTTACATTTATACACTGTCCCAATTGGCAAACTTCTTATGCACTTTCAGTCCTGTGGACTTACAATGGCGTGTCCGTTTAGTCCATGAGACTGTAGGGTGTCCCATTTAGTCATATGGTCGATATGTGCCCTCAAAGCGTACTTGCCGAGCCCGCACTGGTGCGAACTCCGCAGCAGATTTCATCCCGACAGTCAAAGCTGCGTTACGTCACGAAAGTGCACACTCAGGGGAAGACCGCAAATGTTTAGGATGCCATTTGGGACAGGGCCTTAGCATGGCATCTTACTTTTTCTGCAGCAGTTTATATCAAAAACATGCCAATGAAATAAGATACATATTGTGTATGTATATATATATATATATATATATATATATATATATATATATATATATATATATATAATATATACAATGCATTATCTTTTCGGTCCCACTTTATATTAGGTGGCTTTAACTACTATTTACTTACATCAAAAATAAGTACAATGTGCTTATTGTGTTCATATTGTATTCCAAAACACTTGTGCTGCTATTGAGCTGGGATACGGGTACAGTTAGGTACAGTTTTGGTGATATGGGTAGGTTAAGGTGTAAGAGATGGGTCAACAGTGTAATTATAAATGTAATTACAGAAATTAATTACAGTAAAAATAGTAGTACACTGTAAAAACATATGTGCAGAGTAAGTGCAGTATATCACATTATTCATTTAAATGTAAGTACATATTAGTTAAGGACTCCTAATGTAAAGTTATTCTTTTGATAATTTCTGTTGAACAAAATAACTTTTAAGGCTGCTACCTTTATTTTACAGATTTGTTGTTACACTTTACATATAGTAGTTACTATAGTAATAACTATAAATGATGCATAATTACATGCAACTCTAACTGTAAAACAAATGTAATCCTAACCCTATAGTAATTACATGTAGTTAGTTAATATCACTCACTACATAAATGTGTAATTACATTGTAATTAGGACACCTTAAAATAAAATGTAACCAAATTTCAAGTGTCTAAATGTTCACTGATATCATCACTCAGGATTTCCAGATTCTTTAGTCAGACATCATGCAAACTGACAGGAAAATAATCCCTCGCTTATTGCTTGTGTAACCGTGTTCTGGCTTTAGGGAGTGGCATTCTGTAGTGACGGCACAGGGAGGTCATGGAGCTCTCGCGCATCTGCAATCTCCACTGGGGAAACCGTGGTCTGATAATTCTGATGACAGTGATCCGAGGTCATTATCGTTCCATTCATTAGTTATGAATTCTGGCTGACCTTAAAAAAAAACTACTGCTTTGTGAAGAAGTCACTGCAGCGGTGTAATCTTATTAGCAGATGAGCATCATACGTCAATAACGCACACATTGCACTGTGGTATTGGTTTGTGATTCTGTTTCAAAACCTACAGCTCCTTGCTCGGCCTCTCGTGGTGTTTGATATTTTAGGATTTCTCAAACACACACACACTGACACGCAACATGTTTGTTTGGCACGGATGCAACAATTAACATATGTGCGCAGGGCACACACATACTAGCACACACACATTGTTTGGCTCACGCTGTATGGTTCAAAACCAGGGTGTGTTAAACCATATGTGCGATGTACTGGTTTAGCTCTGTCTTTCGCATGAAGATTTACACACGTGCACTTTTTCTTTTTCTCTTCCACAAACACTGGCTCAGAGCAGAGGAGTAGTGTCCAGAGCATGGGGCGTTTGTGCTGAGCTGGACTAGCCGTCAGGTTGAATAAGCGAGCAGACAGTTGATTCGCCATAGCCATTCATCAGCCAGAGAAAAGAGAGGAGGGGAAGAATGGAGCTCTTGCTCAGGGCTGTGTCTCTCAGATACGGGCCTGTATATGTGCTGCTGTTTCTTTCCACTGAGAGCTGGCCGTCTTTGTGTGTGTTTTTATGCCTATGCATGTTTCTACAGGCACATGTGTAGTTCTGTGTGTCAGTGGTGTGTAAACTGTGCTTTCTGCTTGTAAATGCAGTCATAAAGATGTGACATCATTTTTTAAAAGACTTTCAAAGCATATGGCTGCTAATCAATCATTGATTATTTAATTATGATTTAATTACTTTAGCAGTAGTGGTGTCACAGAAGTACAGTACTAATAAAGATAGATAACATTTTTGCAAAGCATATTTGCGCCACTGTACTGTAAAATTGCTCCTAGTAGCTTAAAGAATGTGATTTATTTGGTAGCATATAAAGTCACTGGTTTTATTTAAGTAAAAATTATTTTTAATATTTTTAATATTTTTAAATTTTATATATTTTTTTAACCATACCATTTTTTTTTGGGGGGGGGGGGTAGTAATTTAATGTTAGTAGTAATTTATTACAATGATTATAAAAGTGACGGCAAAGACTTTTGTAATGTTACAAAATATTTATTTTTCATATAAATGCTGTTATTTTACCTTCTATAAGGTTGATGCTGAATTAAATTTGAAAAAAAATACATTTGAAAGTATATTCAAATAAAAAAACGCATTTAAAAAAAAAAAAAAAAATATATATATATATATATATATATATATATATATATATATATATTTCACAATATTACAGTTTTTACTGAATTTTTGTATCAAATTAATACCTTGGTAAGCATGAAAAAAATAATAATTATAAACCCCAAAACTTTTCGTGGATTAGAAACATTTCTGATGTCAAGATGTTTGGTTTGGAAACTCACCATTGACAGGGCTCAATCCGAGGGGCGGGATAAACGGTTGTCTTTCAAACTCCCTCTGCACGGCGTGCACGCAATAGGATAGCGCTGCAACCAACCAGAGCAACGAAGGTGAATCAGAGCTCATTGATAGAATAAACTTTCGCTGTATCCGGTCGGCAAAACTCCGAACACATCTTTCCTTCTTAAGAAGGACTTCAGTGCCGTTCTTTGTTCTTTTCTCAGAGAAAAGCTTAACTCCAAGTCTTTCAGAGTCGCGGTCAAAGCTGATTCGAAAGACCGCCGTTCACCAGCTTCTGTGTTTACTAAAAGCACGCAAGCGCAATTCTGCCGTCATTATGTTAAGCCCCCCCCCACCAACTCTATAAACGATGTGATTGGCCCGACCAGAGTTTGGCGTTTTCAGCTTAGACGTGTATTGAGAGTTGCTAGACGACACTCGCGAACAGATTAGATTTGCTGCCGCTAGGGTGCTTCTAGATTTCTAGGCTAAAACATTTTAGGAATCATCACACAAATCATAAACTGTATAATTATTATTTTTTTTAAAACATAAATTACCTGGTTGCCTTAAAATTTTGACTTCATTGAAATTAAAAATGTTAGTTAATACAATACAAACATTTTTGAGAATTGACAACCTTTATTCAAATATTATTTAAAGATTTTGTAAGCATATTAGGTAATTGTGTGTTTTAATTGAGATGATTTTTTATGTGGTTCAGATACAATAAAATTTTGAGTTTCTATTTATTAAACCAATTTCCTTCATTGTATTAACTCAAATTTTTTATTTCAAAAACTCAAAATTTTTAGGCAACCAGGTAACTTACTTTTTTAAGTTAAACCAATAAAAAGTGTAGTGTAGTGACAAAAAATAAACAAATCTGTGTAAAATGACTTGCATGGACTGTTTTCGGGTGTTATCTGTCCCTTTTGGAGCTTGACTATCCCCTGGTTGTTATAAAATGTCATTGTGTAGTGATTCTTTAAACTTTTAACTCTTAACCTTTTAAAACTTGTAGTGTTAAACCAGCATACAGCACTAAAACAGACTCGGACTAAATACTGATCGAGTGAACTGTTCCTTTAAGATGAGCAATTGTTGAAGATGCTCACATTATACAGTATATGTTACCGCAAATGTGTCTTAAGAATGATAAGAGTTGAGGCAAGGGCAACAGCCATAGACGGTTCGGAAAAAGGTTCCTCAGGAATCTGAAATGAACAGTGGCTGTATCCGTAACTGTGGAATCCACTAGAATCACAAACGGCCAATCATAACCACTGTCACAGAGGAAACATGGGGAAAGAGCTTGAGTTGTAAATCTTGTTTTATGCCTGAATGTAACGTGGTCAGGCTACAGTTAAGTAGTGTTCATTGTGTCTTCATTTGAGAAACACTGCAGAACAAAGGAGCCCTTCACCCTGTGCAAGCTGTATCACTAAGCTTTACGTTGCAGCTGAATAGAAACGTCTGTGCTCTTTCTCCGTTCGGTTTTTATCATATGACCACATCTGTACTCGCATTCCCCATTACACAGACTTTAACTTTGCTGGACTTGACATTTCGTGTAGCATGTCCAACCAAGCCTGTTTCGTCTTGGCTCCTCTTGTTCCTTGGTTTCAAACCTAGGGGAATTACTTCTGTCGTGGACGCCAGAATATTTTCCGTAATTTAACATGACAACGTTAGCCTCGGCACCTGCTATCATGCTCGCAAACCGCAAACATGCGCCAGGGCCCCCTTTTTATTGCAGCTGTAATCAGTAGTTGATGGTACCAGGCAGGATCTACTTCGAAATGGGACCGGGAGGGACTTCCCTTTGTCTTCCCCAACCAGACATGCTTCAGACAGGCCTCTAGCGTAGGATGGACCCCTGCATCCAACAATGGGCGTGCTGGACTCCCCGCCGCTCAGAGGAGGTATAGACATGAGCTATTGTGACAGTTCTGGTGCGAGAGGCACAATGAGACTGTAGTTTGAGGGAGATTTTAAAACTACCAAGTTGTTAGTGAGGAAGCCCATGGAGACTATATGCACCTATACGAGTTTCGCAAAAATTATGGATAACAAGGGAGCTTCATCAGTGATAACTGTGATTTGTTTCGAATAAAAACAAAATACCATTTGCACATTGAGTGGAAAACTTAATTTGACGTTTGTTTTGTTTAATAATGCCTGTTTTTGGACAGATGATGCATTAACAATGTCATGGTTGTAGTCTTAAGGAATCTTTATCTTCTGTTGTCATTGTTGATGCATGTTATTGGTTTGGTAACTGTCTCTGCGCATTTGGACAAATTGCACAATTTGGTTTAGGATTTGAGTACACACACACACACACACACACACACACACACACACACACACACACACACACACACAGCGCTCAATTTGAAAAATGCACTGATCCTGCATTGATGGAGCTACAAGATGAGATGAACTGTCTGGGGATAAGTAGGTCAGCAGAGCTGAGGTAAGCCCTCTGAGAACGGCCATGTTTCAATAATAACCCCACTGCTGACGTGGTTATATATATGTGTGTGTTTGTGTAGTGTGTGTCCTTACACATCTCCCAAACCTCTTGGTATCATAGTTACGGCGATTTAATGCTCAGCTCATTGGTTTACCAAACAGCAAAACACTATTCATTACCAGCTCAGCACGTTCAGTTCCGTTATTATGCGGTTAAGCACCTCATCCATTCCATTGTCATAACGGCTACACTGTTTACATGCTCCCTAATACGCAAAATCAAATAATCAAAGAAAATAAACTAGATAAGTAGGCAAACATTGGATACAAGTCGAGATAAATGGATGATGGGACCTCTAGGAAAACTTCCAATTTCCTAAACGTCTCTTCTTTAAATTTCTTACCTGGCATTTTATAGCCCAGCAAGTTAACTTACCGTAAAAGATGAACTGTGGAGAGGCGTGTGATTTTGTGCGTTAGAATGTCTGTTTGTGTGAGGGGGATGCTGGGCCAGTGGTGAAATGTAGTTGGTATATAATGGATTATTGATTTTTGAGAGAGAGGACCGGCCCTCAGGGTTCATCCCAACTGGCCCCTCTCTTGCTCAACACTGAATAGTCTCTTTACGCCTGAGCAGACACACACACACACACACACACACACACACACACGTACACACAATGAATTTAGGTCTGTGAGCAGACAACCACTGTTCATACTGACTGTGAGAGGAGACTAACTGGGACTGTTGTCCTTCAGTCAAAGACTCACACAAACACACACAGACAGACTCAATTATAGGGGAGAAAGAGGCAAGTTGTCACACAAACCTTAAAAATATTAGTTACTATTGAACTATTGAACATTTCCTGTTATTGCCTAGGAAAAAAGGAAAAGTTCATTGAATACACTTTGATCGTGGGGCATGTTGTCACATGTACAGTATATGGGGTCACAATGAGAACCTGCCATTGAACAGCCAGAACTAAATTTAAATAGTAACAATAATTGATAAATTCATTAAATTCAAAGTTTTAGTATATAAAACAACACGCAAAAAACGATCAAACCATTGCCTGTAGATATGATTAATATTCATAAATCATATACATTTGTAACTTTTAAATACAAAATATATTGTAAGAGCTAATTTGTGTAATTGAACTTTTGACCTAAAACCCTGATATTACTGATGTATTAGCTCTTCTTACAGCCCCATATGTTACAACCAGACCCATTCTCCACTTTAGTGTAGTATATATTTGTTCATGTTAACCAAAAAGTGCACAAACTAGATTAACACATATGTCAGGTTGGGTATTACAACAAACATTTTGTCAGACAGCTTAAATGTTTTTAAAGAATGCAAAAAAAGAAAAAAGAATTTGCTATGTTTAGATTTAATTGAAAACAAAACAGAATGGCAGGAAATCCTGATTCTGGACTAGGGTGTGGATTTGAAACAATTAATGCCATGCTTGTTAGAATAAAGAGCAGTGTATTTACTATATCTGTGTTAATTGTCTTGTTAGAATAATCAGAGAGCATGTTGTATAAGTTAGTGTTTATGCAATACTTAAGACATGCCGTTCCCTCTGACTCCTAACTGAGGACATCAGCAGTCTTTCTCTCTCTTTGTCCCTCTCCCACTCACTTTTAAATGGTGCAGAGCATAAAACCCAATGTACTATGTCCTCTGTTTTCAGCTATGCGGTATGGATCCTGCCTTAAACGAATAGATTTAACTGAACAAAAGACTTTCAGATGACATTATATAAAAGGACACTGTTAGCTGGGGGTCTCAAACACTGAGTCTACGTTTTTTTCCATTTAACTATTTCGAATTTCTACAGTTTTAAGACATAGCACTTGATTAAAAGCAGCATTTGATTCATATTAAGAATCATTTAGACAGTATTTTCACACAAAAATGCATAGTGTCTGTCATAGTAACCACTTGTTCATTGCCATGGACTAATGGATTAATGAATAACCTTTATTTACTCATTTGCAAGTCTTGTTCTCAAATGTGTGTCTCCATTTCCTCTCAGGTGACCAGAATGAAGCAAACCCTCAGCTGTTAAGATGAATCATAGGAGAAAAAACTCCAGACATATTCCAGACAAAAGCAACACTGTCAACACAGAATTACCAACAATGACAAGTCTGACAAAGAGAACTTTTACCCAGACCGAATGACTACAGGCGAGACAGACTTAATAGGATCTAATAAATTGGACAACAGATAGCAGCATAGTGGAATATTCAAGCCTTGAGATGGAGGTGGAACGGCCGGAAGTTGCAGAGGAAGAGACCTTCTCCAAGGGTGGACAGGACAACCCTGAAGGCAAGAAGAGCCGGGGTCACACTTGTGAACTCTGTGGAAGAAGTTTTCCTTTCCTCAGCTCCTTGTCCCAGCACATGAGAAAGCACACTGGGGAGAAACCATACAAGTGTCCACACTGTGATCACCGCTCAGCCCAGAAGGGTAGCTTAAAGGCCCACATTCGCAGCCACAAACTGGATGGCCTCAGCCAGAGCACTGGCGGTGAGGAGGAAGATGTGGATGAGGAAGGGGAAAAAGAGGGAGGGGTGCCAGAAGATCAAGGTGGTTGCTCCAGCCCGACTGAGAGTACCTCAGCCTGCAACAAGGTTGTGAGCGGTGAAGAGGCAACCAAGATGAGGAAGAAAGGTGGGAAGAAGGAAAGAACCTCCAGTGAGAATGTCAAACAGTCAATGCAGTGCTCTCTGTGCAGGAAAAGAATGTCAAGTCCGGCAGAGCTTGAACAACATATGCAGGATCTTCACAAGGTCTTCCAATGTGAACTTTGCCCTTATGAGACCTTGCAGGAGGACCAACTGCAGGCTCACGTTGAGAAGGTACATCCTATTGAGGAGGAATCTGTCACCAAAGAAGTCTCTACCAGCGAGGACGCAGACGGTGTACTTGGTAAAGGCGAGTTCCCATGTGAACAATGTGACCAGGTGTTCACCCAAGCCTGGTTTCTGAAAGCTCACATGAAGAAGCATCAGAACACTCTAGATCATGGGTGTCGGATCTGTGGGCGCCGTTTTCGTGAGCCCTGGTTCCTACGCAGCCATATGAAGACTCACAACACCAAGGTAAAACCAAAGAGCGACTCTCCAGCTACTGTCAATGAGGTGGCGCAGGAGGAGTCCAACTTGGTGAATGAAGTGTGTCTGTATGAACTCTGTGCCAAGTGTGGAAACTTCTTCCATGACCGCCAGAGCCTGCAAATGCATGAGCAGGTCCACAGAAAAGTTGAGCAGCCTCCTAACAATAGTGATAAAGAGTTCACATCTGCCACAAAGACAAGCTTCTTGGAATGCCTAAACTTGAAACCAGCAGGGAAGGGAGAGAACCCCATTGAGGCAACTCTAGGGAAAAGAATCCCAGAGCTCGATCCAGTAAGTAGCTATCAGGCTTGGCAACTGGCCACCAGAGGCAAACTGGTGGAGGTCTCTGAGAAGAGCCTGGGTTGGGAAGAGAGGTTAGCCGATGCAGATGTAGCATATGACAGGGAAAAGGGCGAGTACATCTTGACCAGACAGGACAAGCGAAAAAAATCACTCGATTCTACCGTGAGTATCCCAACCAAGAAACGAAAAGGTGCTGGAACACAAGGCTCCAACACAGATCAGCACAGCAATGGAGAAAGGAACAGCCAGGTCCTGACAGGTGAGCGAAGCCCCGAGAATCTGAGTGACTCAGAGTACCGGCCTGCTTCTCGTCCAAGCCGTAAGAATTCCCAGAAAACCTCAGAGTGCTTGGAGTGCGGAAAGGGCTTCCGCACACAGCAACAGATGGTGATCCACATGCTCATCAGACATGGTGGCTTGGGTGAAACCATTGGTGGAAATGGACTGTTCCGTAAAGCAGCGTCCAGTCCAACTAAAGCAGGGGAATCAGCAGGACACTTCAGGGATCAACGACGGGCAGGGTTATTTGGGGACACAGGTAAGGGCATCTTCCTTATTTAAAGCCAGTACACAATTTGTAAGAAAGTGTACTCTCAGAAATGTGTTCTTCGTTTGAACATTTGATATAACTTTAATTGATCAATTGATTACATATTATGAACTCCGTTCTGCCTACCTTTTTGTAAACATTCACAATGCAGTGCAGATGCTCAAATTGTTTTTTATGTTAAAATTCACAGCAAGGAGTGCAATTTTATAATTTGAGTCTGTTTATGGTTTACCTTTTTACAGAATGTATATTTTACACCATGGGTCCTCTGTATTTTTACTACACTCTAAAAAATGCTTGGTTGTTTTAACCCAATATTGGGTCAAATATGTACTAACCCAGCAATTGGGTTGTTTTAACCCAGCGATTGGGGTGTTGTAACCCTGTACCTGGCTACAACATAATTATTAAGTAAACCTAAAGACATTGATTAGTTTCAGGCAAGTTCAAAGAATTGACAGTTACTTGAATTTTACTCATGCTCAATTATGAAGTGTGAAAAGGGATAGTGCTCCAAAGAATGTGTGAACTTAACAACAGCTACCTGATCATAAATTACACTGGGATGATTAAGTGAAGAATTACAGAAACATACATGAAGCAGGTTCATCTGCTGTAGATCCTAGTCTTGTGGATCCAACTTCCTACAATGTTTTAATCAAACACACTTAAACTAGAGAATCAACCAAACTAGAAGATATTGTAGATCAGGTACTAAAGGCAGATCTCCATGAATAGGATATAAGAACGGCCGGTTTGACAGATACTGTATGATATACTGCTTCTGAAGGAGGACAGAGACACCTTGTGGACAAATACTGCTTGCTGCACATTGTTCAGTTATACTGTACTTTTTGTGCATAGCTTAAATCCTCAATACATATATGATTTCAAACAGAGCTTCATACTGGAGCATGTTCTTTGCTTTCAATTTAAAAATTAACATTTTAAGCATTATGCACAAAATTCCCCTCAAGTATAAAACTATTATGATTTCCATTTGCAGTACCTATGGTTTGTTTTACTAAAAAAATGACCTCATGACAATTATTTACTCAAAGGACTATAGTCAAAGGATTGGGGTAATTTAAAAAAAAAATACATTTTAGTCTCACTTGTGTATCACTTGTTACCCTTCACATCTGCCCCCCTATCCACCCAACCCTACCAAACATCCCTCCCCACACTTATATACCCAACGTTTAGTTATCAATGTGCAAAACCAGGCTGTGAATTGTTAAATCTTTTGTAGCTGAAGCTGTCCAGCCCTCTTTGCATGATGCTATTTCTAGACTTCCTGTCTCAGGAAGACAAGCTCTAAAGATTTGTGTGTCTTTTTTTCCACTTTCCCCATCTTAATGCAGACCTTCATTTAAAACACAACACTTATTGGAAAATACTGCAGATGGCAGGTATCTCAAAAAACCCCAAATGCCCCATAGAGCACTGAATCTGTCCTGATGATTTATAATTCTTGTCATATTTAGTGAAATCATGGTATCAATCGTCTATAAAGGAATAGATTATAGATCTAGAGAGATTGGCCCAGTGGTACCACAAGGTTAAGAAATATAAATTGCCTTAAACAAAAGATGTCCTCTTGGGGATTAACACAGATGGAATGTTCCAGAACAGAAGTTTCATTGTGTAAGAGTTGAAACAGATGTCCACGCACTGCTGATATTTTCATGAAGGTGTCGTGACTGTTGAACGCATTTTCTACAGTTGATCTCCTCTAAAAGATACATAATCATACCAAATTATTCTTAGAATATGATATTGCCTCATGTAGCTTTTCTAAGGCAGAAAGAATTTAAGGAAGCAGTTATGGCCATTACGTTAGTGTAAGGTTTATCTCAGAGGACCCCCCCTCTCCGAATTGGCTCAAAAGTAACCTCAGAGAGGGTGGATTGAAGGCTGCTAGTAGCTGCTAGCTACTACACAGCAGCTAGTGTAAGCCACCAAATGCAATCCAGATGGCTTTAGAGAGAGAGAGAGAGAGAGAGAGAGAGAGAGAGAGAGAGAGAGAGAGAGAGAGAGAGAGAGAGAGAGAGAGAGAGAGAGAGAGAGAGAGAGAGAGAGAGAGAGAGGGCTACTGAGAGATTGCAGACATGTTAAATGTAAACAAACATCTTGCTGACAGATGAGAAGAGGTAGTCCCAGGCAAAGTTCCCAGGCCCAGTAATCTGTTGCTCTATTGTACTACTGTTAAACAAACTGTGTGCAATGTGCTACCACCATTAAAGTTTTTTGACCTTGTGTAACTATTTACATTATCATTTACATTTATATGTTATGCAATGCCATAAACATACTCATTAGAAAGTTTAAAATTTTTGCATTTCATTAAACAATAGAACCATTTATTTTTATTATCAATGTTGAAAAGTTGTGCTGCTTAATACTTTTGTGGAAACCATGATTTATTTGAGAATTTATTTAAAATACAAATCTCATTTTAAATGTATTAACTGTCTGTCTTAAAAAAATGTAATGCAACCTTCCTTGATGAAGAAAAGTGTACATTTATTTATATTAAATTGTGGGAACAAATGTCAAATGTCCCCATAAGGATAGTAAAACCTGAGATCACCTACATTATAGGGACCAGCCAGCGGTCCTCCTCACTTTTCAACAGGTTTATAAATCATACAGGATGAGTTTTTTTGTTTTGTTGAGAAAGTAAAAATGCAGAATGTTTCCTGTGAAGGGTAGGTTTAGGGGCAGGGGCAGTGTAGGGGGATAGAATGTACAGTTTGTACAGTATAAAAACCATTACGTCTATGGAGAGTCCCCACAAAGATAGTGAACCAGACATGAGTGTGTGTGTGTGTGTGTGTGTGTGTGTGTGTGTGTGTGTGTGTGTGTGTGTGTGTGTGTGTGTGTGTGTGTGTGTGTGTGTGTGTGTGTGTGTGTGTTTATACCTGTTTATATTACATTGTGGGGAACACAATGAATCCCCACCATATAATTTAAACCGGAGATCACCGACATTGTGGGGAATGGATTTATAAATGTACTAAATTATGTTTTTTTGAAAATGTAAAAAGGCAGAATGTTTCCTGTGATGGGTAGGTTTAAAGGCAGGGGCAGTGTAGGAGGGTAGAATTTACAGTGTAAAATCCATTACGCCAATGGAAAGTCCCCACATTTCAAAAAACACAAAGTGTGTGTAAAAAATAAAAAATAAATATATATATATATATATATATATATATATATATATATATATATATATATATATATATATATATATATATATATATATATATATATATATATAAAATTATGTACAGGACTCTCTTAAGCTTAGTACATTGTATTGAAGTACATTTACATGGCTATGTGGTGCCATCTTGTGGTGAAACTCTAAAACTGTTTTGACTGTCAGAATCTAAGTTCAGTGTTATGATTGCTAACTTTATACTTTCTGAGACTTTTTGCTATTGTTCTTATTGTCAAAATCCTGTATGTTGTTTTCATGACAGATAAAAAGCCATATACCTGTGAGCACTGTGACTTTTGCACCTCGGAGTCCTCGGCCATCGCTGCCCACGTCCAAACACATCATTTGGCGATCGGGGACTGGGGCCAGAGGAGTGATGCCTTAACCAGCTCACTCAGCCAAAGCCAAACTCACCAAACGAGCCACACGGGTTTCCCAAGGCTGAGAAATGCCCTGCTGAAGCAACCCTACTGGCCCTACACCACCTCAACTCACCTGGAGAGGGCGGCAAAGAGCGACGCCGCTTCAAAGACGGAGGATGAAAAGAGCAAGGATTCGGAAGAAAGTAGCCCCACAGATAAAGCGGATGTTAATCTGCTTAATCTCTCCATGGAGGTGGATAACGAAAAACAAGCGGTTTCTTCTACATTATTGAACAGTTTGGTTAGACACCAGTGTCCTTATTGCTCTTATGCAACACTGTATCCAGAAGTTCTCTGGATCCACCAACGAATTGCACACAAAGTTGACAGCACTACGTTGGTGCCTAAGTGGGCCCCAAGAAACGGCCTCAAGGGGCCAAAATCGCTTCTCGATTTCAAGAGACGCACTGGGCCACCTCCGTTCCTGGAAGGTAAGGACTGCCCATCTCTGCCACAGATGAGAACTTCCCGAACGAATCCACCTGATTGCAGCCCTGGAGGGACAAAGAAATCAAAACCTCAGACAAGTAGCGTAGAGTCCAGCTCTTCGCAAAGCAAGAGCTGGCCCGCAGCCACAACACCGGGGGCATCATCTCACTCGTCCAAACATAAGAGCAGCAAGTCCAGGACGAATGAGTTGGCAGGCAGTAAACACAAAGCAGACGTCCATCAAAACAGCTCATCGCGGCCCACGGCAAGTCCTCAGAAGACTGGAACCCCAAAGGCGGCAAGCAGAGTGATGGAGAGTTGTCTGCTACCTCAAGAAGGACTTCATTTTATGCTCTCTAGCAAACATAACCTCTCGGATCAGAGGAGCTCTAAAGCCCATGCTCCTCAGACCCCTAGCAGGTCTGATTCTCAAGCTCAGGATACACCATCCGTGGCTGGGTATGACCCCTGGAGCAGACTTGGCTCGAGCGGCCCATCCTCTCAATCCCAGTCCAAGAGACAGTCAAAGGCGGACGGTCCAGAAGCTGTGACGGACATCCTGAGTTTTCTGAAGAACTGCAATCCTCACGATTTAGCTGCACTCTACCACCACTGGGGCTTCAGCAACGCCATTGCAGAGCAAGCAGGTAAGCAGGTTTGATGTTGATTGTTACTACTGCTACTTCTACTAATATTTTTAAACTTGCAATTTGGTTTGATTTCATGATCTAATGTAACAACAGTGCAATGAAGATACATTGAGCATGTGTATAGGGATTTGTATGTCAAATACTGGAGTCCCCCTATGATGTATTTTGAGCGTATTTCTTTTCTTCTGAAATGTGATTACTAAACTTGTGTTGAGGAATCTTATCAATTAGCTTTGCAATGGGTTAGTTCACACTGGACTTCCATATTCTCCTGTACCATTTGTTATGATTATGACTCTTAAATCATCAAACAGGGCAAGATGTACATTCATTAACGCCAACTCCTACATTTACATATCCCAGTAACCGAGAACCTTGGTGTGCACATTTAATCATTTACAGAAATAGTTGGAAAAAAAATGTCCATTGCATATCGCGCTGTTTTACTTCCTTTCACCGGTTAAGAACGTCTTGAGCTGTTTCGCCAGTGTACAGTGTAAATGCAGAAATCGGATACGGGTCGCTTTTGAAAAGATGATGTATGCAGGTCGTCAAAAAAATCGGATATAGTCACCAAATCGGAATTGTGCATCCAGACCTGCAGTGTAAATGCAGCCATAAAGGCCTCCATTGGCATTCAGTGCATTTCCACTCACAAGACCCATAAAAGGCACTAAACACATCGATACAAAGTCCATCTCACTACAGTGGCTGTACAATAATTTTACAATGCAATGAAAATATTGTGCACACAAAAATTAGAATAACGACTTTATCCACCATGTTATTGACGTGAACTCGACGCATGCGCGAGAAATGACCCGGAAGAGGAGGAGCGGCGCTATCGCGTGAGTTCACGTCCGAGACCTACACGAAAGACAAAAACTTGGCGGATAAAATCATTATTTAGATTTTTTTTCGCACAAAAACTATTCTAGTCGCTTCGTAAAATTATTGTACAGCCACTGTAGTGAGATGGACTTTGTATCGATGTGTTTAGTGCCTTTATGGGTCTTGTGAGTGGAAATGCACTGAATGCCAATGGAGGCCTTTCTGAAGCCTTTCTCAGCCATCAGCTTTCAACAAAAATATCTTAATTTGTGTTACGAAGATGAACGAAGGTGTTAAGGGTGTCAAGCGACATGATTTTTTTGGGTGAACTAACCCTTTAAGATTTGTTTGCACCCTCAGATTCCAGACATTCCAGAATAGTTGTATCTCGATCAAATATTGTCCTACCCTTACAAACCATAGAAAAATGGAAAGCTTATTTATTCAACGTTCATATGACCCTCAAAATGTACCCTTGTGACTGGTTCTGTGGTCTAGAGTCACAATTATGAAAAAGTAAAAGTAGACTTAAAGTTTTAGTGACCAAAATTGATACTTAGAGAACACAGTGGCTTATAATGTCAATACATAATACAATTAAATAATATAAAAAAAGATGTACGCAAACTTGATAAGACAAATTTGTTCAAGTAAAATGTAAAGCAGTTGTTTACTTTTTGTTATATTATCCAATATCCAGTGACAAAGCATTTAATATCTGATGTTTTCTATTTAGAAAGGCCTAGATCTAAATATATAATATATTGGTATTGGTATTCAAGTTTTTTTGTTTAATTTCTTAGTATCTGTCAATATTTGACATTTATTTGCGCATGCTCATTTCCCAAATTTGCATTTTAATTTGCCTTTGCCTTAATCTGATGCTCACTAATGTTAATCTTCGATAACAATAACGATTTAATAAATTCTTTTTGGAAATTAAAATGCATTTTTCATATTGTACATTATAATGATGTGATAGCATTAAAACAATAGATTTCGTTTTATTTTGAATTTATTGAGACCTTTTTTTAAGGGTCATAATTTCTCCAATAGCACTAACTTTGCAGGAACTTTGCATTAATATTGAAAAACAGGTAAAGATTGACATGCTGAAAAATGGTTGTCAGGGCTCAGTACCTGAATTATTCAGCAAAGGCGCATTAACTACATTTACTCCTGAGCTGAAATGACAAATGAGAACGGTGAGGGCTAAAATGGCACGTAGCACCCCACACGCCGTTGTGCCAGCATACGCAAAGGTTAATGGAACTATTGAGTAATCTCTTCATCATCGTGTAACCTACGAAAGTGTGTAAAAACATTTCAGACAGCTATCGCTGAGAGGCATTCCGAGCCTTGAACATCACGCTCGTAACAGCATGCCGGGCGCTTTCTGAGGGGTTACAGCGCCTCGACGCCACAAATATGCAAAGTAGCCAACTCAACGACTGAATGAACGAAAGAGCAAGAGGAGTCAAATTAAGCCACCAGCTGCTTTGAAAAATATTTTCAAATGCTTCTTTTTTTTCATTCCACTTCATTTGAGGACATTTTGCCAGGCGGTCGTCCAGTTGGCCGGCTTCAGTGAGTGTAGTTCTGCGGAAAGACAGCGAAAATTTCTGTCAACTGTCTGGCCTGATATCATCAGCGCTCTCTTTAGCCCTTTGAGTCACATACAATAAAGTGACCTTTCCAATATTAGACTTTCCTTTTGTTTGTGCTGTCCGCTGCTTTTCCTGTTGCGTCGCTTCTCTATGGTAATAACTCACGGACTCATGTTTACTAAACGTAGCCTTGCTTACCACTGCCACCAACACTCTCAGTCACGACTCGGTGCTACGACAAAAGCAGGGCCCGAGGGGTCGGAGCAGGTAGGACCACCAGTGCCAGGTGACGGACAGGAGCCAAAGGGACAGCATTTCAGCTCACGCTCTTAAAGCGCCCCTGAGGGGAAACGAATGGCGGTTGCTTCAGGTTCCACATCGGTTCCTGTTACTTCAGCGAGTCCTTCACCGACGCGCTCGTGTCCGAGCGATTCCCCTCGCACGGACGAGGGCTGACATAGCTAGAGCGACGGGCAGGAAAAGAGCAGCGAGAGCGAGAGGGAAGGAGACAAGGAGAGAGGGAGGAAGGGGAAAGCAGCACACCTGACATGTGACACGGTAGCGCAGATGGGGGCACATCACAGGGCAAGGCTTTTAATTCACAGTAATTTATGCGGTCACATGGGCCTGTGTTCATGTCAGGCTGTCAGAGATGCTCTCGTGATGCGGCATGACAGCTCCCCATCCAAGCCCTGAAGGTAGCCTCCCATAATGACACATAAAACATACTAATGATGCTCTCTCTCTCTCCGTCTCCTAACCTCTCTATCTGTTCTGTGTAAGTTCGGCTACATGTTTTTCCTGTTAATTTTCATTTCTCTTTCTCCATTTGTGTGCGTGAACTGTAGGGTTGGCGAGGTCAGGGTCTCAGCAGGGGGAATATGTGTGTCCGGTGTGCAGGAAGAGCTTCAACCAGCCCAGCCATTACCGCACACACATGAGATCACACACAGGTGAGATACACACACTAAAAACAAACATACACACCAGCAACTAAGTGAAAGTACTAACTTCACGTCTCCAGTCACAAAATACCCTTTCCTATTAAAAATTATGTTTTTGTGTCACAGTTTTATCATTATAAATATAATATTAAATATTATAAGATAATTTATTTAATAAATTATGTAGTTCTATCAAATACTGCTTTTAATGTTACATTCTATAATTTTTATGCTTTATCATTTCCTTATAAATATTATCCAATTTATCCAACAAGTTTTAAATTTGACGTAATATCAGTGTTGTATAATACATATAATATATGATATATTATATAAAAAATTTGAAGCAATTTATTAATAAATCAAAATGTTTATAGTCAAGTTAGATAAGACAGAAGCTGCTAAATGATTCTTATATTAGCATAAAAAAATAATATATTAATATGTGCATGTATGCATTTATGTGCAAGTATGTGTGTGTGTGTGTGTGTGTGAGTGTGTGTATGTATAACGAGCGATCTCTGTATGTCCTTGGACGAGAGTCTTTCTTTCTTTCCGCCGCAAACATATTTGCGTGTGACTCTGACCTGTGAAAATTGTATACATTATTAATCAGATGTCACTTATGGAGCTGTAATTGTGCATGCTAATAAGCTGAGCAGTCACCAGTCCATTATGATATGCGTCAAATGCTCACTGAAAAAAAACGTGACAGTTTGCCCTTGTCTTCTTGTCAAACCACACACACACGCGCGCGTGCACACACACCTATTCAATCAGGGGGTCTTTTTCATTTCATCACACATACGATTATATCCATCATTCATGTTCAACAACAAACTTTCATTCGCCGAAATCTATAATGAAGTTGTGTGCCATTTTATGTTTACATTATTTAAATATTATGCAACTGGGAGCTTGTTATAATTCATTGGCATAAGTATTTAGGACATTTACCTCTAGTTTACTGGGGGTAAGCGCTATTACACACCATTAGCATGCACCGTAGCAGCTTTTTAATAATATAAAGAGGTCATGTACCAATCGTAGTAGTCTAAATGAATAGGGTTCCCTTCACATTTTTAAATGAATGCACTTGCTCACTTGCAGCTGCTCAAATCTTAAGAGGACAATTTTTTTTAATGTTTTGTTTTGAAGAGTGTGTGAAGGTTTTGCATACTAGCCGGACTGATCCCCAGTGACAGAGGCCAAATGCAACATTTTACAGAGCTCTCTCTTTCTATACACATAGACGTACAATCTACGTCATCAGTGATTGCTCTCTTCAGTGTGAGCTTCCAAATGAAGCGGGGCAGGGGCCCCCGGCCTCCATTAGCATGCACACTAACTCTGTGTGTCACTTTAAATTGGTAGTTTCAGTTCACTGTCTGCCGCGGCCACGCTAACTGGTGATACTAATTCAAGGCCTTTATGGCTAATGCTTGATGAGAGGGTGGATTCTTGGTTTGCACCTTAGTGCTTTTAAAATGGATTCCTGCTTTGAGGGTGCTCAATACTTGCTCCGAAGTTGACCAGGAAAAGCAAGAACATCATTAAAGTTGATGTGAAACGCAGTAAGCAAACCAATTTTACATGTGCCAGTAAAACAGGGAGATAGAAATGCTAGTTGTTTTATCAACCTTATTGATTGGGCCGTGGTTTCTATATTTCAGACAGATTTTAGCAAGACTTTATTCGAGACACACATGTGATTAGGGGACTTTTTTGATTTTGTATTGACTTCATTTGTACAAGAACGGTGCTGGCTAACAATAAAAGGCAACAAGTTCCAATTTTTGCAACTTTCACATTTGATTTCCTCTTTTTAACCCGGCCACCTTGCTCCCACAGTGATGTTTGAGTCCAATGGACTCATGGGAACTGGAGTCCATCCTCTACAGAAGCCCCCAAACAAGTATGTTTCACTTTTCGTTCGGTTGTTTGCATTATTTGTGTGTATCTTGTGTTTTTTTTTTCTGTCCTGTCAGTCATTTCTTCACCTTTCTTCATTCTGTGATGTGCAGTTTCAACCTGCCATCGTTGTTACTATGCAGAAAGTTCTAGAAATAAACAGATGTTATAGGGGATCAAATGGATCGCATCCCGCATCTACCTTAACAGTGGGAGATGTGCTTTGCTGCAGTGGGGAGGCCCACCCTTAATGAATTACCCCCTTTGCATGTGTTGCATATTACAAATGGCAAAAGCAGGCAGAGAGTAAAGGTCAAATTAAATTTGTGCCGCACTTCTCGGTGATGTTCTGACAATAACCTTTAATGTAATTTGGTGAGTTCTGTTTTGGATCGGGGTTTCACTTTCCACTCCTCTGGGGAACCACAGTGCCCCTGGATGAGCTCTTACTGTGCCGCAGACCTTATCAGGCAGCCAGCGCAACCCAGCCTCAGATAGTCCTGATTAATTGTGTCTGTCTTCATTTTTTTATGAGGCATGATTTATGATAATACCCCTTTTTCAGCCCCTCGGAATGACAATTATTTCCTAGTGGATAATTCATTCATTTTTCAAAAATAATAATACGGAGAAATTGAATGGCAGACTCATTTGTTTTGCTCAGGTGTGGGGGGATATTTTTATGCGATTGCGCGAGGACAACGTTGTACATCAGTCTAATTAAACGCCGAAACTGGGACTCTGACAATTATTCCGGTGTTGAGCCCCAAACAGACATGGGCAGAAGGAGAAACTAGGTCTGTGTGTGGTTGTCAAGTTCGCCTCTCCTCGCAAAACTTGATATGCCCAGACTTTCGACATCTACCATCGGTGTGACGTCTTATTGCTCAGGGGAAGGCAGGCAGGCAGAGATTCCTGTGTCTGTGAGTTTGTGTGTTTGTACGAACAGCTGACAGAAACAGAAAACAAAAGGCTGACGTCCCCTCGGGGGGAACAGTCAACCGTCTCCATATGGCATGTCATCAGCCCATCAATCATGCCACGGCCCCTCCCCCCACCTTCCCAACCTGCCTCTGTTCTTTCCTCTTGAAAAGGGAAGGCAGCGCTCTCAAAGCCAGCCCTTCGACATCACCGCCACGTCACCTTTCTCTCCTCTCTGGTTCCAACCTCGGCTCCGCTCTCACCTTCGGGTCCAGGCTCTGACCTCATCTTGTTTTTTGTGTGTCCATTTCAGGTGAGCGACCTTTCCAGTGCCGATACTGTCCTTACAGCGCCTCGCAGAAAGGTAACCTGAAGACTCATGTCCAGACCGTGCACCGTCTAGCCTTCGACAACGCACAGTACCCAGACAGGAGACTCCGCCAAGCCCCTACCAATGAACCCACGGACCCCTCCGGATCTCACTGACACCCCCACCTCCTCACGACCAGCCCAAATGATGATCGAAAACTATAAAAAGTCCATCATTGACTGTTTGATGCACAAATGCGCATTCGAGGAAGACTTTGTGTAAAGTACGGCATTGGATTTGATCGCGTTTTTAGTTTAGTTTGATGGGAAGTGTTTCCTTTTGATTTTCACCCGACACAAAGCTCTAGATTAAAACGAAACTACGCAGAAAACAGACCGACGACATGTTTGCAACATGTTTACACCTCCTTTATCCAGAACTTGCAAAACACTTGAGGGCTAAAGCCTTGGCAACACAAGGTTAAAGCTGATGGAGTATGACAGTGAGCTGCGTTCTCAAACCCAAGGACTTCCGCTGATCCCCTAAACTTGAAATGCTGCCTCCGAGTTCCCCGAATGACTAGTTGTAAAATGAAATAGCCTTAGCCCGCAACGAGTGTAGTTTGTGCGTGCGTGTGCGATTGTGTTTTCCACATTCTATTTCTCAGGACTTGAGTTAGATGAAATTCCAAAGCCTGCATTCATTCATTCACATGCAGTGAAATTCAGTACTTAGATTTGAGTTTTGCTGATTATAGGCATATATAATATAGATGTGTGTGTTTTGTCACTGGTTGGACAAACACTTGGCACTATCATCAAAATATGTCCTAAACTCTTTAGTGTTGTGTTATACCTAGGGGTTTAAAGTATTTATGTAAGCACAGCTGTATTGTAACATGGGTTTTCCATTTGCGTTGAGTGTCATATTCATAAACTGTCTTTCTGAAGAGTTTATGGTAAAGACACATGCCATATTTTGCGTTAGTGTCATCTGATTGGTCCAACAAAGTCAGGAATATTATTTGTCCGCGCTTGATTTTTCATGTGTTTCTCCTTTTTTTTTTTTATCGAACATGTTTGCCTCAGTGGATTCTGAATAATTGTATCTCAAAAAAAGAAAGAAAACTGTTCATTCAATGGCACATCAGGTCTTAAAGCCATGCTAAAATACTGAAGTTTTTGATGAAGGATCTATTTTAATGTTAACATGAAGAGTTGTCTGTATAATCATTTAAATTATTGCATCATAGAGAGACTAGTAATTAGCGCAAGACTAGATTGAGGGATTTTAGTGCGTTTTATATTGCTACTTATAAAGCTTTAGAATGCCATATTTTTTAGAGTTCGAAAACTTAAAAGCAAAGATATTTTGTCCATGCATTTCTATGGATGTTGTATATGGTAATTAGGTATTTACGGATACAGTCCTGCACAGCTGTGTACTTTTAATTGCATTTAGATATGTACAACAGTCCAAAACGAACATTTATCTAGAACATTTATATTGCCTAAGTCCTTGTGTTGGAAACTAAGCCAAGAAAACTGATCCTACATTACAAATTTGTTTTAGAAGAATCTCTCGTGTGAATTTGTGTTGATGCTCAGCAGTCAAACTGTAACATGTTGCAGGTTCTAAGCAGTGGTGTTGACCCAGGAACTGAGAGTTACTGAGAACAGTTTTATCACCACTGCCCTTGAGCAATGCACTTAACCTTTGGTCATTCTATAGGGACTTCATGTTCCTGCAATTGATGCATAGGATGAAATGTGACTGCTTAATTGTAATTTACTAACAGTAAATCATGGAATCTTTTAAAATTTGTCCTAGGACACAAAAAAACATAAATAGCTTTTCCTGTTAGCTTTTTACTAAATTAAACCCCTTAAGTACTAGAGCAGAAGACCTAAGAAAACTAAATAGCATGTTATGAATTCATTTGCAATTGGATTGTTTTTCTTTATGTAACACTATTAATTTCGTGGTTTGAATAGAAGTAGTAGTTGAATGTATGGAATGTATTTTGTGTGGTTAAAAGTTTTCTTTTCTTTTTCCCTCCACATATATTTTGTTCAATGAACTTCACAAAACCTGCCAACTGTCATCATCACATCATCTCCATCTCATACATTGTCAACTGTTGAAGTTTTAAACCGCTTAAATTAAACTTTACCCTTACTTTTGGTCTAAATGGTGTTAAATATTAAATGGTGTTATTATTTATCAAGACCAATGGTTCCCAAATTTGTCCTGGAAAACCCCGGCACTGCACATTTTGTATTTCTCCCTCATCAAACACACCCAATTCAACTCATCAGCTTATTCGAAGATTGTCTTATTATGGGCGATACAAGGGTCCATGGCTCTACCCTTAGAGAAAGCATAACGACCAACTTGGATCATGTGTGCCTTGATAACCAAACACATTACAGCCTTGACGTCATTGCATTTCGTTCAGAGTTGTGCAAGTCAATCACTGTTTGTGGATACCATAGAAATCATACATGTCGGCAAATTGTCTGTGACTTCTCCTAGAAAACATCATTTGTATCTGTGTAAACTCTAAAATTATATCAATTCAAATGTTTAACAGCAAACATGTTGAAGAGTAGATCAAATAAAACATCCTCCTTCCCTGCGTACCGCAGCGTTACACTATCTTTTGTTAACCTGGGAGGCTTGCCTTAAACTGGCTTTGACTGTAAGACCCGAAATGGAGATTCAGATACGGATGGTCCTCCAGGACAAGTTTGGGACCCACTGATCTAGACCAGTGCTTCTCAATCAGGGGTGATAAGCGATCGGCACTTTGACATTTCATACATAGACGATTCTGACTTTTTTATGACTCATTTTTCATTTACTAAGGTCTTGACCTTTTGAAGTGTATGGCTGCTCTGCTGGCGTTAAAGACTAAGAGTAGTAAGAGCCAATCGTATTTGAGTTCAAGTTGTGAAATAACATTCACAAATCACTGTTTTAAGACTAGTCAATTGAAGGAGAGGGACAGTTTTGACCAATTGAAAAAGAGGAAGCATGTATGCAATGCGTTTAATTTGTCATGTGTCATTGTAATTTACAAGACAGATGGGCAGATATGTGCAAAAATGAATGATGACCATATTAAAATCATGTGATAATGTTATTGAAACTTATTAGTCTTTTTCTATAGTGTGATAAGCATGTTTCTCTTAAAATTATTTTGTTGCTTAAACTCTCTACATCTACAGATATTTTGAGAAACACCACCATTTTTTAGTAACGACTTTCATCTACCACCGTGAACGAGTCGACTCACCGTGTCTGAATGACTACATTCTTACTAGATGAAAGACAGTTTTTGAAAATAGTATTATGTCCAAATGCATAGTATTCATAAAATTGGGTTAAAGTACCCAGATGACCTTCTAGATCTGCTGAGATTCCGGAGTGCACATCTAATGGACACTTTACTATCCCATGAGGCCACGGGAGAAGAGGTGTGAATGGGAATAAAGTAACGTAACTGATGCCATAAGTCACATGAAGTTGACAACATGCCAGATGTAGTAATTCCAAATTAAAATCATACTATGTAGAACATACTTTTTTTTTAAGTATGTTTGTAGTAGTACTCACAAATTTGAGTCACTGAACTTTTTTAGCAACCAGATTCAAAATATTCAAGCCCTTGAAGAGTCCCTTTAGTGGGATGCTATAATTCGATATAAATTTTTGTTGTCGCACTTTAGATTAGGGTCCAATTATCACTATTAACAAACTCCTAATTACTGCTTAATAATCGTTAGTAAGGCAGTTGTTAAGTTTAGATATTGGGTAGGATTAAGAGATGTAGAATATGGTGATACAGAATAAGGCATTAATAAGTACTAATAAACAGCCAATACTATGCATGCTAATAAGCAACTTGTGAGAATTGGATCCCAAACTAAAGTGTCACTATTTTTGTTTATTGAGGGGTTGTGTAAAAAGCAAAATCCCAGTTGAAATCATGTGGTTGTTCTGAATATATTTCTGTGTCTGGGAAATACTAGACAGCATATTAAAAGTCTATCTATGCACACTGTTATTCAAGGTACTGCACTGCAGCGTGTGAATACTGTAATCTACATTAAGGATTAATCTTTACTATTTGTGTAAGTGTTAAATGTCTAAAACACACACATTAGCCAAATGATAATGTGCCCTAAATTGCATTTTACTCAAACAGACATATCTCTTTCTCTCCCTCTTTTTCTATCTGACCTCTCTCTGTCATGTGTGTTCACTTACATTAGTATTGAAGTCCTTTGCATTGAAATGGCTGCTAATTGCATTGATCTCCTCTTGTGCATGCATAGCTACTGCTGCTGCTTTGTGCTGTGACAAATGACTTGGGATTACATTGCTAAACAACTGCAGGAGTCTGTCTGATCTACTAGCCACACAATAAACCTCTGACCAGAAACAAACCTCTGTGGGGCGCTGTTCAGGCTTACAATTAAATCTATGCTGCGACCAAAACAGATAAAAGCAAGACACAACAAAGTTTGTTCTTGTGTGTGTGTGTGTGTGTGTGTATATATATATATATATATATATATATATATATATATATATATATATATATATATATATATATATATATATATATATATATATATGTTCTCCCAATTGAAAAGATGAGAGAGGCCTGTAATTTTCATAGGTACACTTCAACTATGAGAGACCGAATGAGGGGGGAAAATCCAGAAAATTCTGATTTGTAAAGAATTTATTTACAAATTATGGTGGAAATTAAGTATTTGGTCAATAACAAAAGTTAATCTCAATACTTTGTTATATACCCGTTGTTGGCAATGACAGGGGTCAAACGTTTTCTGTAAGTCGCCACAAGGTTTTTACACACTTGCTGGTAGTTTGGCCCATCCCTCCATGCAGATCTCCTCTAGAGCAGTGATGTTTAGGGGCTGTCGCTGGGCAACATAGATTTTCAACTCCCTCCAAAGATTTTCTATGGGGATGAGATCTGGAAACTGGCTAGGCCACTCCAGGACCTTGAAATGCTTCTTATGAAGCAACTCCTTTGTTGCCCGGGCAGTGTGTTTGAGATTATTGTCATGCTAAAAGACCCAGCCATGTTTCATCTACAATGCCCTTGCTGATGGAAGGAGGTTTTTACTCAAAATCTCATGATACATGGCCCCATTCTTTCCTTTACACGGATCACTCATCATGGTCCCTTTGCAAAAAAATACCCCCCAATGCATGATGTTTTCTCCCTCATGCTTCCCAGTAGGTATGGTGCAACAAAGCATTTTTTCTCCTCCAAACACGACAAGTTGAGTTTTTACCAAAAAGTTATATTTTGGTTCCATCTGACATTCTCCCAATCCTCTTCTCGATCATCCAAATGCTCTCTAGCAAACTTCAGATGGCCTGGACATGTATTGGCTTAAGGAGGGGGACAAATCTGGCACTGCAGGATTTGAGTCCCTGGCGCCGTAGTGTGTTACTGGTAGCCTTTGTTACTTTGGTCCCAGCTCTCTGCAGGTCCTTCACTAGGTCCCCCCCTGTGATTCTTGTGATAACTTTGACCCCACAGGTTGAGATCTTGCGTGGAGCCCCAGATCGAGGGAGATTACTAGTGGGCTTGTATGTCTTCCATTTTCTAATAATTGCTCCCACAGTTGATTTCTTCACACCAAGCTGCTTACTTATTGCATATTCAGTCTTCCCAGTCTGGTGCAGGTCTACTATTTTGTTTCTGGTGTCCTTTGACAGCTCTTTGGTCTTAGCCATAGTGAAATTTGGAGTCTGACCGTTTGATGTTGTGGACAGGTGTCGTTTATACTGATTACACGTTCAAACAGGTCCCATTAATACAGGTAACGAGTGGAGGACAGAGGAGCCTCACAAAGAAGTAGTTACAGGTCTGTGAGAGCCAGAAATCTTGCTTTTTTTTGTAGGTGACCATATTCTGCAAATAAATTCTTTAAAAATCAGACAATGTGATTTTTTGGAATTTTTTACTCATTCTGTCTCTCATAGTTGAAGTGTACCTATGATGAAAATTACAGGTCTCTCTCATCTTTTTAAGTGGGAGAACATGCAAAATTGGTGGCTGATTAAATACTTTTTTTGCCCCTGTGTGTGTGTGTGTGTGTGTGTGTGTGTGTGTGTGTGTGTGTGTGTGTGTGTGTGTGTGTGTGTGTGTGTGTGTGTGTGTGTGTGTGTGTGTGTGTGTGTGTGTGTATGTATGTATGTATGTATGTATGTATGTATGTATGTATGTATATATATACATACATACACACACACACACACACACACACACACACACACACAGTCATGTGAAAAAGGAAGGACATCCTTTAGAATTAATCTTAAAATGAATCTTAAAATTGGGTAAATACAATCTCAGATGAACAACAACAAATCACATATGACACTGTGTCATTATTTATTTCACTTAAATAAAGCCTAAATGGAAAAGCCATGGGTTAAAAACAAAGCACACCCTTTGATTCAGTTGCTTTTAGAGACATTTTTAGCATTGTAGCATTGAAGGAATTGTTTTCTGTATGACGGTATCAGTCTCTCGCATCGTTATGGAGGAATTTTGGCCTGCTCTTCTTTACAATGTTGCTTCAGTTTATTGAAGTTGGCAATTATGTTGTTTATGCACAGCTATTTTAAGGTCCCACCACAATATTTCTGTCAGGTTGAGGTCTGGACTTTGTCTGGGCTAGAGCAACACCTTGATTCCTTTTTCACACATTCGGTTGTAGATTTGCTGCTGTGCTTGCTTGGGATCATTGTCCAGTGGACCCAATTTCAGCCAAGCTTTAGCTGTTGGTTGACTTTTTGACTTCAAGGTGCCCAGGGGCCTGTACCATGATGGTAGTTTAACAAACTCAGGGTTACAGAATTAGTTTTGAGTTGACAAAAACAAACCAATATATTCAGGCTTTGTTCATACCGTGATGCTGATCATCAGCTTTCTCTGTCAACTCAGGCTTTGATCCTGAGTTTAGAGTTTAGCTGTGACGTCAGTAGTGAACAGCCAATCACATGCTGGGGATCAGTGAAACTAAGATTCACTTCTTGCAAGAGAAGCAGTGAGATTCATTTTTCTCTTCTGCAGATTATATAAGACTGAAAAATATTAAGGATTTAAACAAATTTACACAGCAAAAAGAAAAAAGCTGTCTATGAAAGAGGACAACTTATAGAACAAATATTATACGTCAATGCAAGTAAAAGTTATGAAGTTAGTTTAGTTGATATATAGATAATTGAACATTTAAGCTCAGTAAGCTTCTTTTTTTTAATAGCTTTATTTATTGATTCGAAAGCTTATTTGTATGACTTTATATAGTCTATATTAATTTGAACAAAGTGCCTATTAATGATTGATTAACTAAAATGATAAATGTGTAATTGATTTAGGGTATAATAATTACATAAATGATATCTAAATCATTCAATCAGTAATAAATCATTCTTGTAAAGTCATGTATTGACCTTTAATTTTGAGTAGAAACAGGGGGAGTGACTTTATTGCATCAGAAGCGTGTCACTTAACTCACAGTTGATTGGTCCAATTTCAGTTTGAGATCTCTTATTCAGAACATAACCTGCCCTGGAGCAGGTTAGCCGTGGAGCGTAAGTTACTATGGCGATGAACACAGATAAAAGACAAAACACTTTAATGGTACCCAAAACCCAGGATTGGCATAAACTAAGCTTAAGCCAGCTAAACCGGCTTCATGGTATAGGCCCCAGGTCCTGTGGCTGAAAAACAAGCCCAAAATCATCAACCCTCCATCAGCGTGATGGGCAGTTGGTATGAAGTGTTCATGCTGATATGCTGTGTTTAGTTTTCATCTAGCTTTGTGGTGTGCATTATGGCCAAATATCTCCACTTTGGTTTTGTCTGTCCAAAGGACATTGTTCCAGAAGTCTTATGGTTTGTTCAGGTGCAAATTTGCAACCTGTTCTCACTCTCAAGGCATCAATATCCGAAGCATGGTCAAGTGCCTTCCGCGTCACTAAAGGTGCTAAAGACGCTAAAGGTGCTGGGTGCTCCATTCATTTCAATGATAAACCTTTGGTGTCATAAACAGACGCATTTAATTATTTGCGTTTATAAAAGCAGACATGATTTTATGAATATTTAAAGGCTACTTTTATATTTTGGAACAACTAACCCAACTCCTAGCCTAAACCTACCCACATCTTAACAATATAAAATACATAACAGGCAAATAAATGTACAGTCACAAGTATTTATTGCAAAAACGGACCAAAACAGTTTAAAAATAGTAACTCATGTTGCATTCCAATCATGCCCGTAATGGTAAGGGCCGTGGCGTTTCCAGACAACCTGTGCTTGGCACTTCAGCCAATAAAAATACATGAAACTACATTTGGCCATCTAACCAATCTAAGACCATTGCGTTTTTCGGAGAGATGGACTTCATAGAAGCAGACAGGGGCGTCGGACTGGGGGGGATAAAGGGTACCGAGTAACCAGGGTCCAAGGCAGGGGGGGGGGGCCCTTACAAGTCAGTTTTCTATACATACACATACATGGTGCGGGGGCCCAGCAAGATGGTTTGTACCCAGGGCCCAAAATTTGGTGCTACGCCGCTGGAAGCAGGAAGCAAACAAGCCGTTCAAAGGACAGTGGAGACAGCTGTGTGGAATTAAAGGTAAAATATAAGGAAAATACAGCAAAAAAAACAACAAAAAAAAAACATGTAGCATGTTAACTGAGGCATGTAGAGAATAATCTGTGAATAATCTTCCTCACTGTAGAATAATGGTTAAAAACTTCAAATTGTTTGTAAATGGCCGAATAATCCTTCTCAGATTGATGGCAGCAACAATTGCTACTCTGTGACCATTACTGATGTCTTTCCTCCTTTGGTGTTGTGTGAACACACACCTGAATGCTCAAGACCAGCAAACTGTTATAGAGGTAATCACACTTGCTGATGGCTGATAATCAATTAAGTACTTAATTTATCCTCCATGGCTTTTCCATTTTGGCATAGCTTTATTAAATAAACCATCAATGTTGGTGTTTTTTTTTTATTTCATTTTCACTTTTTCATAAAATAGGAGAAAAATTGCAATGAGCAATAAGTTCTGCCCAAACTTCCTGTTTGAGCAAGAAAATTCAGATCTCATCGGTGATCTTTCTTTCCTACCAATAACTTACTCTGCAGCTGTATTAAATGAATTTCTTTGACTGGAGCAGTTAAAGTGCCTTCTCAGTCCCAGAATGAAGAGCAGTCATTGGTCAAATCTGATTCATGCATTAAAAACTCAGTGCCGTTAATCAGACTAGATTTAAAAGGCCACGCATCTTTGGTGAATTCAGATGGGATTGTGATCCACTTCACTGGGCACTTCTCTGAGGGTCAGAGCAGAACCATGGAGTTGTCGCAGGAAAGCGAAGGACGCTGTCACTGTCATCGGAGGTGAGTAGAAAAGAAGTGCATGTGCAGTTTTGTGTGTGTGTGGGCCCCGATCGCCACACGACAAAAAGGCCAGAGAAAATTACAACACTTCAAGTGTTTCCGACACCCCAACAGTGTCTGTGGCGGGAAATATGTAAATACGCTGCTAATCAAACGATCTGGAATTGCAAATGCCACAGCGAGGTCGTGACCCGGAGCCTTGCTAATGGAGGGTTTAGGGCACCGGCGGAGCAGGTTGGAGTGACGGGTACCGCGGGGTTGAGAGCGGAGAGCGGACCCCTGGCGGACGACCTCTGCCTGCAGGCCCCTCACTATGCTGACAGTAATGAATGGAGAGAGCTGTTTATGCATATCAACGATTATTTACAGCCAAACAGCTGAGAGAGAGCGAACGCTAGTCATCAGGGACACAGACAGTCTCTTCTGTTCGCCTCGCATCGCCATTGTCAAATGCAAGAGGCTGGCGGCCAAGGAAATTAAGTCTCTCGATGTGAAAGCTCTCGGTTATGGATCGATTAAGATTCTCTAAACGTTAAACGTGCTAGCTAAAATGACAAAAAAAGAATGACATTTTAACTAAAACATTGAAATGTCTGATTAACATTTTAATTTATACCCTTCAGTTCTAAAAATTCACTAAAAAGCAGACTGATCTCATGAAATGGCGTGTATGACACGCCAATTCGTATGCCATTTTGGCGTGCTATAAAGACGCATAATCGCTTTTTAGCGTGTTTATCAATGCCATTTCTTTCTACCCCCCTACACTGCCCCTACCCCTAAACCGACCCATCACACACACACACAGCCCCCTAAACCTACCCATCATACACACACAGCCCCTAAACCTACCCATCACAAGAAACATTCTGCATTTTTACATTTTCAAAAAAACATAATTTAGTATGTTTGTAAATTCATTTACCTTGTGGACACACATATTCAGACACATTTTGAACACGTAACTCAAACGCTTCCCTAAACCTACCCATTTGTGTATTATAAAAAACAGGATAACAGGCAGATACGACTGCAGGCGCAATTTATTCAATGTTCTGAGGCCAAACGATTGATTTGTGTGAAGAAAATTCCCAAAAGCGATCAGTAACGTCGAGTCCATCCGCCAAAGATTAATAATACATTTCAAATATTGCCGCCTAAAGAAACGTCAGGTCAGCTTTGACAGCATTGGCTGTCGTGTGTCTCGTGACCAATTGCATCATTCTCATCATTGTCGTCTGGTGTATCATTTGAATCAGAAATTTTAACGAGTGTGTGTGTGTTCTGTTCACGACGGGGCGCGATCATCATTTCAACGACTAAAACATTAATATCAACTCTGTTCTTCACATGGAGATATCGTCTGACTTCAGAAGACTTGGAATGCAACATGAGTTAATACTTTTATACTATTTTTGGTCCGTTTTTGCAATAAATACATGTGACTGTACATTTATTTGCCTGTTACGTGTTTTATATTGTTGAGAGTGGGTAATTCTGTGAGATCAGGTTGGCAGAATCACACGGCGTAGACATACACGCGGAGATGATGCTTCGGTTAGGGGTAGACATACACACGGAATCACACGGCGTAGACATACACGCGGATAGCTCAAAATGCGTATAGATAACACGCCACTTGCCTTTAGAAAGTGGCGTGTATGTTTACGCAAAGTCATGATGTAATGTTGCTAAAAAGAGATTTTGTTACCATGGAAATACTGCTTTTGGAACATATACCATGGTAGTACCATCATATTCTTTAGCTTCTCTTGAAATCACAAATACCACAATGGTTATTAGTGATGCACAAATATATCAGGACCAAATCGATTATTGCTAAATAATACATGAGATTTTTTTCAGTGTGAAATTGTACTGTGCATTCTGTATATTTTTCTTTAGAAAGCGTTAGTTCACCCAAAAATTTTAATTCTGTCATTAATGACTTATCCTAATGTCGTTCGACACCCATAAGACCTCTGTTCATCTTCGGAACACAAGACCCATAAAAGAGAATAGTTTTTGTGCGAGAAAAAAAAAAAAACTAAATAAAGACTTATATAGTGATGGGCCAATTTCAAAACAAAGTTTCAAACTGTTATGAATCAGTGTGTCGATTCATGATTCGGATCACCTAAGTCACGTGATCGACACGCTGATTCATAACGGTTTGAAGCTTTGTTTTGAAATCGGTCCATCACTATATAAGTTGTTATTTAGGTTTTTTTGTGCACAAAAACTATTCTCTTTGCTTTGTAAAATGATTATAGAACCACTGTAGTGAGATGGCTTTGTAACAATGTTTTTATGCCTTTAAAGGACAACTCCGGTGAGAATCTGTTATCTCTAAAAACAGATTAGCTTATAGCGCTTGTCTATGGGGCACAGGGTAGACACAGGGTGGTAAAATTAAATCGCTAGTTAATACCACTAACAAGGCTCAAAATAGCCTCACACTAACACGGCAGCATAATGAGGGTCCCAACATGCAAACCGAAGCATTGCGAACTTTGTAAGAGTACAAACAGTTTAATAAGAAGATACGTTATAAACATAGTGCCTTACGCGTTCACGGACAGGCACCGTCTCGAAAAACAGTCTCGATGAATCGATCTACGAGCGCTGTTCTAAGTGAGCTGGTCGATAGGAATTAAGTTTGTGAAATGTAATAACATGGACATTTTTATTTTTATTTATTTATTTTCTCTGTCGCGTTCAGTGTTTTCTTCCAGAAACAACGAACCATATGAGATTCCAAGTCACAGTTCATCACTTAGAACAGCGCTCGTGGCTCGATGAGTCGAGACTGTTTTCCAAGATGGCGCCTGTCCGTGAACGCGTACTGCACTATGTTTATAAAGTGTCTTCTTATTAAACTGTTTGTACTCTTACAAAGTTCTCAATGCTTCAGTTTGCATGTAGGGACCCTCATTATGCTACTGCGTTAGTGTGAGGCTATTTTTAGCCTTGTTAGTGGTATTAACTAGCGATTTAATTTCACTACTCTGTGCCCCATAGACTAGTGTTATAAGCTAATCTGTTTTTAAAGATAAAACTCTTTACATTCGATTTCCATGAAAACGCATCCCAGAGAACGATCTACTCTGTAACCATCTGTTAATTACCCCTAGGTTCATTTCTCACCGGAGTTGTCCTTTAAGGGTCTTGAGAGAGGAAATGACATTGGTGTCAAAGAAGGCCTTTCTGAGCCATCGGATTTCAAGAAAAATATGAAGAGAGGAAATAACATTGGTATCAATGAAGGCCTTTCTGAGCCATCGGATTTCAAGAAAAATATGAAAAGCTCTTTTCCAAAACGCAATAAACGCCAAAAAAAGAAAAAGAAAAGAGTTTGTCATGCCATTTGGCTGTGTACTGAACCTATTCTCTGCTCCATCAATCTTTGGTTCCAAATCGCTATATTTCCTTGTTTAAATGTACTGCAAGATGCGGTTTCTTTCGAAACTGCTATAAGCGCCGAGCCAGTTTTTAGCCTAAATGCGATATATCCTCTCGTCTCGTCTTGAGCCTCTGCCCCTTTGAAAGTTAAAGTGCCTTTTCGTCGCGCTGAGGTGCCCCCGCGAACACGATCCCGGCTGGAACAGAATCTTATCGCGATTCTTACCGGCAATCTACGACACCCCACCCCACCCCTCCACCCGCCCCGCGATTCTAAAGGGCAATCGTCTTGACCCCTGATGTCTTATGCTGCATGTGTTGCTTGTTGTTGTTTTTGTTTTTTAAAGACATAAACCAACTACATATAAATAAGGATGGATTTGTAGTGTTTTGAAAAAAGAAAAGAAAAAACCTTTGAATTAATAATCAACAATATTGTTTCATTTAACAATCATTGTTTAACATGTTCAGACTGAATCAACAGACCATTTTCACAGGATAAATCGAATATTAACAAAATGTATGGGTTAAGGTAAAGAGAAAAAAAAAGAAAAAGAAAAAAAAACATTTTCATGAAAACTATTAAAATGCATTTATAGCGTTTTGGAAAAGAGCTCCTCATATCTTCATTTGTGTTTCGAAGATGAACAAAGGTAGTCTGGTCTTACCAGACTCTCGTACATTTCATTTGTACATAGAGTCTGGCCACTCTCCATTGACAAGCGTTTACGTCCGCGAAGGTGGGTACTCTGTTAAAGTTTAACTATTAGATCTGCCCTGAGCCATGCTGGATCTGCCATAACCAATCACTATGTCACGCGCCCTTCGCCTGTTTCACACAAATCCTTCAAAAATAAATGTGCACTTGTGCAGGCCACATCACTGATAAAACTATAGGATAAAACCTAAAAGTTGTGCATTCAGATTGTGATTTATTCATGCCACGGTGGAGGGGAGAGTTTTGTGAACGGGAACACGCCGCTCACGTGGTCCGTAACATGATTGTATGCTGTAAACAAAATGTCATATGATTGGTATGATGATAAATGCTGCTATAAATAACGGACCAATTCAAATGTTTACATGCTTTTATTTTCATTTGTTTGAGCGGTGATGAAATATATTGCTCTCGTCAATACTTGGCAGCATTTTAAAGAAATACAAGTCTAGAAATGCATCCAAATAACAGCAAAGTCCAACTGTACGGTGCTCTGCAGTGGTCAAAAGGGATATAAAGAGTGGATTTTGAAGTGATATATTGTTGAAAACTCAGAGATGTGGATTTGGACAGCTATTACATCACCACACAACCATGGTGTCTGTCAAAAGCAGTTGGTAACTCGGCCGGGGATTTTTAGGCGGGTGGTGGGAGACGGGCGGCAATAAAATAACTGACTAGCCCCTGTAACTTAAATGATGGCAATACCTTCCGACCCCAAGAGAAATAATTACTGTCCGAATAGGGCTTCAGCCAACTGTTTCACCACTGACGGTGTTAGCTGGAAAATCAAACTTTTCCCGAATTCACCCTGTTTGGGAGGAGGGCCACAACATCATGGCCACCAACAAATCCCAGCAAAGATTGTTCTTGCTCCGGCTTTAACTTCTGATTTTCAGCAGCATTGTCACAACGGAATGAATGGTTTAGTTCGCATCTCTCTCCGCCGCCATTACTGAACTACAACTCAAACTGGCGCACAACATCAACGTCGTCATTCTCAGCCACTCCCTCTGTCCGCTGATTGGACTGGTACATTTTTTTGGGGAGAAAACCTAAAAATACACCGTAGTCCCAGATGTAGTACTGAAGGAAAATGAAAATTGAGCAGAAGTATGTAGGAGAGTAGAGACAGGCTAGAACAAATGTCTTATGGGTCTGGAACGGCATGAGGGTGAGGAAATAAAGGCAGAATTTTCATTTTTGGGCTAACTTACCCTTTAGTCTTTAAAAACACGAATCATTTACTAAAATTTTTTAATGTAATCTTTAAGTAAATCTCAAAATTAAAATCCAATTTTGTATAAAGTTGTATGGCCTAAATGTATTTGTAAAAAAAAAAAAATTCATATGTATTTCTTTTGGTCAAAATAGTACAGAATTGTAATATTAGCCATTTACGGTTATCAGCCATAACGTTAACATTATTATTGTATTAGCCAGAATTTTTATATAAATGCATCACTCCATTATCAGAAATTGTAACCCATTCTAAACGGCTATACTCTACTTCTAGAGCTGATCATATACTTTGTTTTCCCTAACACACTTTAGGCACATATACTGTACCTTAAGAGGAACAACCCCAATCTTACATATCAACCTGTCCAGGAATTTTTCCGACAGCCAGCAGCCTTTGTCTTTTAGCATCATTGTCAAAGCTTTATGGCTCTGTGTGATTCGTGACTCATATCAGCAGAGGAGAGAATTAAACCATATCTAAAGTATGCTAATCAGAAGCTATTCAGTAGGTCTGCACTCTCAAAAGTGCAAATGGTTCCCAGGACATCCAGTGACATTTAACATCGCCCTCACTAATTTGTGCTTAATAGGCAAAAAGTGATTAGCATTAACATTAAGGACATTTCATACATCCCCCTTCCCCATTAATTTTCTTTTTTTTACTGATACTTAACAGTTGATGTATGTAGCTGGATCCTACAGCTTAAACTAATGCTGCGCTTTTGGCAGAAATCCTTCAGAAGTATAGCAAGAGCACCAGTATAGTCTATTCTGTGACAAAAGGACAAAACAGCAAAGAGAAACAGAACATTTTAAAGAAGCCGTTTAAAGTAAATCCTGTAATACAGGGCCCGGGATATCAGTCAGGCACTCTTAACAAACCGTCCAGTGTTCGACTAAAGCGACTAGCGTGGGATTAGTCAAAAGGGGCTAATTCTACAGCTCTTCTAGTGTGCCCACCAGATTCATGTGTCATTTGTTCATCTAGACCAGCACAAGTTAAGATGAATGGACTAGCGCGGTTATAAACATTCTCATGTACCATTTATAACTCGCTTGTCCTCTTCTGTCAACGGCGGTCTCTAAGCTGGTGGCGCAAAGATCTCTAACAATGCCCTAGAACTGATGTTCTCAAAGTCAGAGCAGTGTAAGGACAATGGTTCAATCACTTCGCCTTCAACACAAACAACTCTTCAACCTTCTGTACACTCATGGGAAATGGGCAGAGCCAATGATGACGGACAGTCCAATCTTCCAACCAGACACTTCTAAGAAGGACATGACTCTGGCCCACTACCTTTGGCCCAGCCAGAGCTGAAGGTGATAAATGTATATTGGCAAAGTGTCTGTGCCAATGCTATTAGCCTGAAGGTTTAAACTCTTGTGTAATTTTCTTTAGGGACTTCTTTATAGGCACAGCCCGCAGTATTGGCAACTGTGATAGGAAGACTCGACTCTCAAGGACCAAGTGGAGTGGAATTTCTGATTAGGCCTCTTCCCATGCATTGAGCTGGTAATGAGCTCGAAGGAGGAGGAAAGCTCTCTAAACAAACAGTGATGGTAACAATAGCATAAGTAGAAGTGCTGATGTATTTAACTGGATGTTTAGTAGACAAATGATGAATGGCATCTGGCAACAAAACCCAATATGTTCACGTGACCGTCTTAAAAGCAAGTTGTCCACCACTAGGGGTACCCAAGTGGATGGAACTGCAAAACACTGTTTTCAAACTTGTTTCCAGAACACTCCCACCCCGTCAGTCATTGGTCAACAAACAGACAGTCCTGCCCCCAAACACACACCAATGAGCCAGTGTTGCCATGTCAGTGTGGTTAGACTTCTTGAATGACCAGCAATGTAAAAAAAAAAAAAAAAACAGTTTCGCATTTTATACTTCAACATTACTATTTTTATTTGTTTGGAAACTACTATTTATATATAATTGTATATTATAATTTAGTACTATGTACCCTATATACTACCTCAAAAGAATATTTATCCAAAGACGTGTAAAATGTAATTCATTTTAGGGTTCTCGTATGCTTTTTCTCTCAACAAGGCAAAGTGTCTTAGACTTATTCCCACCTCCCTTCTCTTTTACAAGGAACAGAAGCAGACTTTGTCAGTCCTTAGATAAATGGTCGCAAAAAAAGAAGAAGAAAAAAAAACCTGAGTAATTTGAGTCTTTTGTAATACACTTGACAATCATGCTGGAATCTTTTACCCCAGAAATGCTAATTACTCACAGCGGGAAACAGTTATGGAGAAGGGCGCAGGAGTTTAATGTATTCCAGTGTTGCCGTAAAGTCGACAAAGCGGAGCATTTGCGTGCTTCTCCTCTGCCCAAATACCTTAAGCCAAATGCTGAAGGATTATCGTTAATGGGAGAACCTTTAATGAGCCAAGAGTGACTTTATGAAGGTGAACTGAACCTACGGCTATAACGACCATCATTGCACTTGAGTTTTAACACGGTTGTCGTCAGCGGATTAAACGCTCCCTAAATGACGTACATTAAATTGCAAAGCTGAAGTTTATGAAACAAACATGACGGTCTAACTTCTTAAAACATGCTCCCCCAATTCCTGGTAGGTTCTAAGTAAAGGGATATGAAATGTAGCTTATGAATAGAAAAACTGTCAAAGAAGACTTAGCCTACCGCAAAACTTTTCAATTTAACGGTAGCCTACTCACAAAGTGCTCATAAATGGTGACAATATCACAGTTTTTGAGGAACGGTATGAAATTGATCTATAATAATAATTAACCAAACCTGTTTTTAAATATTGCACTAAATCTTGTTATTGTAATGAGTGACATTTCATCAAATGAGTCAGTAGGGTCTTATTACAGTTACTAAGGCAGCCAGCAGATGGCGCGCTACGGTAAGCAGAGCACCCTGGAGCGGCTTATTACTGAGGGCTGGAGGTAGTTTCAGAGAGAAAACTGCCTCCAGAAATTTCTTTTCAGAGAGGTCAGCAATCGCTGTGCAGTTTTCCGTTGTGTTTTAATCCCTTTACAGTCTCCATTTATTGCACTGCATGAAATTACCTGATTATTCAGACGTTTAGTACTGAATAGAAATGGCCGGAGAGCGATGACAGTAGTTTCTTGTCACCTCTAAAGGTGCTACATTTTTTCATTTCTTGCTTGTAGAATGTCATTTTACCCATCCATCGTTATCTCATCCCTCTTATTTGTCTGAAATCTTGTCGTCTCGTGCTCGCTACTCCATTCCGGCCCCCCTTCCCCTCTATGCTCCGCTGCTGCGGCCGACGGAGGAATCCAGCGCGAGCACCGCCGTGTCAGATCGGCTGAGCGTCAGTGTGTCAGGACCCAGCTCACTGGCAGTGTCAGTCAGACATGGGTTTAACAGACACGGATCATAGACGGCCCTGCCAGCTAGAGAAGACTGCGAGTTCCAGCGCTCAGGGCTCGGGGAGTAGATACCGTTACAGGGGCATATGTTCTTTGGCAGCCCAGTCAACTCAGACACTCGCCCTCTCTCTTGTTGACTCAGCCAGCTGGTGGTGGAAGAGATGGGCAGCCGGCTGATTAGAATGACAGGCATCTTGCTCTGTGAAAGGCAGACTGAGAGGCCAGGGCCTCACACACGCACACAAACACACATGCACGGACTCATGTAAAACTAGAGCGAGCAAAAGGGGGAGACAGAGAGGATGAGAGAAAGAAAGGGACAGAGGGGCAGAGGCCTAACACATAGCAGAAGCTACACAAATACAGAGCTTAACAGCGGGTCAGCGGAGCGGACAAAGAACAAGGAGAGAGTCCTCAAATGCCCCTTTTCATCAAGATTTGACATGACGGCTCTTGAAGAGACTGAAATTCCTGTATTTGGTACGTCGCAAACTCTCCAGACGCAAAGTTTAGTTCACAACAAAACCTATACTTCCAACAATGTATTGTCAGCAAATATGGCACAATCAATTTATATCACTAAGTAAGTAAGCCATTTGTGTCAACTAAAAGCAGGCCCGTTCTGCCATCGCTCTGATAATAGGCGCTGTAATTGATCCCGCATCAGGTTATTGATGTCTGGATCAATTAGCCTTAAACTGGGTATGTTCGAGGTATTCATTTTAGGAAACAATCTGCCTTTATAATACTGCACATTAATCATTAGTAAATGCCACTTAACACAAGGTTAATTACACTCTTAACGACTCCCATAACCATTTTGAAGCTGAGAGCTCTTGTATGTGTAATTTGCTCGTCATAATCTCAAGCATAGTACATTTTAAGTGGCTGATTGATGGACAGGAAATAGAATCTGCCCATCGTTTTAAAAGATAATAGAACACCTTATACAAGGAGGTCAGACCGCGGGAACAGACGGCAGGTAAAGGAGGGGAGTTCACGCTCATGCTAATATGGAAGTTTTCAGGTTTCAATTTCAAAAATGTCACAGTTAAAATTTAAGCCAGGGAACTTTTTTGTCAGTCAAAGCCAAACTCGCAGTCATGGAAAACCTGAATACATCAGGTACATTTTATGGTGACAATGTCTATGCTCTGTTCAAAATATTTCATTTGTATTTCATGAATAGAAGCATTTGTGAATTTCAAACAGTGAGTGAATCATTCTTCGGAGCTGGTTCTTTTCAATGAATTGACTAAATCTGTTAACGGATGATTCATTATAAAAAAAAAAATCAGCCTGAATTTTTCCTATAAACACAAATGACTGTAATGGTGACAATTCATATTGAATATATTATTATTTCTTTTTTTCTTTTCTTCTAATTATACTCTAAAATATTTCACTGGCTAGATCTTTGCTGTTGAATGTAAAACTTGCAGAAAGGTTCAGATCATTATTATTATTTTTTTAGAAATCAGTCTGAATGATTCAATGTGAATCAAAAATGATTTTTAAAAATCCTTAGTCAATAATCACATTTAAGTAAAGAAATTGCTTGAAAATTCCTGTAGGACAAAACCATTAATATTGAGTGGCCAAACGTTAAAAATACAAAGAAAAGAAAAAAAACAATACAAGTAGTTACATTTATGAATAATAATTTAAATAATAATGATTATTTCTTTAAGATCATTAACTGTTGGCTGTTCATGGTTGCCAAGCAACATAAGCAACTTGGCACATTATTATAGAATCCACAGGAGTTACAGGTGTGGCTCGTCCAATCAGAAACAGCATTGTTCGTAACGTGTAATTTAATTTACTTCAGTTTTAGTAAAGTCACAGCTTGTGCACGTCCCACTCGTAATCCTAAAATGTATTCGCCCTGCTCATTGTCCGAGGCATTGTTTGAGCTCGGTCAAACTTCTGCAGGCTTCAGATGAAAACTATCGATTTAAAGTCAGCTTACTGTGGATTTCATTTGTTTGGAAGAGCGAGAGCTGTTAATGCATGGTAATATCACCATAAACAGGAAACGCTACCTATCCCTGCACGCTGTAACCTCGTTTCACTAGTGTTCCGGTGACTTTAATGGCAGCGGAGAGTTAATCGGAGAAATATGTCCATGAATCAAAAGCAGATTGATCGGCTCCTTCATTCGAGCAACAGATTACAAGGGCACGTCGAGCCGGTATACATTTCAGTTCCAGATTAACTACCTTTTTAAAAGGTGGAACCGTGGTCCATCTCTCCAGGGTAAACCCGAAGAATGGCAAAAGGACAAATGAATTCTAGTAACCTTGATATTCTGCCGGATTCACGAAAAATACACTTGCATTCCTAGCATTTATCCCCCCGCGCACCCACCCACCCCCTTGCTCGCTTTCACACACACATTCGCGAGCACGATTCTGGCCCGCGTTCGCACCTTGCACGTTTTCATTATGCGAGGCTAAGTGGGCGGCACGCTAGTCCTCCCCCTCATGCTCGCTGCCATCTTTATATGATATTTTGGGTAATAATCACTGCTATCAGGCCATCCTCTCTCTCTTTGTTTCATTTCCTGTTCATCGGCAGGCATGCCGCCTCTCTCCGCTCATCCCTCTTCTCAGCTTTGTGTAGCGCAGGGCCTTTACAATAGAGAGGCGAGGCAGAGGAGGCGTGCGGTTGGCACAGCGTGTCATTAACTCTTTACTGTTGCTGGAGAGCCAGACAGCAATCTGACTTACTGCACACGATTACACCAGGCCCCTCTCCGCAGCCTAACAGTATTTATTAACATGTCCCTCCCTGTCACCTATCAACAGGTACTTAAAGGCCTTTCACCTCATGGAGCACTTAGCTGTGAGAGGAACACCTGTGTTAATGTGTCACTCCAAAGCTATTTCTGTGAGTTAAAAGGCAGCTATTGTGCCGAATGATAGCGCACGACCCATCTGTAACAATGGAGAAAAGCAGGTGTACGAGCCGTTGCTATGATAGACTAACAAAACTAGTTAAAGTAAGAAATAATAGATCATTGTTTCATTTGCTGGATTTAAACGGTGTTGTGAAATGCAAGGTGAACAAGTGAAACTTGGGGCTCTGAAGTGCCACTCTTAAGGGGGCTAAATGCAACAGTGCTGTAAATATTATTATTGTACTATATGTGACGGACGTAGGCCAGTAAGGGGATACATAATGTACAGTCACAATCGCATCATAAAACCACCATGGAGTTGTTGTTGTTGTTGCAAAAACGACTAATATTACAAATAAATCAAATGGACATTTGGTAACATTTCACATTAACATAAGAATAAAAAATTTAACTATAATTTAACTACATTAGTGAACTCGTAATGAACTGCACTCTACAGCATTTATTAATCTTTGTGAATATTAATTTCAACATTTGTGACCCAGGACCCCAAAACCATTGTCTTATTTTTTTGTGATTTATGCATCAAATAAATTTCAGAATAAATAAGCTTTCTATTGATGTATGGTTTGTTAAGATATGACGATATTTGGCTGAGATACAACTATTTGAAAATCTGGAATCTGAGGATGCAAATAATATCTAAAAATTGAGAAAGTAAAGCATTTAAAGTTGTCCAAATGAAGTCCTTAGCAATGCATATTACTACTAATAATACACTTTTGATACATTTACAGTAGGAAAATATCTTCATGGAACATGATCTTAATATCCTAATGATTTTGGCATAAAAGAAAAATCTATAATTTTGACCCATACAATGTATTGTTGGTTATTGCCACAGATATACTCTTGTGACTTATGACTGGTTTTGTGGTCCAGGGTCACATTTGCTAATACATTATTAAGATCAAAAAATGTATTTGCTAACATTATTTAATGCATTGTGAAGTAAAATGAAAAAAAAGATGAACAAATACAGTAACAAATTTATTATTCATGGATAGTTAATGTTAGTTAGTTAATAAATTAACTGATGTTAACAAATGAAACCTTTTTGTAAAGCATACCAATGATTTTGATAACACTTAACAATAAGGTCTCGTTATGCATTAACTAACATTAATTAACATTAATACATTATAAATGTAAAATTAACATGCAATATTTGATCTTTAAAGTGTATTAGTACATTTTGAAATTAACAGTAGATTAATAAATGCTGTAAAAGTATAGTTCATTTTTTTAGTTCATATTACCTAATGTATTTAACTCATGCTGACAAATTAATAAATACTTAGTTAATAAAACTTAATAATTGTAATAAAATTATTATTTAATTGTTTTTATTGAATCATTTGAAATTACAGAAATCGGTTGCATGGCACAAATTAAAATAACTATCATTATAAAAAAACATGTGACTATAGATCGACCAATAAGAATCAAGAATTCTAGAGGTGAAAGTCAGTCGTTGTGCAATGCTCAATACCAGCAGCACAATTTTTTTTTAAAGATACTTTGCATTCAAACTCTAGAAAGGTCATGGAGAGTATCTTTCACTATTTAATAATAAATGTGTTTATTCATTTATTCTGAATAAATAAGAAGAGCATTATACTGCTGGGTCATTATCTGATGATTTTTTAATTACCAGTGCTGGAAAATGTCAATAGGTCTAAAACAAGAAGAAATATTTTAAATGTACTAAGGGAATGTTTGAGAATCGTTTTGAAATATTTCAGCTGGTCCCACATAGTTTGCCATTTTCACCTTCTTGAGCTTGTCAAGATTGCCAGCGTTAAAACAAATTACTAAAACAAACCATGTGGAAGAGAGAAATCTGACAGACAGGAATTGATTTCCTCTCTGTATCAGAGGAACACTTTAGATTTAGACATTTTACAGGTATGTTTAACCACACTCAAGATGTGCTTTTGAAGAGACGCATTCAATCAAATATAAAATAAAAATAAAATAATAAATGGATTTACTGTGGGGTCCAAGAGTCTGAGACCACTAGTGAAAATGTTTTAAAACTTAAAAATAAGAAGAAAAAAAATTCTTCCATTTTTGTTTTATTTTATAGATTAAAATTTCTGTTGTTTAAAAATATTAACAATTTTCACCTTTCCAGGTTTTTTTATTTTTTATTCCTTGGAGTAGATGAAAGTCAAGTCGACTTCATTATTTAACAAATAAGCCTGAACCTCGAGCTGAGACGGTTGCCTTGTGCATAGCGCCGCCCACAAGGTTAATAAAAGTAGAAACTTAATAGATTTGACTGATGTGTAACACTTGTCTGAATGACCCAAATCCACTGAGTATTTTGAGTCTCTTACACTAAGAAAAAAAAGCGAATTGGTCGCGCCTGCGCAAACGTCGACCTCTAGGGGTTAATTCACAAGCAATCTCTCTCACTAATTCACAAAAATGCAATCTGTTATTCACATAAATGTTACTGCTCCTACATAACAGCTTATTTTTTTATCAATTATTTTGTCTTTGGGTCATTATATTTCTCACAGATTTCTCCTCGAGCGATTGCTTGTGAATTGAGGTCGACGTTTGCTCAGGCGCGACCAATTCGCTTTTTTTTTTCTTAGTGCAAGAGACTCAAAATACTCAGTCGATTTTGGTCATTCAGGCAAGTGTTACACATCAATCAAATCTATTAAGTTTCTAATTTTATCTGTGTACACTCGATAAAAACGATATGTTGTGCTTTTTGCCAAATAAAGAAAACGAACGCCCCTCGCTCAATGAAGTCCATTCTGAGACTTGTCAGAAAATGAACTGTAACTTAGTAAATACTTGTCACAGAAACATGAGATGTGTCCTAATTTTTTGAAATGTCAGGTTTTAAATAATGTAAAGCAAATCAAAAACAAATATTCTCTGTTTACGTAATCTGTTTGATTAGAGATATATGCGGCCACACAGTGTGTTCTTTTCCAAGGCAAATTCTGACGCTGTCTATGAGAGTACATCACCGCCCGCATCAACTTTAGTGAGATTCATGTAGGCTTCTTTCCATCGCTTTGAGACACGATGAGGAATAATCCTGGAATAATTTACCTCAGAAGAAAAGCTGTTTAATTCTGGTATTGTCTCTCTACTAATAGTGTGGGTTTAAGTTTATAAAAATATATGCTAGTACTTTTCGGTTTCTAAGCTATTTTTACTGATAAAATTAGAGAACAGTGTTGGCTATACATTTATGCACTACTGAATAGATACCTGTGCAAGCTATGTGTGTGCGTTACAATGCAGCATTAGTTTAACTTCCGTGCACAATAGAGTGGTGCCGGTATGATGTCCTTTTGTAGGCCAACTGGCAGTTAGAATAACACACTGGTACCCTCGAGAAAAACCCAATAGGATTTTCGATTATCGCAAAAAAACAAGCTCTGTGTTCAACAAAAGTTTATGATACTTATAAGTTTTGTCCATCAAGACACAACTTTTATGAATTTTGAAGCCTAAATGTAGTCGCCAGAACGCTTAAAGTAGGCTATAAACGGACTACACCATGGGCGCTCGACTTGAACGTAACCATCACTAAGCTTCCAACTCTTTCAGTTTTTATCTCAAACAGGGCTGGACTGGGGCTAAAATTCGGCTCTGGCATACCCAGCACATCCGGCCCATGAGTTCCGCGTGAATGTTTTTGCTGGGGTTGGGGCCTTAAATTGGAGTATATAAATAAAACTAGGACAAGGACAAATAATGATAGATATAATTTAATTTTCTGCAAATGCAGATAAACTTACTAAATGTATCTTGTAAATTTACTTCTTTTAAATGCTGTCATCATTTACTCACTCTCGTGTCATTCCAAACCTGTATGACTTCGGTGAAACACAAAATAAGATGTTTTGAAGAATGTTGGCAACCAAGCCATTTTGGTTAGGCTACCATTTGAATATTGTATGAACAAAAAAAACAGACTCAAGTTATTTTATTTTATGCTAAACAGAAATACATAAATTTAGGTTCGGAATGACATCAGGGTTAGTAAATGATCTCATTTTTGGGTTGAACAATCATATTTTTCAAGAGCTAACACATAATTTAAGTAAGACACTGATATCTATCTTTCATGGGGCTATTCAATTTCATTAAATCTATTTTTAAAAAAAGTTAATAAAACTTTTAAAGAGGAAAAAAGTTTTGTCCTAAATTCATGGGATCCAGACTTTAAAGCTGTTTTGTAAGATCATGGTAGTCACAGGGTAAAAAACATAAACTGTAAAAACTTTGCTCCTCATTATATGGCTATATGGTTTCGAAAATATATAAAACATATATAATAAACTATTATATTTGTAAGTAAAAAAAATGTAAACACCTGTAGAAAATACGAAAACAGGCTCTATAAAAGTGATTTATATTATGCAATATTAATTTAAGTAATATAGCAACATTTTTAATAAATGTTTCTTCCAAAACACCATATTTCTTCGCTGTTAGCTACAATGTAAATTGTGGTTGTGCTAAAGTGAAACGTTTGTGTGTATTGCCGTTTTCCACTTTACCTCGTCATGAATACATGCTCGTGGCTGTTTTCAGCTGATTCAACACAGAACCTGTAATGTTTCCATATCATACGATTGTACAAAACAAAATTCGAAGTCAAAGAGCAGCATTTAAACGCAGCGTACGTTCATCTGCGGCTGCGCTGTGCGGATATTCGCCTTTTGCAGTTCCATGTGCTCAAATACTGATAAATAAATAAATAGAAAAAAGCGCATAATATGGAGGGGAGGTCTGTCTCGCTTCGGCTTGTCAATTCAGAAAACAAACCAATGGGCCGCTGTCGCTGCATGTTGTCAGTGGTACAATTTAAAAAAAAATGTTAAAAACACTACCGGCCCCAAAGTGCGTTGGCCCACCGGCATGAGGCTATAAAAGCGGACTGAGTTTACCTTGCTGGCATGATGGCTTTTAATCTCTGCGACAGCCTCTGTAGTCCCATTTAGACACGTGTTAGCAACTTTTTCAAGACACGTAACTGTATTTTATGAATAAAATGTCTTGAGATTGTGTTGACCACAAGCCTTATTTCAAAGCCCCATTCAAAAAACCCGTTGAATTCGGGACAAGAGAACCGGAAATGCTAAAATGTTAACTCATTCTGCGTTTTGGCCAGCAAAGTGATGTCATATCTGCACCACTCTATAAATAAGCCGTTTAAAATGTGCATTCTCCCAGTCGATTTTGAGCAGCTATATGGTATAATTAAATGTCTTTCAGAACGCTCTCTGTATGCTTTCGTCATTTTAACTCTTTGGAAACAAAGCGTAAAAGTGGATTTCAAAAATTTCTTATCATTTTTGCGCCTTCTGTAGGCAATGACCAGCGACTAGTCGACGTCAAGCATAGCAGAGCATTAAAGTCGACTAGTCTGTGCAACCCCGAATTCCTTGTAAACATAGTGGTTCTCTTGCATCGAAATTCATTTTTGATTAAATATATTTTCCAGTCCACCACAGCAACACACAACCAATGATGTGAATTTGGGGTGAGACCATCTGTGTCGTTAGAGCGTTTACCTGTCTGAAAAAATTACATTATTTTTTCTATTTTATTTGGTGAAACTATAACACTGATGGGGATAATGGCATTATAGATAAACAGCGCTACTAATGGCGTTAATTTTTTCAGTAATGAGTAATCAAACAAATGACTGTTTCCACCGTTACAACACCATTACCGTTATTGAGAATAAAATGTGACGTTACTATAATTTAGCGTTACTCTGTCATCGGACCTGCAGCTGTGTGTATGTAGGCATGTTTTTGTGACATATGAGGACACAAATGTGTATGTGACATAGGTATGACATAGGTATTACAAGGAGAGGGTGATTTATGAGGACATTGGGCATGTCCTTATCAAAATGCTTATAAATCATACAGGATGAGTTTTTTTTAGAAAGTAAAAATGCTTAATATTTCCTGTGATGGGTAGGTTTAGGGGTAGGGGCAATGTAAGGGGATAGAGATATAAAATATGGTTTGTACAGTATAAAAACCATTACGTCTATGGAATGTCCCCATATGTCACAAAAACAATCGTGTGTGCGTGTTGGGCACACACACACGGCACATGCGACTAGCGATCAGGAGTCAGAGCGATATCATGTCCAATGACTTCAAAAGTAGCTTTCGCAAACTAGAAGTATAAGCACTACTTTTCCCTCCTTGAGGTGAAAGGTAAGAATGTTTATGTAACGTGCAACTTATGCCCAGGAAGAGTCTCTCCACGTTGGTGAACGCTAAAGATAACGTGGGGCGTCGGCGACCGAAGGAGGAGACAGAGCCACGACATTAAAGCAACCAAAACTAGGTTTTTCTCCACTGCAAACTCTTATCACCCAGACAGAATTTAAAAAATATATATCTAGATATATAGTTGAGGACATGCTGATGTTGTCGGCAGTTGAGTCGGATTCTTCCCGGGCAATCATTGCGAAAATAATTGCGAGAGAGTGGGTAAGCCCGTCATACAAACAAATAATATTGATAATGTAAGCATATTGGGTAATTGTGTGTGTTTTATTTCTGATGATGCAGTGAAACATGATTTATCAAATATTTTATGTGGTTTAGATACAATAATATTTTGAGTTTCTATTTATTAAACAAATTTCCTTCATTGTATCAACTCAAATTTTTGATTTCAATAAACTCAAAATTAAGGCAACCAGGTTACTTACTTTTTAAAGTTAAACCAACAAAAACAAAAAAAAAATTGTTTACAGTGTATAACTAATTACTTTTTTAAAGTAACGTTCCCAACACTGGAAACTAGTGCCACAAAAAAAATGGCATGCTAGATTTTCTTAATAAATAAGAAGAGCATCATTATCCGGGTCATTATCTGTTGCCTTTTTTAATTACCAGGATGCCTAAAATTCTAAAACAAGAAGAAATATATCAAACGTACTTAGAAAATGTATAAAATAAATTTTTAAATATTTCAGCTGGTACCACCTTCTTTGAAAAAGAGGAATTTGAATGCTCGTTCTCAGACTTTGGGATCCCATGAAAAAAAAAAAAATTCTAAGGATGCACCTTTCTCTCTTCAGGCTGCAAGAGAAAGAAAAGAGCCTCGTTCAGTCATGATAAGCACCATAAAATACATAAACACTTAAAATTGAAAGGTGAAAAGCGAACGAGGCATATTGCGAACAATAAAACACCCTGCCTGCAGACCATAGGTGAATATACATGTCTTGAGAACAAAAAAGCAAAAGATTTCGGTGTGAACACCAACACCATATTTTGGCATTCTACATGTGTGAATTGTCTGTCCTATCTCCTAGTCTCGAGGGACAACAGGACAGGTGGCCATCATAACCGAAACAGATGCTGAAGAGAAGCAGTGCTGATGAGATTGTCTGGCTACTGAGAGAAAAGGAAAGTGGAGATGAAGTCAGCACTTTTGTTCTACTTCATATGCGGTCAAGGCCGCCATGTTGAGGCACGTGTAAACTCTCGCTCCCCTGTGACAAAACGAGAAAAATAGCTCTCGGCAAAATGCACGTTTCTTTTTTCCCTCTTGGAAGAAGGGATTTGGTTTTTTGTCTGTTTAACATATGAGGGTGTTTCTCTAGCATAAAAGGCTGTTTCTGAGAGAAGGCAACACTGAATAGATCGTTTGCACCATAAAATGTCTCCTTTGTTTGAATGGAAGGCTAACAACAATGCAAAGCACAACAGAACAAAGTGAGGTATTTTCTCCGTCTGATGAGGAGAGGGATTGTACTGCAAAAAAAGGGAAAAAAAGATTTCTATAGCAACGCAGGATTCAGAACCTTAAAGTCTTATTTTCCAGCATACAGCAGAACTTGATTACACAATGAAAGGTGCTAATTTAAGAGATGAATTTACATGCTAACAATCCTTCCATTCAACAATCGCGTTTCAGATGATCTATATCTCATTCGAGCTAGGCGTCTGAATGGCATGAAACAAAAGAGATACACAATAATGTATGATGTCGCATAGACTAATGGGATTTATTTCCAAAAGAACAAAAAGCAGGGCCACTCGTATCAGCATACCGTCATATATGGAGAAAAAGAAAAGGGGATGGACTACAATATGAAATCGTATTAGGCCTGACGCAATTACTTACAATGTGATTATTTTGGATAACTGTGACCTTTTTATTCGAACGATTGGCATCCAAAATATGGGAATTTTAAGCAAATATACACATTTTATACACGTGTCAATGCAAATACCTGCAGATTCACGTCATTTTTTTACACTCACATATTTACAAATATCTTTGGATGTCACAATGGTAAAACCAATATGCATGACAGAGCAAGAGGTCTGAAGATTTGAAGAAAAACTATTATCGACAACTCAATGCACACAGACGACTCTAAGGTTTTACTGGATTGACATAAAATGTTGTTTGAAAGTAACGACTTATGATCTAAACTTATGATGAACATTATTTGAATGTAATTTATTATTATTATATAAGTGATATTTACTTATAACTTACTGTTAAATGCCAAAATGTAAAAATTGTAAATGTAAATATACAGTGATGTATTTATGTCGCTAATCTACGGCCTCTAGAAGGACATGGTGGTGAAAAAAAATATGGGAGATACATTTATAAGTTGTCAATGCTTTTGTGTTCTCAAAGAGCAAACTCAAAGTTTCTCAGCGGAATGCAAACCTTTTTACGAGGAAACCGTGGCCGTCTGAACCATTGTATTTGGGTGAGACAAGATCCACCCACTTTTTAAGACCAATGATAATGGACGATTATTTAAATTAATCAACAGACTGAAAAGACTGCCCAATCTATAGAGCAATGGCAAGGGAAACAAACTTTATTGCACTGCGAGAGCCCCCTCGTGGTCGGGAGCATTTCCGTTGTGTTGTGGTGATTTTGTTCTGTTGTGGCTTGTTTCCGTTGTGTTGTGGTGATTTCGTTGTGTTGCGGCTCGTTTCCGTTGTGCTGTGGTGATTTTGTTGTGTTGTGGCTCGTTTCCGTTGTGCTGTGGTGATTTCGTTGTGTTGTGGCTCGTTTCTGTTGTGTTGTGGTGATTTTGTTGTGTTGTGGCTCGTTTCCGTTGTGCTGTGGTGATTTTGTTGTGTTGTGGCTCGTTTCCGTTGTGCTGTGGTGATTTTGTTCTGTTGTGGCTCGTTTCCGTTGTGTTGTGGTGATTTTGTTCTGTTGTGGCTTGTTTCCGTTGTGTAGTGGTGATTTTGTTCTGTTGTGGCTCGTTTCCGTTGTGTAGTGGTGATTTTGTTCTGTTGTGGCTTGTTTCCGTTGTGTTGTGGTGATTTTGTTCTGTTGTGGCTTGTTTCCGTTGTGTTGTGGTGATTTTGTTGTGTTGTGGCTCGTTTCCGTTGTGCTGTGGTGATTTTGTTCTGTTGTGGCTTGTTTCCGTTGTGTAGTGGTGATTTTGTTCTGTTGTGGCTCGTTTCCGTTGTGTAGTGGTGATTTTGTTCTGTTGTGGCTTGTTTCCGTTGTGTTGTGGTGATTTTGTTCTGTTGTGGCTTGTTTCCGTTGTGTTGTGGTGATTTTGTTGTGTTGTGGCTCGTTTCCGTCGTGCTGTGGTGATTTTGTTCTGTTGTGGCTTGTTTCCGTTGTGTTGTGGTGATTTCGTTGTGTTGTGGCTCGTTTCCGTTGTGTTGTGGTGATTTTGTTCTGTTGTGGCTTGTTTCCGTTGTGTTGTGGTGATTTCGTTGTGTTGCGGCTCGTTTCCGTTGTGCTGTGGTGATTTTGTTGTGTTGTGGCTCGTTTCCGTTGTGCTGTGGTGATTTCGTTGTGTTGTGGCTCGTTTCTGTTGTGTTGTGGTGATTTTGTTGTGTTGTGGCTCGTTTCCGTTGTGCTGTGGTGATTTTGTTGTGTTGTGGCTCGTTTCCGTTGTGCTGTGGTGATTTTGTTCTGTTGTGGCTCGTTTCCGTTGTGTTGTGGTGATTTTGTTCTGTTGTGGCTTGTTTCCGTTGTGTAGTGGTGATTTTGTTCTGTTGTGGCTCGTTTCCGTTGTGTAGTGGTGATTTTGTTCTGTTGTGGCTTGTTTCCGTTGTGTTGTGGTGATTTTGTTCTGTTGTGGCTTGTTTCCGTTGTGTTGTGGTGATTTTGTTGTGTTGTGGCTCGTTTCCGTTGTGCTGTGGTGATTTTGTTCTGTTGTGGCTTGTTTCCGTTGTGTAGTGGTGATTTTGTTCTGTTGTGGCTCGTTTCCGTTGTGTAGTGGTGATTTTGTTCTGTTGTGGCTTGTTTCCGTTGTGTTGTGGTGATTTTGTTCTGTTGTGGCTTGTTTCCGTTGTGTTGTGGTGATTTTGTTGTGTTGTGGCTCGTTTCCGTCGTGCTGTGGTGATTTTGTTCTGTTGTGGCTTGTTTCCGTTTTGCTGTGGTGATTTCGTTGTGTTGTGGCTCGTTTCCGTTGTGTTGTGGTGATTTTGTTCTGTTGTGGCTCGTTTCCGTTGTGTTGTGGTGATTTCGTTGTGTTGTGGCTCGTTTCCGTTGTGCTGTGGTGATTTTGTTCTGTTGTGGCTCGTTTCCGTTGTGTTGTGGTGATTTTGTTGTGTTGTGGCTCGTTTCCGTTGTGCTGTGGTGATTTTGTTCTGTTGTGGCTCGTTTCCGTTGTGTTGTGGTGATTTTGTTCTGTTGTGGCTCGTTTCCGTTGTGTTGTGGTGATTTCGTTGTGTTGTGGCTTGTTTCCGTTGTGTTGTGGTGATTTTGTTCTGTTGTGGCTTGTTTCCGTTGTGTTGTGGTGATTTTGTTGTGTTGTGGCTCGTTTCCGTTGTGCTGTGGTGATTTTGTTCTGTTGTGGCTCGTTTCCGTTGTGTTGTGGTGATTTTGTTCTGTTGTGGCTCGTTTCCGTTGTGTTGTGGTGATTTCGTTGTGTTGTGGCTCGTTTCCGTTGTGTTGTGGTGATTTTGTTCTGTTGTGGCTCGTTTCCGTTGTGTAGTGGTGATTTTGTTCTGTTGTGGCTCGTTTCCGTTGTGTTGTGGTGATTTCGTTGTGTTGTGGCTCGTTTCCGTTGTGTTGTGGTGATTTTGTTCTGTTGTGGCTTGTTTCCGTTGTGTTGTGGTGATTTTGTTGTGTTGTGGCTCGTTTCCGTTGTGTTGTGGTGATTTTGTTCTGTTGTGGCTTGTTTCCGTCGTGCTGTGGTGATTTCGTTGTGTTGTGGCTTGTTTCCGTTTTGCTGTGGTGATTTAGTTGTGTTGTGGCTCGTTTCCGTTGTGTTGTGGTGATTTTGTTGTGTTGTGGCTCGTTTCCGTCGTGTTGTGGTGATTTTGTTGTGTTATGGTGATTTAGTTGTGTTGTGGCTCGTTTCCGTTGTGTTGTGGTGATTTTGTTGTGTTGTGGCTTGTTTCCGTCGTGCTGTGGTGATTTTGTTGTGTTGCGGCTCGTTTCCGTTGTGTTGTGGTGATTTCGTTGTGTTGTGGCTCGTTTCTGTTGTGGTGATTTTGTTGTGTTGTGGATCGTTTCCGTCGTGTTGTGGTGATTTTTTTGTGTTGTGGCTCGTTTCCGTTGTGTTGTGGCTCGTTTCCGTTGTGTTGTGGTGATTTTGTTGTGTTGTGGCTCATTTCCGTCGTGCTGTGGTGATTCCGTTGTGTTGTGGCTCATTTCCGTCGTGCTGTGGTGATTTTGTTGTGTTGTGGCTCGTTTCCGTTGTGTTGTGGTGATTTCGTTGTGTTGTGGCTCGTTTCCGTTGTGCTGTGGTGATTTCGTTGTGTTGTGGCTCGTTTCCGTTGTGCTGTGGTGATTTTGTTGTGTTGTGGCTCGTTTCCGTTGTGCTGTGGTGATTTAGTTGTGTTGGTGCTCATTTCCGTTGTGTTGTGGCTCGTTTCCGTTGTGTTGTGGTGATTTCGTTGTGTTATGGTGATTTAGTTGTGTTGTGGCTCGTTTCCGTTGTGTTGTGGTGATTTTGTTGTGTTGTGGCTTGTTTCCGTCGTGCTGTGGTGATTTCGCTGTGTTGTGGCTCGTTTCTGTTGTGGTGATTTTGTTGTGTTGTGGATCGTTTCCGTTGTGTTGTGGCTCGTTTCCGTTGTGTTGTGGTGATTTTGTTGTGTTGTGGCTCATTTCCGTCGTGCTGTGGTGATTCCGTTGTGTTGTGGCTCATTTCCGTCGTGCTGTGGTGATTTTGTTGTGTTGTGGCTCGTTTCCGTTGTGTTGTGGTGATTTCGTTGTGTTGTGGCTTGTTTCCGTCGTGCTGTGGTGATTTTGTTGTGTTGTGGCTCGTTTCCGTTGTGTTGTGGTGATTTCATTGTGTTGTGGCTCGTTTCCGTTGTGCTGTGGTGATTTCGTTGTGTTGTGGCTCGATTTTGTTGTGTTGTGGCTCGTTTCCGTTGTGCTGTGGTGATTTAGTTGTGTTGGTGCTCATTTCCGTTGTGTTGTGGCTCATTTCCGTTGTGTTGTGGTGATTTCGTTGTGTTGTGGCTCGTTACCGTCGTGCTGTAGTGATTTCGTTGTGTTGTGGCTCGTTTCCGTCGTGCTGTAGTGATTTCGTTGTGTTGTGGCTCGTTTCCGTCGTGCTGTGGTGATTTTGTTGTGTTGTGGCTCGTTTCCGTTGTGTTGTGGTGATTTCGTTGTGTTGTGGCTCGTTTCCGTCGTGCTGTGGTGATTTTGTTGTGTTGTGGCTCGTTTCCGTTGTGTTGTGGTGATTTCGTTGTGTTGTGGCTCATTTCCGTTGTGTTGTGGTGATTTCGTTGTGTTGTGGCTCGTTTCCGTCGTGTTGTGGCTCGTTTCCGTCGTGCTGTAGTGATTTCGTTGTGTGATGGCTCGTTTCCGTCGTGCTGTGGTGATTTTGTTGTGTTGTGGCTCGTTTCCGTTGTGTTGTGGTGATTTCGTTGTGTTGTGGCTCGTTTCCGTTGTGCTGTGGTGGTTTTGTTGTGTTGTGGCTTGTTTCCGTTGTGGTGATTTTGTTGTGTTGTGGCTCGTTTCCGTTGTGTTGTGGTGATTTCGTTGTGTTGTGGCTCATTTACGTCGTGTTGTGGTGATTTCGTTGTGTTGTGGCTCATTTCCGTCGTGTTGTGGCTCATTTCCGTCGTGTTGTGGTGATTTCGTTGTGTTGTGGTGATTTCGTTGTGGCTCTTTTCCGTCGTTTTGTGGCTCGTTTCCGTCGTGCTGTAGTGATTTCGTTCTGTTGTGGCTCGTTTCCGCCGTGCTGTGGTGATTTCGTTGTGTTGTGGCTCGTTTCCGTCGTGCTGTGGTGATTTAGTTGTGTTGTGGCTTGTTTCTGTTGTGGTGATTTCGTTGTGTTGTGGCAATTTCGTTGTGTTGTGGTTTAATTTAGTACGGCTGCACTACTGGACCGTGTGTGTGTGTGTGTGTGTTTATGTATGTATGTATGTATGTATGTATGTATGCATTTATATAATTACTTTTTTTCCAGTTTGACTAAATTATTTAAAGTGACTTAGACAATACAGACAATACAATTCAATTTTTATATGACAATAGCGTCAGCCCCCTAGTAAAAATCTAAACGTAAGCCGACTCGAGAGAGCTTTGAATTCTCCTGCATTGTTTTCTATCAGCATACACTGTTGTTGTGCAGCTTCGCAGGGGTGTAGTCTGTGCTGATGAATTAGGAGAGCTGTAGGCTGGCGTTGGAGAGGAATGCAGCAGAGGTGATGAATATTAGTGTCTTCTCTGGTGTTAAGTTTGAATTAATCATCTCACGGCTGGTGAGCAGAGCCACAGTCCAGCGGCTTTACCACTACGGTCCCACAAAGAGAATGTATTGCATCAGTCCAGCATGGAACACTGCACCCCTAAATGTTTGCTTCCCTCCTTTCCTTTTTCGGACAAAAGGAAAGAAAACAGCTAAGAATACAGGGATCGAGAGACGCAGAGGGCCACACAAGAGGAATAGCTTGGAGACGCTCTTCGCAGTTTATCATCTCGCTCCGCTTTCAGAGGATTGTTAGAGGGGAAACTGAGATCAGGAGCCTTCTAGCCATGAATGTCCAATTTGGAGACCGCTGCTTGTACGTACTGATGACTACAAAATACTAGCAGCTGTTCTCACACCATTTCCTCCCTATTGGCTTTTTCCCGCTCACACTGCTCTTCCCCGTTTCTCTCTCTCCCCTCCAGCACTCTGCGGTGATAGATAGACATATGTCTGCGACACCAAAGTGCCTATCTGGCCCTGGTGTGTCAGCTCACCTTTATCAAAGCATGCACAGGTATATCCAGCTGCCATGGCTCATTACACCACCGCAGCGTGCCTGAAATGTTTGAGCTGCTTCTGTCGCACCCCTCCCTCTACATTCCTCCCCCCCAACCCATCACCCCTGCGCTCTACTAACTTTGTAGCGCCCGAGCTAAAGGAGACAATTGAACGAAGGCCATTAGACAGCAGCGGCGGAAAAATGGGCGCGGGTGAGTGATGGATGTTAGCACAGCCGCTCCGGCTGAGGGCAGGTGATCGGCGCTAACGAGGGAGCCATCAGGCCCGCTTCTGACAGATGGGGACGGGGCGGCTAATATTGGCAGGCGATTGACAGCAAGCGTGGTGATTAGCGTCGCTTAAAGCCCCCGCTACTTCTCACAAACCTGCCCCTCCTGCATGGAGACTGACCGCTGGATGACACCGGCTGATTGTATTGACTGAGGGACAAAAGGGCAAAATGGTAGTTTTCTCTGGGAGAATTTGCGCTGTTTTCATGCTGGATTATTGTGTTTTATGAATACAAGCTTGTGTATTTAAAAAAAAAACAACGTATAATAAGCAAAGCCTTTTTTAATCAAGATAGTTTAAACAAATAAATGACTATTAAAATATATATAAAGGAATGCTATTTTTTGTCATTTGCTATTCGAAAACTATTTTACATACAAATAAATTATGAACACATGCTAAAACAAGAGAGAACTAACAAAATATTAATAGCTGATGTTTTAGTAAATGTATGCTCTTTCTTGTGAGCTTTTGGTTTTTCTATAAACGTTTTTGCATAGGAAAATTAAACCTGTAGCTAGTTTTTTTGCAAAATAATTTTGTCAGAAAAATACCTTAAACAAGTTTAATGTTTTGTTCTTCCCTCATATTTTAAATGTAAAAATATATATAAAATATTACCCTCACATAGCCTAGAAAACTAGACGCACCATAGCGGCAGCAAATGTAATCTGCCTCGAGTGTCGTCTAGCAACTCTCAATACACTTCTGAGCTGTAAAAACCAAACTCTGGTCAGGCCAATCACATCGTGTATAGAGTAGGTGGGCGGGGCTTAACATAATGACGGCCGAGTTGCGCTTGCATGCTACTACTTGTAGGGTCATTAAATATCCCTTTCTGGATATGGCTTTTTGCCACTACTAATTCATGTACATGTATATATATTAGTGCTGCCACAATTTGTGAGAAAAAGAGATGCGTGTGAAAGTGCGTAAGATCCGTGTCATGTGCGGCAGTGGCAGATCTTAAAGTGACAGCAGCCTAATAAACCAGTGATGCCTGGCATTAAAGTAAATCAAAGAATAAAGGTAACAGAGAAAATTGTAGCTTCAATAAGGATTCATCGATATTTAATTGATAATTTATGCAGTTAAGACTGTAAAGTGTTTGATAACTTTATTCAATTTCTGCATATTTATTATATATGAAGGCCACGGGTAAATATGACGTTTAGTATTACAGGTTTATGTGAAGATTGCTTTAAGTTCACTTACATTAAATGTAGGGCTGAACGATTAATTACATTTGTGATTATATCGTGATATACCGCAAACGCTGTGATTACAGTCTGGTCACGTGACACGAGCTGTCTGCAGAAGCAGCATCACATTGGCACACAGGCATGTCCTAAAGAAAACAACGGTTTGTGTTTAATCAATCTAAAATTGTGTTGGTCATACTATACAACAGGGGTGGGAGAAAAGATCCTCTCTCCAATGATTCTGGATCGATTCTGAGCATAGATTTTAACTGCATGTGTGCAATGGCGCTGTGTGTGTTTTAGAAACACCCATATTCTGCTTGCTTCCATTTCCTCTCTCATACACACACACTCAAACCATAAAATATTTCATAACGTTCGGAAATACTGAAGCGAATCACAATGGCCTTCATTCAACAGGATATGCTGTGAGAAACTTTGCTTTATGTTGCGCTTACAGTGTGCTCTCGCCTGCCGGAATTTTCCTTACAAATGCTCTACGAAGTCTTCCTTTATGTTGTTTGGAATGGAGAGGGTTTATATATTAAAAATAGGAAACTTGCTGACAGAAGGCTTTCAGTTTCAAATGGTCATGCCGCGCTTTGTGAAGAGAGCTTGCACATGCGGCTGTGCGCATTTCAAAATGCTTTTATGAAGCACAATTTATGTAAACAGTCAGTAATGTCTTAAGGGATTAAACAGAAAGGACAAACATCTTATATTTTAAAAGAGATCTGTGCATTAGTGTGAATTTTGATCTCCTGCTGTCTATAATCATCATTAATAATCAGCTCTTGAATGGAAAACATTCAGATACTCTTAAATACTGAAAGCACTCTCTGTTCATTGCTTGTAATGCTTTTTGTTCCTCTTTATTATTTATTTACTAGCTTTTGTTTTAAAGCTATACTAGTTTATATATTTAAAATTATTAACATGCAATTGTTTTAATTACATTTGTGTAATTAGTTTAAAAAGTACTAATAAAAAAAAAAAGATTTTAAGGTTTATTGATAAGATTAAATAACAAGAAAAAAGTTCAAGAATTGTTTTGGAATCGGATCGTGAGCTGCCTAAAGATTCTCACCATTACTGTACCATGATTTATTGCTCATCTTTGTAATACAGAAGATAAAGAGCTTTAAAAAATAATAATCGCAATCTTGGACCCACTTTATATTAGGTGGCTTTAACTACTATGTACTTACATCAAAAAATAAGTACTATGTACTTACTGTGTTCAAATTGTATTGGAAAACACCTTTGCTGATATTGAGGTGGATACGGGTAGAGTTAGGGACAGGTGTAGTGGGATGGGTAAGTTTAAGGGTAAGGTTAGGTGTAAGGGAAGTGCCAACTGAGTAATTACAAATGTAACTACAGAAATTAATTACAGACGTAATTACATGCAGGCATTTTTAAAATGTAAGTATAATGTAAAAACATGTATGTACACAATAAGTGCATTGTATTAAATTATTAATTAAAATGTTAGAACATAGTAGTTAAGGCCACCTAATATAAATTGGGTCCACATTTATTTATCTTTGTTAATTTCAACATTTACTAATAGTTTATTAAAATCTTGTTAAAGTTTAGTTACTGCACTGTGAACATGAACAAGCCATGAACAGCTGTATTTATATTAACAAACATTAACAAAGATGAACAAATACAGTGACAAATGTATTCAGCATGGTTATTAGTTAATACATTAATTAATATTAACTAATGAAACTTTATTGTAAAGTGTTATTCAAAAAATAATAATTCATAGAGACAAGTAATTGTATTAATTCATAAAAAGGTGTCATTACAACAAATATTTAAAATATACTGTTTTAATTTATGTTTACATTCATTTGGAGAATAACTGTCAAATGATTACAAATATTGGTAACACACTAAAATAGTGTTCATTATTAACATTAGTTAACATGAATTAATGATGAACTGCACTTATAAAGCATTTATTTATTTATCTTTGTTGATGTTAATTTCAACATTTACTAATGCATTATTAAAATTAGTTAATGTAAATGTAAACTAACATGAACAGGTGGATAACATTAACAAAGATTAACTAATGCAGAACAAAGGGATTGTTCATGGTTAGTCAATGTTAACTAATACAACCTTATTGTGCAGTGTATAAGTGTTAATATTTTTAAATGCGATTGGAATGTACAATTAATTCGTTATTTTTATTTTTATTGATTGACAGCACTGATATCCAAATTAGATGTAAGTAAATACTGCAAACTTTTTCTAAATTCCTACTCAAAATAGCTTCAAAACTCACTTTTTTCAACCTTTCCCATGTATTTCTACAGTCCATCCTTTACCCTCATGTGCTAGGCTACCGAAACTCCTTTACTCATCTGATTATCCATCCATCCATCATCCGCTCTCCAAAATTGTATCAAAACAATGAGGCAATAATGATCTAAGCCCTCTGCTAGTGTGGTGGACCCACTACAATGAGAATGGCTCTAACGTTCATGGCCTGCGGACACGCAGATCTATAATAAATCCTTCAGCGCTAGTGTGCTGTTCCGTAGGAGCTGGTTCACCTTGTTAGGAGCTAACAAACAGCCTTGGGCCTCCTGGTTAGCTGCACAACTCCATTAGTCATCTGATGAAGAGCCCATGTCTGATACCAGCACAACAGCAAGGCAACCACTCCATCTTTACCTGCGAGAGAATACTTCAGTTATGGCCCTGCTAAAGCACTTTTCTATAGTAGCATTTCAAATGTACAGTATGAACACATTGCAGGCACTAACAACTCCAATTAATGCTAAAATCCAAAAACAATCGATTTGCCTTTTTCATTGGAAGTAGGCTAATAAAGCATTATGAATATGAAAACATAAATGAAGCTATATTTCCAGCCCTACAAACAACTGGCAGTTGGACATGGTAGTATAAGGTACAACTTTACTCAGAGAGAGAACGACACTTTGCAAGACTAAAGGCTGAGTTTAATCGAACTGAAGCTCTGGCGCTATTTTGTTGGTCAGTGAATCAGCCTAAACTATTTTAGCTCTGATCTGTGGAGCCTCATAATGAGGCAGATACCTTATTCCAGTCGCATTTGTCTCTTTTAGTTTGGGGCCGATAGGATGGCATTGACTTGGAAACGGCCTCTGAAAATGCCAGACATGGAGCCATTCTGGGTTCGGATCAATGGAGTAATCTGGTGCCTTGGAGACTGTGAACTTCCTCTTGCCTGTATGGGTCAAAGGGGAGGACAAACAGGCATTGTACAACCTACATTTATTTACCCTCTATACATTTTACATACACTTATGAGAGAGAACTTTCATTGTGTAGACATCATAATTTCCAATTAAACTCAGTTCAAACTGAATGTCATTGCGGAAATGCGGATAGAAGATAGCGTTGCTTTAGCATTGCCCAGATATGTTTTTTATGCTATTTGGTGAGAACTGGTTGCATTGCTTTAAAGGTAGGTCTACAGGGCCTGATACTGGATAGATGTTTCTTCTTATAATGTGTTATTAAAGCAAGCAATTAAAAAGGACTTCAGAAAAGTTTGAAATTCAAAAGGAGTTCTTTCAAAAAATAACTGATAAATTAGAAGAACAAAACATACATCATTTGTTTGCGTAACTTCAAAATCATAGAATGAATACATTTAAGTGACCCAATCAAGTAGTCTCAAAGTGAATTTTATATGGCTCCCTGGCATGATTACTGGCATTTAATTTCATATGTTGCTTTCGATTTCATCGATTTCATTTACATATATTTTATGTTTAACAACTGAATTATAATACTTGTACAAGCTATTTGACTAACTTTTAGCTGGCAATAGCACATTTAGCATCTTAAAAGCTAAGCATTTAAAGCTCTTTCACCAAAGCATACTGACATTAGTTGTTATAGTCCACAGCCTAAGCAAATGCTCCACTCTTCTCCACAATGTTAACTCACTTTAATTTAAATTCTTCTAATAATTCCAACATAATTGAATATTAAACACTATTAAACACAATCAAGTCTCCCCCTTTCTCATCTTTCTCAAAAATACATAAAATAAGACTTTTACATATAAAATAACAACATTTACGCATGCTGGGAACTAACAAGCCCGCCTAGTTTCAGTTAATTCAACACAAATTATTCATGTAATATTAACACAAACAGATTAGATAATATAGTTAGATAATATAGTTATTATGAATGTGTATGTATGTGTGTATATATATATATATATATATATATATATATATATATATATATATATATATATATATATATATATATATATATATATATATATATATACACTGTAAAAATGCAGATAAGTGTACAATTGCAACCACAAATTACACTTTAAAAAACAATTTTATTTAGCGAATACATGCTGAATAATATTTCCCTCACAGATACAAAAAAAGTAAATTACTTTAAAAACAATACATGCTAGACCAACAATATTCCCCCAGAAGTTATCCCAAGTAATTGAACACATTTCTCATATTACTCATATGCAAAAGAGTATTCGTCTTGTATCTGCTTCAAAGTAATGTATGCATGTATGTATATATATGTATATATATATATATACACTGTAAAAAACTATTTAGAAAAAAAGTTACCTGGTTGCCTTAAAATTTTGAGTTAATACAATGAACATTTTTTGAGATTTGACAACCTTTATTAAAATATTATTAAAAGATTTTGTAAGCATATTGGGTAATTGTCTGTGTTTTACTTCTGATGACGCAGTGAAACATGCCAAATAGTGCTATTTTCAGGATTTATCATTTTTTTTATGTGGTTCAGATACAATAATATTTTGAGTTTCTATTTATTAAACAAATTTCCTTCATTGTATCAACTCAAATTTGTAATTTCAATAAACTCAAAATTTTAAGGCAACCAGATTATTTACTTTTTTAAGTTAAACCAACAAAAACCAAAAAAAAATTGTTTACACTGTGTGTAGATGGTCACTGGGGGACCATGTTAAAAATTTGCCTCGCTATTTCACTTTTGGGTGAAGGGATAGTTCTCTCATTGACATTGTGAGATACAAGACGAATACTCTTTTGCATACGAGTAATATGAGAAATGTGTTCGATTACTTGGGACAACTTGAATATTGTTGATCTAGCATGTATTGTTTTTAAGAGCATGTATTATGAGTAATTTACTTTTTTTGTATCTGTGAGGGAAATATTATTCAGCATGTATTCGCTAAATAAAATTGTTTTTTAAAGTGTACTTTGTGGTCGCAATTGTGCACTTACCTGCATTTTACTGGTTTAACATGACTAATCCAATAAGAATGAAGAAAACTATCAGTTTTATAATTATGTTTTGTTCATCAAGATGTCATTTAATTACGGATAATCATTTAACGGGCGCATCTTACTAACTATGCACATGTTAAGCAACAGTCACCTCACTTATTTGTTTTAGAAGAAATACATCTGTAGAGACTGGCTTTAATTAAAACATTGTGTATTTAATCATGTTACATAAAAATGCTGATGATCATCTATTGCTCAGCTGTGTTTATAGAAACATTCTGTGGGTGGAGACTAAAAGGGCTCTGAGTTTTAGCTTCACCTCTTTTTCTCTCAGGGCTTTAATTGGGATGTGTGCAGGCTGACACTCAAATGCTGCGTGGGTGATTTGAGGCGAAGAGTATGATATCACCTTCCCAGAAACACACTAAGAGACGGAGCAAGAGAGTGTGTAGAAGGCTGCAGGCGCTCCAATGGACAGCGAGTCTCATAAATCCAGCTGTGTGTGATTTGTGCTAAAGCATTGTTATGAAACTCGGTTCGTGGAAATAGAGGACAGCATAGAAAAAAAGGGAGGGGAAAAACGACACAGAAATCAAAGATATCCATCAAATTAACACATCAATGGCTTGATTGTAATCTCCCCGGCACTGCACCGCAAACACTTGCTCTGCCACCGACGGGCACAGAGCTGTGATTTATCAATGCAAAGCTAATAGCATCAATATGAATCTAACTAAAAATCAATATTTCATTACTAAATTGTTGGAGGGAATGAAGAGGGATGAGAGGGGTGGGATGGTTCTCCTGGGTGAGAGCATCTGGAGTTCACTGTGACACGATGAGTGATGTGTGACTCTAAGGGCGCTGGGAGAGGACATACGGAGGACAAGCAGGCCGGAGTCGTACCACAGCCACGGCTGCGTCTTAGACTCTTACCCAGCACTGTCTGTCATATCTTTTTGTCATCTTTTTCTCATGTATTCTTTTTCAGCAGCTGTAAAAGTACATACTTGTTTTTACTGCATTGACCACATTTAAAAAAAGAGAGAGCAAAAGTCATAATTTCTTGTATATCTCTGTGTTTAACTACTTAATGGTACACTGTACGTAACTTTTTTGTTAAAAATTTGATTTTGTCTTACCCTAAATTACAATGCTAAGCCTATTATAAACGCTAAGCGTTTAATGTTTCATGGGAAATTCCGTACATATGCCTCTCACCTGTGTGTGACTCGTCATTTCCGTAAATAAATAAAAGGTCTTCCGGCTATTTGACACACGTTTATGGTGAGGCATAGGTTAATTGTCATAATGAGCAAGAAAGGTGGAAATGGAGCCACTAAATCTTGAACCTCTGGGGAATCAAGGTGTCTTTAACGCTAAAAAGAGAGGAGATTTGCTGGCAAAAAAAAGAGAATTTGTCCACATTAGCTTGGCTTTTCAGAGATGGATTTGAAGAGATGGATTTGAAATGCTGCAAAAGCAAGGTAAATTGCCATATGTAGCTCTCAGAGTTCATTGTAAAGCATTATGTATTGTTAGAGGTCATATACAGTCTGGCTCCGCCCTCCTACTTACTTCCGCTCAATTTTCATTTTCCTTCAATACACCGTCTGGGATTGCGGATTCTCCATTCAAATTTTAACCGGTCCAATTACCGGACAGAGGGAGTGGCTAAGAAAAATAACGTTGATGTCATGTGCTAGTTTGAGATGACATACAATCAAATGTTAGCGATTGGTTATGGCAGATTCAGATCCAGCAGTTTTAAACTTTAACAGAGTACCCGCCTTCAAGGAAGTTAACGCTTGTCAATGGAGAGTAGAGAGACTCTCTGTACAAATGAAATGAGTCTGGTAGAACAGTGTGTGTGTGCGTGTGTGTGTTTGCGTGTGTGTGTGTGTGTGTGTCTGTCTGGTAAACCCTACACTGGGCGTCCTTGCTGCTGGTATGCCAAAACAATGATGTCTACTATCCAGTGAGGCAACCTTTGCTTTGAGAGAGCCTTCCCTTTCAGCTTCCCACCATAACAGACAAAGAGCCGGGCTGAGGTCCTGAAACTACGTAAGTGTACCGCGTCCTGTCTACGTAAGTGCGGAGGGCGCGTACTGGACAGAGCAGTGGCAAGGCTGGATCTGCCTCCTCCAAGGGCAGTGCTTGCAGGTTCACCACCTGGTCTCTGAACGGAGTGATGAGAACCTTGGGCGCATATCCAGGCCGGGGTCTCAGGATCACGTGAGAGTCACCCGGCCCGAATTCCAGGCACGCTTCGTCAACCGAAAATGCCTGCAGGTCCCCTACCCTCTTGATGGAGGCCAGTGCACTCAGGAGCGCTGTCTTCATAGACAAGAACTTATAGACAAGAACTTAACATCTACTGACCGCAACGGCTCAAACGGGGCCCTCTGCAGTTCACTTAAAACTACTGAGAGGTCCCAAGAGGGTACGAGAGGAGTACGAGGAGGATGTAGTCTCCTCGCACCCCTCAGGAACCTGATGACCAGGTCGTGCTTACTTACCGGTTTACTGTCCAAGAGGTCATGGTAGGCGGCAATAGCCGCCACATAAACCTTTAGGGTGGATGGAGCCAGCCTTCGATCCAACTCTTCTTGGAGAAATGACAGCACCGACCCGATCGGGCATTTCCAGGGGTCTTCTTGGCGAGAAGAGCACCAACTGACAAAGAGGTTCCACTTCAACGCATAGGCCTGTCTCGTGGACTCGGCCCTAGCGGAAGTGATGGTAGCCACCACCGGAGGTGGTAGGGTACTCAAACCTGCCGCGTCCTATCAAGGAGCCACACGTGGAGGTTCCAGAGATCGGGACGCGGGTGCCACAGGGTGCCGTCTTTGAGAGAGGAGATGTCTCAGAGTAATCGACCAGGGAGGGGCTGTCGCAAGGAGTACTAGTTCTGGGAACCAGGTCCAGCCATGCCAGTACGGGGCGACCAAGATGACAGCACGAAGGGACCACAGGCGCTTCTGACTCCTTAACACAAGATGGCGGGCGAGTTGGGACATGCGCCGGGAGTGTAGACTGCCCTGGTGGTTGATGTATGCTACAACGGCCGTGTTGTCCGACCTGACTTGTATGTGTTGACCCTTCAGCAACGCTCGGAAGCAGTGCAGGGCGTACTGCCAGCAACTCGAGGCAATTGACATGCAGGCGGCGCTGGCTCTCTGTCCTGGAGCCCGCAGCAGCATGTCCCGTAGTGGAAGCATCTGTTGACACAACAACATGCCTGGAAACTCGTTCTAAGGGAATACCTGCCCGTAGAAAACTGAGGATCGATCACTGGGTGAGTGTCTGTCTGCAAGCCCGAGTCACTGAAACCCGGAGCGTGCCAGACTGCCATGCCCATCTCGGGACTCGATCATGAAGCCAGTGCTGAAGCGGTCTCATATGAAGCAATCCGAGCGGCGTCATTAGGGCTGGGCGATATGGCCAAAATTTCATATCCCGATATAGCTCATTTGATATCCCGATAACGATATACATAACGATATAGCAACCTTTCTATTAATTCAGTTTATGAATAGTCTATACAAAATTGCAATGTGGAAATGCAGTTTGAAATGATATACAAAACAAATAAAGGTAGTATGGACTACATTTTTATTTTATTTAGAACCTTTTTTTAAAGCAAGACTGTTAGTAAAGTTAACACCTGCCTAGGGATGTTTACCGATGAACGTTTGACCGATGGCTGACCGTATCAACGTTAACCGATCAAAGTTGTCGGTTAAAATAAATAAAAAAGTGATCTCTAAATTAGGCTATTATAGACAGTGGACTAAACGCTACTACAGTTGGCCGTCTCATTCCAAAATCTTTTTGTGTGATTGAACATATCCCTCGCACTCAATTTTTCATAACTCGCCTGTTTGTACTTAATAAACCAATAAAAACATTTGGCGCGAGGTCACAGCGTTTGGGTTTGCGCGCTCACAAGGTTTGCAAAAAGTAAACACTCGAGGTTAGAGCCAGAGCAGACGACAGTATGAAGCGTGCATTTCGCTTAAGATGGGCTTACATTTGGAAATATATTACATCTTCATTTCAGTGGTAACACATAAGGTGTTGATCGTCTTTCTTTATTATTGTTAGCACTACCTCAAACTAAAGCGGCGTCTCTTCGGAGCGGTCATTTTCTTACATGAGCCGCGGCAATGATTCAAATGAGCTTCTAACGCTGGACAAACGCCTTTATTTTCAACGCGATCACCTTGTACCCAAACCATTTCGAAACTAAGGAGCCATTTGTCCTCTGATTACAAACAAGCTCCTCGGCGCCGCGTTTGCGGGACTCGTGTTTCGCGCTGTGGGGGATTTTAAAAAAGTGACGTGAGTGGAAGGGAGGCTGCAGCGCGTGTGTGTGTGTGAGTGAGAGCGAGAGAGAGACAGAGGGAGCGCGTTTATGTATTGCATGGGCATGCCGTGGCGTGAGGTGCATCTTGACGTAAAATTCTGCCATAAACGCCTTATCGTGGCGTAAGCGATAGAGCCTTATATAAAACGATAGACATTTTCTATCGTCCAGACGATATATTTCGTCATATCGCCCAGCCCTAGGCGTCATCACGGCTGCAGATGCCATATGCCCCAGGAGCCTCTGAAATAGTTTCAGTGGAAACCCCTTGCTGCCTGAGTGGTGCAAGGGCTGCCTCAACAATCTTTGTGAAGATGCGAGGGGACAGAGCTAGCCTGAATGGGAGTACAGCATACTGATATGCCCGCCCTTCGAATGCAAACCGCAGGAACGGTCTGTGTCGTGGAAGAATGGACACATGGAAGTTTCATTAAGTCTCGACTGCAACACGGAGATGGCCATATTCCCGTAGTGGGAAAACAACTTATCCACAAGCGCCGCCTGAGCATGTTGAAAGCCCAAACACGTCAGACAGTGCAAGTGCCCATCAGAAGACACGAGAGACCGGCCACATCTAGAAGTACACGGGGGAGACATCCTGAAAAGGACGTGCCACGTATGAGCTCTTTTTTGAGAGGATAACCTCGCAATCGATGCCGAAGCACCCAGGGACCACGCACCAACTGGATACCGTATCGACTGACCAGCAGGCAGGAAGTATGCGATCGCTGGAATGTGCTGTTGACACCAACACAGACTGCAAGGTCATGTCAACTCAGTTAACTCAGAAGGCTTTAGGAATGAAAGGCTCCGAAGCTAAAACATAATGCGATCATGCCAGCTACTTCCTTATATACCCACGTGGGTAGGCAGAGTTACGCATGCAAATCTCGCATGCCCATGGCATTGGCACTGCCATTGGGCATTTTCTAGATCTCGAAGATGATAGGCTTCTAAGCGAAAACCCCATTCATCAGTCACTGACGTTACTCGGAATGACTGAACTGTATTTATTCAAAATAAAAACATATTTTTATCAATTTAACACATCCTTGCTGAACAAAATTATTGATTTCATTCAAAAAAGAAAGAAACTGACTGACCCGAAATTACTGAGTGTATTGTCACAGGGTGTTTTGGTGTAGGTTCATGTTTCATGTGTTGTGTCTTAATCAGCTCCCTAGTTCAGTAGTCAGGACAAAAGTCAATGGGTTGACTCCCTGATCAGTACACTGACTACTAAACTAGGGAGCAGATTGAGGCACACCCATGTTTTTAGATTCACTGTGCACTTCCTGGTTTTGTCATGTGTTCCCTTGTCATGTCACTCCATGCCCTTATGTGTTCCTGCCTTCGTGCCTCGTGTTCCTGTGTCATGTTGTCATTGGTTTATGGGTTGATCATTGTTCACAGGTCTTGTCATTAGCCCTTGTGTATTTAAGCCCTCATGTTTGCAATAGTCTTTGTCTGTTATTGAATGTGTAAGTCTACTGTTGGTGAGTTTCTGTTCAAGTCAAGTCACGTTTAGTTAAGTCTAGTCTTTTGTTTTGCCAAGCCAAGTCTGTTTCATGTTTTGAGTTAAGTTCAATAAACTGCATTTAGGTTCTCAACCTCACCCACAGTGGCTATCTGTTACATATATTGTTGTTACAAAAGATTTCTATTTTTAAAACATTTGCTGTTCTTTTATTTTATTACTTTTTATTCAACAAAGTATTATAAAAAGTATCACAGGTTATGAAAAATATTAAGCAGCAGAACAGTTTCAAACTTTGAAAATGAATCATCATGTCAGAATGATTTCTGAAGGACACTAAAGACTGGAGGAATGATACTGAAAATGCACCTTTGCATCACAGAAATAAATGATCACTTAAAGTTTATATATGTATATATATGTATATATATATATATATATATATATATATATATATATATATATATATATAGAGAGAGAGAGAGAGAGAGAGAGAGAGAGAGAGAGAGAGAGAGAGACAGCAATTTAATTCATTTTGCACTTGTTTAGAGAACTGCTGAATGATGCATTATAAATTAATATACATAATATTTGCAATATACAAAAAATATACTTTTTTGTCAAAATAGCACAACTAAATTAATTGTGCTTGTTTATGGAACTTGTAAAAATGTAATTATTATAAATAAATAAAATAAATATATTTATATTTTTCCAATAAGTAAATTATATGCATTTATCAGTTATATAAACCACATATATATGCTTATGTAAAACTTTTTATTTTTATTTGGTAAAATATCAAACCTCACTGGTATGAAATGTCTAGTTCTTATACGTTCTTATAAGTTTTTATATGTTTGGGTAGACACTGAAACAGAACAACATATTTAGCATGATTTAAATTTTAAAGCTAACACTGATAAGAAAACATTCCTAATTTGACTTTAATCATGCCCCACCAAAACATCACTTTGGTGACATGTTCAACTTCGTTCCACTTTATTTATTTTAACAGGAATTTAAAAAGTTTATTCATCATTTACTAATAAATGAGAGTAGCAGAATGTGATTGGGTCAAGTTATACATACATTTAGGGTGTTCATATTTAAGATTCTGTCAGTACGTTGAAATTCTTCATATCAGTGTACAACAAAAATGCAGATCACCCTGATTTCACTCATCCTTTTCCCTCTCTTTTTCATTGGTGCTCTACAGCATGTGCTATACTCAATGATAGCACCTCAGGATTTTTTTCAATATTAAAGCATTTGCAGCCAGTACAGAATCACTGTAGAATCTTCCTCTTTACTGTGTTTTGCTGCGTGCATTTTCTTGTCGGTCCCGCTACAACATGTCAATACAGAAAGATCTGAGACCAGAAGCCCGGCTTTAGAACTCTCCTTTCAATTCGATGCTAACGATCAGACGCTCCGATACACGCACGATTAGCCATAGCATATGAAACGGTAGGCAGAAGCCTCTTTGCCCCTCGTTGCTTCCCTATGAACCATAGCAGCATCTATTTTGGCATTCCGGCACTCTTCAAACGCCAAACATTTAGACTATTTACCATTTAAATGATCGCCGTTTTTTATCTAGCAGCCTGTGAGAGTGCTTTCGACATGCACAGATTGACATGCCTATGTTTTTAATGCCTCGGGGCAAACCCTCTGGAGTTTAAAACCAACAGACTTTCTGCTAGTGCTGAGAAAACAGCATTTGATCTCTGAAGGAGCAGCAGCCACACTAATGATGATATGCAAGCGCTAGCTAACTTTTTGCAGGGAGGAAGAAGAGAGAGTGGAAAAAGAAGAAGGAAAAAAAAACGCAAAGTATGACAACTCCCAAAGGTGAGATCTGTGCCAATGATTTGTTTGCTCTTCCTTCAGGGCTTCAAGAATTCGTTTATTTTTCCTGATATATTTCCATCCTATTAATTCATCTCTTTTTAAGGTCAAGTTTGCACTAATATCTCCAAAATAAATGTCTCAAAAGAGGGATGAATATTGCATTTAGAGAGCACCGAGTTTTAAGAGACAGCTGTAGGAAGAGGCAGGGACGTGATGTTGAGATATCCCAGTCGAGATGTTAGCTAGCTAGAGCTGTGATAGGAATTGTATCACACACAGGCTACACCAGAGACGAGCCAAACCCCATGCCGACTGCCGTAATTATTAGCTGCAAACGGACTCAGCTTGAGCACTATTAGAGCGGATTAACAAACGTTCTAGCCATAATTATCAAAGGTGCAAAAGCAGGTGTTTAGAAGCTGAATTAACGGAGGAGGAACCACGGCACTGCTGAGAGCACATCAGGAGAGAGCGAGACACATCAAGATGGAGCAGAAAAAGAAAAAAAAAACTTCATTAAAAAACTGTAAATTTGTTCCCTGACTTTTTGTCTAATTTTCAGATTGCCGGGACTTGCTCTATTGTCGCCAGTTTTAACACGTGATTAAACAGCACATGGGATGAGGGGATCTGTTGGAAACAAATCATCAGGGGAACACTTCTGTGTTTCACGGCAGATGTTTGTTCATAGACGGACTGGAGAAGTGTGGCCGTTTCCCCAAGGATAGGCAGGAAGTGGTGAGGTTTTGGGTGTTAGAAAAAAAGTATGAAAGATGCTCTTACCGGTGTTTTGTAAACGGATTCATAATTTGCATTTATTATTCTCATTCCCTCTCTATCTTTCCATTTTGTCCCTGAGGAAATAACCAGAAAAACAGTTCTAATGACAACAATATGCAGGCTATTACACTTTCTTTTGTAAATTTACAAATCAAATTCCCATCATTGTCAGCAGTGAGGGTGGGTTATCAGACAGTGTTGAAAGTGCAAAAAATTAGGTAATGTAGCCCCTTGTTTGCACATAAACACACTACCTTTTGACAGTTTTGGGTTGGTAATATTTTTGGATCACAGAGCCAGCACTCATTTGATCAAAAATTTAATAACATTATATTATGAAATATTTATTACAATTTAAAAAAGTTTTGTATTTGGATAGGTTTTAAAATGTAATTTAGTCCTGTGATGGCAAAGCTGAATTTTCAACATTAACTTTTGCATCACAAGATCCTTCAGAAATCATTCTTATAAGCTGATTTGATGCTTAAGTAACATTTTTTTTATTATTATCAATGTTGAAAACAGATGTGCTAATGGAAACCATGAAGCATTTTAGAAATTTAAAAATAGCATTGATAAGAAATAGATATATTAATTAGAAATGTATTTCGCTTTTGATCAATTTAATGCATTCTTGCTGATTAAAAGTTATGTGTATACACACATGCACATTCTTGTACATCTATCTTTGTGAGGACAAAATGCAATCTCTAGCTCCGTACACTAACCCTACCCATCACAACTAACTAACCTAAACTCTTACTCTAAACCTACCCTTAACCAAGTCTTGAACATCAGACAGGCCTTTTAAAAGGGCCTCAGAAAATGGGGACTGACCAAAATGTCCTCACTTTAATCTCTTTGTCGGCACTCCAAAGGTCTAAAACTCAAACCGGTCCTCACAAAGATAGTTGTACAAACACAATTCCAAAAAAGTTGGGACACTGTACAAATTTTATTCAGAATACAACATAGATGACATCAAATATTTAAACTGATGTATCATTTTAAGGGAAAAATAAGTTGATTTGAAATTTCTTTGCATCAACACATCTCAAAAAAGTTGGGACAAGGCCATGTTTATTACTGTGTGGCATCTCCTCTTCTTTTTATAACAGTATGCAAACATCTGGACTGTGGAGACAAGTTGCTTAAGTTTAGGAATAGTAATGTTGGCCCATTATTGTCTAATACAGGATTCTAGTTGCTCAGCTGTTTTAGGTCTTCTTTGTCACATCTTCCTCTTTATGATGCGCCAAATGTTTTCTATGGGTGAAAGATCTGGATCCTTCCCAGATCCTTCTTCTACGCAGCCATTATGTTGTAATTGATGCAGTATGTGGTCTGGCATTGTCATGTTGGAAAATGCAAGGTCTTCCCTGAAAGAGACGACGTCTGAATGGGAGCATATGTTGCTCTAGAACTTGGATAAACCTTTCAGCATTGACGGTGCCTTTCCAGATGTGTAAGCTGCCCACGGCACATGCACTCATGCAACCCCATACCATCAGAGATGCAGGCTTCTGAACTGAGCACTGATAACAACTTGGGTTGTCCTTGTTCTCTTTAGTCCGGATGACATGGTGTCCCAGTTTTCCAAAAAGGACTTCAAATTTTGATTCGTCTGACCACAGAACAGTTTTCCACTTTGCCACAGTCCATTTTAAATTAGCCCTGGCCCAGAGAAAAGGCCTGCGCTTCTGGATCATGTTAAGATATGGCTTCTTTTTTGACCTAAAGAGTTTTAGCCGGCAATGGCGAATGGCACAGTGGATTGTGTTCACCGACAATGTTTTCTGCAAGTATTCCTGAACCCATGTTGTGATTTCCATTACAATAGCATTCCTGTATGTGATGCAGTGCCATCTAAGGGCCCGAAGATTACGGTATGGCTTTCCGGCCTTGACCCTTACACACAGAGATTGTTCCAGATTCTCTGAATATTTGGAAGATATTATGCACTGTAGATGATGATAACTTCACACTCTTTGCAATTTTTCTTTAGGAAACTCCTTTCTAATATTGCTCCACTATTTTTCACCACTATTTTTTAGCATTTGGGGAATTGGGGATCCTCTGCCCATCTTGACTTCTGAGAGACACTGCCACTCTGAGAGGCTCTTTTTATACCCAATCATGTTGCCAATTAAGCTAATTGTAAAAGTGGAAAATTGGTCCTCCAGCTGTTCATTATATGTACATTTAACTTTTCCAGCCTTTTATTGCTAACTGTCCCAACTTTTTTGGAATGTATCTGTCATGAATTCCAAAATGAGCCAATATTTGGCATGACAAAATGTCTCACATTCAACATTTGATATGTTATCTATATTCTATTGTGAATTCCTATTGAATATTATTGTATTCCTTTTTTATTCACAATTTTCTTGCATGCAAGATACTCAAAGGTAGTCAACACTGTGCACCTCAAAATAAGTTAAATATTGCTATACTGTTAAGAACTCGCATTTTGATCACAGAAAGGGCAAATCATATTAAGGCCCCAATACTTCCATTGTAACTTTTCACTCCCCCAACCCCTCAAATTTAGGGCCCAATTCTGAATATATTTATACTATAAAGAGACTCAAACTTGGCTTTCAAGATACAGTAAGATGTTTTTTTGGCTTAGGCATGAATAAAAAATATTAAAATATTAATCTGCAACAAAAAAAAGCAACACACTTCTTTAAATTTGACTTAGTGGTGTTGCGTCAGTGAAACCTCAAACCTTTATTTCAAGCAAGCACAGAAGAGAGAACTGACAATTAATGAGATCTGCCTATGTTGGACTCATTCCCAATCGGTATCAGTGCAGTCAAAGGCTAAATTTGACAATAGGCAGTATAAATAATATAAAACAAATATGAAAACATACCTATAGTCCTTTTAGAGAGCTAAATGAGGGACCTTGACCCTGGGTGCCATCAGGAACACCAGGTCAAAGGAGGCCTTCTGTGCTTATAGCCCCCTCTCTGCCCTCCTTTGGCAGGTGAACAGACAAGGGCCTCACCCACAGACTGTAGACTCTTTTACATTCACGCTAAGGGAACGGATGCCCTGATGGATGCCAGTTCACGCACCCCGCAATCATGGGCACACCTGCCTGGGCGTAAACACCAAAACGAGGGTCACCGCTGCGAGTCTGATGGGGGTAGGACCCTTGGCTTTACCAAGGCCACAGATCCCAATCTGGCGTATGTATGGACGGCTCTGTCAACAAACGGATCCCCTGTCTTAGCGCAAAAGATGATGTCGGCTGCTGTCCGTGGTGACTTTAACTGGCATGTAAGAAGCTAAAGGGCATAAAACGCAGAAGACTGGTCCGGCACCCGCACAAGTATGTCCAAACGCCATAACACGCTGTTTCCAAACGGGTCCTGACCTCTAGCTCTAGGGCAAACAGGCCGGGTTGAAGTTATTCATGTCGAGTCTGTGTCTCCTCCACCATCTTCACTTACACATAAGGAGCGGTGGCTTGTTTACCGCTGCCCTGGCCTCGCCTGCCAGGGACCGTTCTAATCACATTACCAATTTTGCATTAGCAATTTTACCTCGTACGTCTCACATAATGGCTGACACGTATCGTAGATCTTGATTTCTGCAGGAAGCATTTAGAGTGAAGCTTAGTCTCCTGAGATCTAACCATTTGTACCTGACCCTTTTGCAGGGCAGTATGATGTATTTTTGTATGTTAAACAGCGTTTTTTTTTTAAGTCACACGTAGACTTCCCTTGACTGACCCCTAGGGGCTGCCGTGAGCTGATGTTATATGTGCATTTTAATGGTTTATAAGCAATGACCAACTGCGAAAACAAACTTTTCAGATGAAGCTACAGATTTGGACCGTTCCCAACGAGAGGACAAACCGATCATTTTTCCTCTTCAGTGCCTTCCAACATCTCGTTCTTATTTTGGCATCGCACGTCCTCCTCTGTGCGGAGTAGAGGAAAGGAGAGGAGAGGAGGTGAGAGAACGAACACAGGAGAGAAACCGACAGAGAGAGGGAACGTCTCGAAGCACAATCGATCTTTGTTGAACAAACTCCTAGCAGATGGCGCTGTGTGTTGGTGACACATTGCCACCCACACTGCTGACTGACTCACTGTTTGCCACGTTTGTGATAAATCACTAAGCTCGAACGATACTGTACCGTAAACATCATTCGGCTCGACACAAACAAGCTCCGATATGAACCTTCATTCAATCCGCTTGATGCCTAAGTAAATACGCATCAATCAAAATCATCTTTTCATACCTGGAAATCTCTTAGGTACCTTTATTTGTCTCACAGCTAGGGCCATGGCTTGAATTCATGGGACCTGGGACAAAAATTATAAGTGTAGGATCAGCAGTGTAAAGACTGGGTTGCTCTCGTCCTTTAAGAAATAAAAATAGAAACAAACAATCAATGGTTGACATGCCATAAGTATAGAGCTATAAACATTCTCATGCCATAGCGCAGATCATTTGTTCTGAATTTAATGAGAAATGTTGAGTTCATATTGAAATCACTCACCAAAAGACGTTACAGAGATCTGCACTGAATCTGAAATCTGAGAAGTAGAAAGGCACAATTTCCTCTCTCATTTAATCTCATTATCATCTGAGTTTAGATGTTAAAGATACATGCACTCACAAACATATGATTTATATATGTGCAAAACAAAGAAAGCAAAAAACTTGACTGACCATGTCATGTTCTTGCAGTTACAACAGTTGCTGAGAACTCTTCAGAAACAGGAGATGTGAAAGATTAATGGGATTTCTTTCTTTGGTGTAAACTATGAGATGCAAAAAAATCTCCATCTGATTTTATTCTTATCTAGAAGAAACAATGGGAAATTAAAGACATTTCATTTACTTTATTTCTTACGAGAAGTCACAAAGTCCATAACGTTCATACTGTATATGTGAATATCACAATTTAACAAAAAAATACCTTAAAATGAACCTGGGTTACAGCGCAAACTTTAAACTATACTAACCGTGGCATGTTCCTTCAGTCCCAACTTTAATTGTCCTTTTGTATAAAACTTGATTAAAAGCATATTGTCACGACTGTACGTAATACAGTACATGTTTAGGGAGGAGAATTTGGGCTGGAGCTGAATGAACAGACTATTCCACAGAGACAGGAAATCTTCAGCGGCTCTATCTCTGATGAGTATCAGCTATTAGCTGCTTTTGGCTGGATATTCTCCTGGGCTCGGCTTCTGCTGAGCGCTGGGATGCACTGCTCTCTCCTTATCATGCCTGTCCACCTGTCACACTTGGCCCTTCTGTCCAGTCCCTGCTGCGTTAACTGTTAAACACACACTCACACACACATTACTCACTCATCTAATCAATCACTTGAACACCAAGCCTTTTGCATGTTTAAATCGCAGTCTACCTACCTAAGTGTGCCATGTGCCCCCTTGAATTAGTAAGCCAAGTGGATCTTGAGTGTGACATATCTAATAAATACATGTATATTCACAAACATATATTACATGTGTTTTTATTTTGTATATAACCTTAAAAATCTATATTGCATACATGAATTAAAAACAATAAAATTATATGATAGAGATGGGTAATATAATTACTATATTATAATATAATTCAAATTTAATCTATAATATAATATAATATAATATAATATAATATAATATAATATAATATAATATAATATAATATAAATCACATGACAATCCTGTTGGAAATCTTTCTTTAACTCTATAACTATTTGATTTTGTTAATCAGTAAAATACATTTTAAAACATCACATTTCCCATTAAAATTAATTTATTAACCTTAAAAAATAGGGTACCACTAGAATTTCTTATACAATTCAGTGAACTAAGACTGTCACTGGTGCTCCCTCAAAAAAAGGTACATGATGCCCAGAATAAAGGTCTTTGGCATCCTCAAGGAATCAGAAAGAAAGAAAATTACAGTCAAAGACTTGTGCACATGCACTAATGTGAATAATCACTCAAATTAATGCGTATAACGCTTAAAAACTCAGTCCGACATTCACCAGCCAAAGGTCATCTCGCAAAGGCCCAGTGGACACAGATTGTGTGCCAAGCCGACACGTTTATTCTTGCATTTCAAATGCGCTTTCAAAAGGCAGAGTGAAGCAGGAAACCTCCAAACTCTTGCCGTGACAGAGTTAAAACTGCAGGTCGCCCTCATGCGATCACAGAGACTAGAACTGCTGTGACAGGTTTTCTCCTCGCACTCTTCCACTGTGCTGTTCCATAAAAGCTCACGCGCTTTGACGCTAATGTTTTTCCGAAACCCTCCCTTAACGACGCTGAAATAAAGTCCTTCCCCTGAGGAGACACTGGCATTAGAGTCAAGCCAAGTCGCGATAGTGCCACCACCGCGGCACCGGTTTATTCGCGAGCGCTCGCTGCCGCTATTGACTCGCCGGATTAGCGCGCCGCACATGAGCCCCCCTCGGCCCCCACCGCCAGGATCCGCGAGAACAGAATGGGGTCAGAGGCGCGTTAGGACAGAACACACTTAGATGCACCAGATTAGATTATTTGAAGCCCTTTGCAGAGCTCTCGTCTTGACAACAAATATCCCCAGGCCACTCGGAGATGGTCACTGGGCGACTGCTCGCGACGTGGCAAAAACAATGTGTTGATTTTGATCTAGCGTGGAGCCGCTCCCTCTGTCCATAGCAGTTATGTAAATAAACGTGTCATTCGGGAGGTTAAAGCTAATTTCAGACCCTCCGTTTTAGATTATGTCAAAGAAAGAGGAGCAGAAAAACACGCTCGTGACCTTTCGGCTAAGGCTGTCTGTGTGGCTAATTTACAAGTGCTGTGTTAAAGTCCGGGGTCAGGCGCTTTAAATGGCTGGGCATTCTTTCCATTGCCAGTTTCATTAAAAAAGCATTGTGGGCTTCAGGACGTGCAACTCTCTAGATCTGACCTCTGCATCACGGAGGCATGCTCTGTTAAATTAGTCTGATGTGTTGCCCTGAGCGCATGTAGCATTTAGTCTATTGTCCACTTTCACCTCACAGCTCTCGCCTTTAACCCTTTGCATTTAATAACGTGTTCCTAATGGAAATCTACATCTCGGAATGACGGACTGGGTTGCTGCGAGAGAGAGAGAGAGCAGCCTTTCGAATCCAGTGCCAGCCAAATGTGGGTTTTGTCTTCCCTTTAATCTCCTCATCCATCCTTTCACTCCTTTTTCCCCCCTTCTTTGTTGTTCTCATCAGAAAGCGAGATTTGCATTGCTCTTCGGTGTCCTATCCTATCTCTTTTGTTCTCGCTCTCTCTCCTGATTTGACTGGATTGTGGAAGAGAGATGATTGTGTAGCCTCAGGTAAGATTTTGTAGCTTTACATATCAAAGTCACTAAATATCTTTTTCTCTCACACACGGGCGTAAAGGGAGGGGGCTTGTCGAGGGGGGGAAAGTTCCAAGCCAAGTTTTTTACGGGGGATTGTTTGCTTTAGCGTATGAGAAGAACAAATCCAGCGAAACAAAAGGGATTACGGAGCAGTGTCGCTGTTGTGTTATTTATCTATTCCGCTTCTTCTCTTTTTTTCCAGGGCGATGTGTCAATGTCAGGAGAATCAACGTGCAGGCGTTCGGTAAACACGGGAAACTAAACAAGGTGTTTGTAAATGGCAGAAAATGGGGCTGATCTCTCAACTCTTCCTCTTTTGTGCGCTAACATCGCCGTCTTTCCTTCTAACTGCCGAGGAAAATACATAGCCGGCGTGATTCATCATCTATACATAATGTAATACCGCATGAGCTTCAACGGCTCAATCAGTTATGTTATTTCAAGATTAAACTATTAAATACTCACATCTAATAAAATATCTATACGATTTGGGATTAATATTCCATATTGAGAATCAATCAACAAACAATGTTCTTTGAATGAATTTTTCAAGAGCCTTAGAGCTCAAGTGAAGAATGAAAAGCGAGATGGATGTACAAATTTAAAAGATCAGATATAAAAGAGATACACTGTAGATTTTAGTACAGAACACAAATGGTTTCTGTATCCATCTTCGAAAAATATACACACAACACTTCTTATGCTAAAAGCATTTCCTTTACGCAATTTTAGGCTGCTTTAATTCCAACTGCAGCTGTTTATTTTCAGGCCCTGAGGACTTGTTTGTGATGTAAAGATTGTGAGGGCTACGAGACATAATGCTATTGATTTGCTTGCGAATCGTGTGGACAGCGACCATGCAGCAATCTGGGGCAACGTCAGAGCATGTGTGTGTACCACATCAGAGCTCTGCAGAGAGGACATGACAACGTTTTGATACGGTCATCATGTTCTCATGCCTGATGCCCTGTAATTCCTCTCTGACAGAGTCCAGACATAATAGGATCCATATGGGGCTGCTGGAGACCGCTAGATCAGCACCAAAGATAGACAGGACCAGAAATGGTCCATCATCACGACTCCATCAAACTAGTATCAGCGTCATTCCCGCGGCCCACCCCCAGTCCATTCCCTGACCGTCTGATGCATATTTCACACAAAAAAGCAAGCACTTTCTCAAACTGACAAGCTTTAAAGTGATTGGCTAGAGTCAGCGTGCACAAACCTGCAGGAAAACAAAGTTGTGCCTATGAAGTAATGGGCTGCTCAAAATGACACATCCATACTCAAAATTTAACCATAGAATGTTACGGTTACTATGCACCAAGTATTGAGGTCTCTGTGTTCACGTGTCACGTTACTACCATTACGTAGATATGGTTTCTAAACAATATCTATTGTGTTATTTACTTAGATGTTTCTAAGTAAAACATACACTTTAAAAGCATGGTTTAATTCAGAGTAAAAAAGAAAAAAGTATGTCAAAGTAAACATAAACTAAGTAGAAATCACTCAACCTTTTACTGGCCAAGTTAAAAACGTACTCTCTTTGTTAATTTTTACTTAACTTAGTTAAGTATAGTTTACTTAACTCCATATGTGAAATGTACTTAAAAATATGCATGTAAAACCTTGATTTTTTTGTTGTAAAAGTACATTTTACTTGTTTTTTCCCCTGCAGTGTAATAAATAAATAAAAATCTAATGTAAAGAATAATTTGTACTAAAATATATTATAAATGTATTACATTATATTATACTTAATTTACAGTATATGCAATTAATTGCAAGTAAACTATAAATTTACAACATTATGAATTATTATGTTACGTTACACGTATGGCCACTGACTGTCTATATATAATGCAATATAACCATAATATAAAAAGTTATTAAATTATACAAAATTAATAGTTTTTAAAAGCACATTTTTTTTAACTTCTGATTATGAAAATAGAACAGTTTAAAGGTATAATAGTGATATGATTAAAATAGTGATATATACTTAGTGAGATAATCTCTGGAACTATAGTTTGTCTCTGTCCCTATAAAATAAATAAAATAAATAAAATAAAATAAAATAAAATAAAATAAAATAAAATAAAATAAAATAAAATAAAATAAAATAAAAATAAAATAAATAAAATAACATAATATAATATAACATAACATAATATAATATAATATAATATAACCAAACAGAGAACAAGCAATTTAAAGAATAGATGGATGTATTGTATGATATATTTTCCATCTATGTTCAAACCACTTATTCTACATAGAGTGGAAGGTTTATTTTTATATTAAATTATATTATATTATTTTTAAAGGCCAATTGAATCCTTCCAGACCTTGTATTTCTAACTTGTGCTGGCCATAAACTTGAAGATTTATTTTTTAAGCCTGATATTTACAACTCTTGACCAGGCTACCTCTGACAGGAATATAATGTTAAAAAACAGTTAAAACTGTCCTCATGTCTGTGGTCTGCCACTGTTTTAAAATCAGTTAAGATCTGAAAATCGTCTAGTGTGTCCAAGGCAATAGACATATTCCTATATCACAATTTTACTTGTCAGCTTATGTGCTTTTGAAAACTATTGATACTTTCTTAAAAACTATTGATACTTTCTAAATTCGTCCAAGAACTCCAACTGCAAAAGCATCTGTATCTGTGGCCCATAAAAAGTCACTTGGATGTGCCTCTCAAACCCTCACAAATTAGCCTGTGACTTACAATGGAGAAAAGCATGGTGAGAAAAAGAAGAAAGAGGGAACGTCTGGTTGCTGTCTTGTCCATGTCACTCTGAGAGTGTCAGTGCTCGGCATGCTGGGATGTGTAGTCCCCTGGGCCCGCGCGGGGCGCATGTAGCTTCTAATTGGACCTGTTAGGGTCAGCAATTAGTGTACAGCCATCAAGAACTCACGACAGCTTCTCCTTTCATGCTACTTCCAGTCCCTCAGTGAAGACAGAGACATATCCAGAAGGCCTAAGAGAGAGAGAGAGAGAATATGAATCCAGAGCAACACATGGAGTTTGGAAGAGTAGGACAGCTGCAGGGTTTTTTTGTGTGTGTGTGTGTGTGTGTGTGTTTGTGATAGAGGGACAGAACTTAATGGGACGTGTTCGTTGCCCAAGGCTCAAAGAGTTGAATCCATCTGTTATTTTTTTGGATGCTTGAACCAACTGCGGCTCCTCTAACAAAGGCCACTTTGTAGAACTGTCTTGTTCTTGAACTACTGCCGCTGCTGCAACACTGTGCTCCCTTTGTTAAACACACAATGATTAATCTAGCAAATGAAGGTGTTTGGCCCAGCCATCAGGTGGCAGTCAGGAGCAGTTAGAGGCATTCTTGGGCCCCGGTTGCCATGGTAACCCTCAGACAGACGCTAGCCGTGCTGAGGAAGCAACGGCCTCGAGAAACCATATTATGGACTTAAAATCAGCTGTACTGAGCTGTGCTACTGTTGACATTACAGTGAGCTTAAGTGTTTTCTTTAAGCGTCTGGCTGCTATTTCAGTCTAGAAAGGTTCAAACAACAAAATGTTTCAAACATATGATTTAAGATAAAACATGATATTTATTTTAAAGCAGTGGTTTTAAAGCCTTTTTGACTCAGATAATGTATACTGTCCAAAACCATATTCAAAGACCCCAAATTTAGGATATATATTAACAGTATTTCTGCTTTAACTATAAAAATGCTCCTTGTTTTCAAACTTTTAAAAAAAAAGTCTTGATACATTAAATTAACCACATTTCCTTTAAACTTCATGATTACATACATGATTCTGTTCTTCAATACAAACAAACGTTTTAGAAAAGTGAGGAAAAAGTGTGTTTTTTCTTACTTTTAATTATTTGAATATATTAGTAATGTATTAATTGTAATGCTTTAAGTCATCCTGGGGCCCCCTGGTTGAGAACCACGGGCCTTTTCATGTTGACCAGTAATAACATTTAGATGTTATTACTGGTCAACGCGTAAAGTCATTTGCAACCCATTTTACTTCCGTAATGTGGCGTTTATTTAGATGTACAACACAAAAAAGCCTGGAACCCAAGATTTCAGTGGATTGTGTCCATACCCATTTCTGAGTAAGGTTTTTGGTCGGGACATAAAGGCTGAAGGTCAAGTTCACTACCTAGAACATCTTTTTTGGATCTGAAATGTTTAGCTTTTTCTAACTTACTTGCATAACCTGAAAAAGGAGGGGGATAAAGTTACATTACATTAATTAATAGATACTTAATAGCCCGCATGACCAAGGTGAAATCATTTAAAAAAAGGACATTTTGATGAAAGATTATGAAGACAAAGGGTTTCACAGAGAAGACTAAAGCCAAGACCCAGACTAAAATGCATGATTGAGCTGTTCACTGAAAGCAACTTGCATTAGCATATCTAAAAAAAATATGTCAGTGCAACTGTTTTATCTCAAGATGCACAACAGTAAGGTTTTCATAAGCCACATTTATAAAAGCTACTTAAATGTTCTAATGAAACTAAGGCCTAATCCTGGCTTATTCTAAGCCCTGTCTGTGAAACCAGACCTTTTTTTATTTAAAGTGCACTAATCATTTTTAATTCCATGTTGACTGTTATTCACATTTATTTTTCAGATTTGTGCCCCTAAGTGTGCACTTGAATTGTCCTGTTGTGTGACAAACATTCTATGTAGTCTCTAAATTAATAGATGGTCATGAAAGCTGCATGCATAATAATAATAAAAAAAGTTGTATAGTTTATTTTCTTTAAGCTCTTTGTTTAGCTAGGGCTGCATATACAAGGAATGAAATGAAAGGTGCTTTATAAATATAATTCAATTTAACTCCAGCTACAGCATTCTTGCATTTAAAGATGTGACATTGCTTTGGGCAAGGCCGAGCGAAATCAACCTTTTTCCAACAAGACGTCCGAAACCCCATCCAAACCTGACCAGAGAGCCAAAGACATTTTTGTAGAGAATAGTTGTCATGGTAATGGAAACAATTCTTTCTAATTTTTCCCTTTTTTGTCCTATTTTTTTACCACCCACAATCAATGCTTTGAATGTGCTGACTGATTTAGCTGTGCTCCACAGACAAATCAATATTTAGGGAGATGTGAACAGCGGGATCAGGCGAGGTTTCGATAATTAAAAGCAAAGCTGACGACGCCATATGAACCTTGTGTGAACGAAATGGAAGTCATATATCATTGTGATAGTCCTGCGTGATGGATTATTGCAAGACTTCATGAAGAACTCAGGCCATCTGACAGAGTAGCCGGTTCAAACTGAATGTACTTGGACAAGAATCACCCTTTCATCCAGTCTTTTCTTCATCCTAGACACCATGAAAAGAACTTTCAGTTAGGAGCATCAACGTGAAGTCTAAGTGCTCAACTTGACGACATTCCACAGCTACTCCTGCGCCACTAGTTTTGGACATTTAGCAAAACTGTTGCACATGTTTTTAAACAAAAGCTAAAATAACTTGTCACACACCCCCACACTCCTACACTCCCAGCATGCAATGCAAAGGACTACCTGACCTCCTGCCGTTGCCTGGGAGCCGAGTCACCCACACAGCTGGTGTGTATGTGCGCGTTTGTGTGCGCAAAATACTGGCACTGGCCCAGGATAAAGTTATCTGATACTGTACTGCCCCCACATCCATGAACAACAGTGAAGAACAAGAGAGAAGAGAGATGTGGCAGGCCTCCTCCGCAGGGAAAGAGAGAAAAAGAGACTGGGAGAGACACAGATGGAGACAGAGTGAGATCTGTCATGAGTTTGAGTGTTGAGACTGTGGAAATGCTGTAAATGTGTGAAGAGGATGCAAAAGTTTTTGATTTGAAGCGCGCATGCATTGTTATGCTCGACTCCTGATGTACTGGCTCTCAAATAGTAGTGGCAAACAAGTACTGCACACACTTAGACCACCCACACAAACTTCAGGGTGAAAAAACTAATCAAAATGGTTTGAGTTTTAAGTTTTACTGCTTGTGTCCACAGTTTTAAGAGAATAGCTTGCGCACAAAAAAAGAAAAGACTGCCATTATTTATTTACCGCCATTCCGTTCCAAACCTGTATGATTTGTGTGAGGAATAGACTAAAATAAAAGGTGGTAATTAGAATATTCAAATGCAACTTTTCAAACTCCTTATACACTCACCTAAAGGATTATTAGGAACACCTGTTCAATTTCTCATTAATGCAATTATCTAATCAACCAATCACATGGCAGTTGCTTCAATGCATTTAGGGGTGTGGTCCTGGTCAAGACAATCTCCTGAACTCCAAACTGAATGTCAGAATGGGAAAGAAAGGTGATTTAAGCAATTTTGAGCGTGGCATGGTTGTTGGTGCCAGAAGGGCTGGTCTGAGTATTTCACAATCTGCCCAGTTACTGTGATTTTCACGCACAACCATGTCATGGTTTACAAAGAATGGTGTGAAAAGGGAAAAACATCAGTAACGAACTGATAAAAACAAACAGTATGCGGCAGTCAGGTGTGCGAAAATGCTTGTTGATGCGAGAGGTCAGAGGAGAATGGGACGACTGATTCAAGCTGATAGAAGAGCAACTTTGACTGAAATAACCACTCGTTACAACTGAGGTATGCAGCAAAGCATTTGTGAAGCCACAACACACACAACCTTGGCAGATGGGCTACAACAGCAGAAGACCCCACCGGGTACCACTCATCTCAACTAAAAATAGGAAAAAGAGGCTACAATTTGCACAAGCTCACCAAAATTGGACAGTTGAAGACTGGAAAAACGTTGCCTGGTCTGATGAGTCTCGATTTCTGTTGAGACATTCAGATGGTAGTCAGAATTTGGCGTGAACAGAAAGAGAACATGGATCCATCATGCCTTGTTACCACTGTAGGCTAGTGGTGGTGGTGTAATGGTGTGGGGGATGTTTTCTTGGCACACTTTGGGCCCCTTAGTACCAATTGGGCATCGTTTAAATGCCACGGCCTACCTGAGCATTGTTTCTGACCATGTCTATCCCTTTATGACCACCATATACCAATCCTCTGATGGCTACCTCCAGCAGGATAATGCACCATGCAACAAAGCTCGAATCATTTCAAATTGGTTTCTTGAACATGACAATGAGTTCACTGTACTAAAATGGCCCCCACAGTCAACAGATCTCAACCCAATAGAGCATCTTTAGGATGTGGTGGAACGGGAGCTTCATGCCCTGGATGTGCATCACACAAATCTCCAACTGCAAGATGCTATCCTATCAATATGGGCCAACATTTCTAAAGAATGCTTTCTAAAGAATGCTTGTTGAATCAATGCCACGTAAAATTAAGGCAGTTCTGAAGGCGAAAGAGGGTCAAACACAGTATTAGTATGGTGTTCCTAATAATCCTTTAGGTGAGTGTATACCGATCAGGCATAATAACATTATGACTTTACTTCAATTATTTACTTGTGAAACTAGTGAATAACACTAGATGACTGGGCCAGAGCATCTAAAAAACTGTAGCTCTTGAGGGGTGTTCCCGGTCTGCAATGGTCAGTATCTATCAAAAGTGGTCCAAGTAACAGTGGTTAACCAGTCATGACTTAGGTCAAGATCAAACAGACGAGCTACTGTAGCTCAAATTGCTCAAGAAGTTAATGCTGGTTCTGATAGGAAGGTTTCAGAATACACAGTGCATCGCAGTTTGTGGCATACATAGGGGGCTGCATAGCCCCAGGCCAGTCAGGGTGACCACGCTGACCCCTGTCCAAAAGTGCCAAAAGTGGGCATGTGCGCATCAGAACTTGACCATAGAGCAATCAAAGAATGTGGCCAGGTCTGATGAATCATGTTTTCTTTTACATCATATGGATGGCCGGGTGTGTGTGCATTGCTTAAATGTGGAAAACATGGCACGAGGATTCACTATGGGAAAAAGGCAAGTCGGTGGAGCCGGTATGATGCCTTGGGCAATGTTATGCTGGGATACCTTGGGTCCTGCCACCCATGTGGATGTTTGACACATACCACCTACCTAAGCATTGTTGCAGACCATGTACACCCTTTCATGGGAACAATATTCACTGTAGGCTGTGGCCTCATTTAGCAGTATCACAGAGGAAAAATGTTTTGAGGTGTTGACTTGGCCTCCAAATTCCCCAGATCTCAATCCAATTGAGTATCCGTGGGGTGTGCTGAACAAACAAGTCTGATCCATGGAGGCCCCACCTCAAAACTTACAGAACTTAAAGGATTTGTTGCTAACATATTGGCGCCAGATACCACAGCACACCTTTAGGGGTCTAGTGAAGTCCATGCCTCAACGTGTCAGGGCTATTTTGGCAGCAAAAAGGGGGACCAACACAATATTAGCTCATAATGTTATGCTTGATTGTGTATTCTTTAATAGATATATTTATATATCTACACTTATTGTTCAAATACGTCTCAGGCTGCATTAAGTTATCGAAATTACAATAATAAATGTAACGTATTACTGATGGCAAAGCTGAATTTTCAGCATCATTACTCCAGTCTCAGTGTGACATGATCCTTCAAAAATTATTCTAATATGATTTGATGCTCAAAAAACATTTCTTATTATTATTGATGTTGAAAACAGTTGTACAGCATAATGCTTTTGTGGAAACCATGATTTTTTTCATACTATTTCATAACATTTTAAATGTCCTTTGAATCAATTGAATGCAACCTTGATGAAAAAAAGTATTAATTTCTTCCAAAAAAAAAACAAATTTCAGAACAGTAGTGTATATATCTAAATACATTTATGTGGGTGTAATAATATTAGACATATGCATATTTATATGAAATGCAGCTATTTCAAAATAGTTTCCCACACAGTACTATCGTTTACCAAGTTATATGGGCTATTTATGGTGTTTATCTTTTTGGAGCTTGGAAGACTGTGGTCAGCATTCGTTGTCATTGTATAGGAAAGAGCAGCACATACATTCCGCTAAACATCTTGTGCTCTGTTAAAGAAAGAAATTAATTTAAATAATTTTAAAAGTAGTGCCGGGAATAGTACAAGACCTTCAAATGAACTTCAACATACCATTGCATGTTTTCGTCAAGCTAATATGATCAGCTGAACTGCACATATCTTGCTGAGAGATGACACAGAAATTTATTCTTTTCAGCAAACTCACAGGTGTAAGCCACTTTTCTGAGCTAGCGCTCTGTCTCTTTTCCCTGTCTGTAAGGCGGCAAATGTTTTTAAGTAGAGTAAGCAGACTTTGGCAGAATTTGGCTGAATAATGTTATTGTTCTCAAACTCAGGTGAAGTTGTGGGGTTCATTTTAAATGCTGGCTCTAAAACTGCAGAGTTTATTACTTGTATTATTTAGTATGGCGCTAGCAACACCAAAGTCATAGACAGTATTGTTATTTTTTAGTAAAACAAAATCTATTAAAAACTGTTTACGCTAATTGGGAAATAAAATACAAATATTGTGTGAAAACTTAAAACTTAAAAACGAATAGGCTGTTCCCAGTGCTGTATCAAGGCACCTCAGTGGGAAGTCTGTGGGAAGGAAAAAGTGTGGCCAAAAACGCTGCACAACGAGAAGAGGTGACCGGACCCTGAGGAAGATTGTGGAGAAGGACCGATTCCAGACCTTGGGGGACCTGCGGAAGCAGTGGACTGAGTCTGGAGTAGAAACATCCAGAGCCCCCGTGCACAGGCGTGTGCAGGAAATGGGCTACAGGTGCCGCATTCCCCAGGTCAAGCCACTTTGGGCTACAGAGAAGCAGCACTGGACTGTTGCTCAGTGGTCCAAAGTACTTTTTTCGGATGAAAGCAAATTTTGCCTGTCATTCGGTAATCAAGGTGCCAGAGTCTGGAGGAAGACTGTGGAGAAGGAAATATGCACATATACATATATATATATACACTATGCACTTATTATTGTCATATGCTTTTACTGAAATATTTTATACACCTAGTTTTATAGTCAACACACCATGACACATCATGCAAACTTCACTGCGGCCACTCTGTAAACAGTCTAGAAGTGTGGCTGATCGCGCCTGGTTAGGACACTGTGTTACTGTAGAGTTGCAGTAGTCAGTACATATAATCACCTGGAGAAAGAGACGAGAAGACAAGAGGAAGAGGTTTGAGACAACTGCATCCACAGCCAACCTTGTGTATATGTGTTTGTGTGAGAGTGTGTGTAAGAGACAGGGAGTTTAATTGTCCCCTGCTTGTCCTAATTTGACACACGCTGGCATGTGTGGGTGAGTCGTGTGTGTGTGTGCTACAAGTTACCGTTCACTCCTTACTTCCCCGCAGTCTTCCCATAAGCCCCTGTGTACGAGCGCTGACTGACACACCTTACAGGCCTAATGGAGGGCTGGCAGAAGAAGATGGCAGCTCTCAGAGACTGCCAGGGGGATCTGCCGCAGGCAAACACAGCTTCATACACCACCCTCTGAGGAAGCGAGAGATAGAAATAAATATATCAGCTCTACAGCTCAACGTAAACAGTCAAACAGGCAGGCACACACTTTCCCGATATCCTTCGCACACACTCAAACGCTCACGGTAGTGCTGGTGAAGTCTGAAGCATCTAAAAACATTATGTAGGGAGTTTTTTTACACTTCCACTGATTAAAAGGCAGTAAAAACGGCTTTTGCATAAAATCTTACCATAAAATCGTATTTAGTCTAATCATTCAGATTAGATGATATACATATTTAAGTTTTTTTTAGTATATCCCTTCTGGGAAAATCGAACTGACATATTTATCCAAAGTTTTTTACTTCTGATTATCAATAGCAAATAGCAGATCATGTTCATGATTGTGGTGTTAAGTTGAGGCTATTGGCTTTTCTTTTCTTTTTAAAGTGACAAGATCTCAAAGTCGGAATAAAATGGAAATCACATCCTTTTGTGGTCCACTTTAGTAGGAATGAGGTCTCAGATCCCTTTGTGTTTATACTGTTGCCTTTTAGATCTAGTCCAGTTCAGTGTTCGATGCGAACTTCAACATTTGATCTCATTCACTTACATTGTTTGTGCTTCAGTAACCAAATTAACCAAATGAATTAAGTTGTTTATCTTTTTACACACACACACACACACACACACACACACACACACACACACGCTGCTGTTGTTGCTACAATACTACATATTGCACTAGCTATATCACACATCCACCTTTGTAAATAACACTTATTTTGAATTTTTTTCCTTGATTGATGTTTATTTTATTGCAGAAGGCAATGATAACATCAGCATACAAAAATAAACAATACAATAAAGTAATAAAAGAAAGATTCAAATTAAATAAACTACTTTAAATGTTCTTGGTAAAGTATAAGCATGCTTAAAAGCAGCATTCAAGTAAGAAATTGAATAATTGCATGAAAAAAAAAATACTGTTGTCTGAGGTCAACTAATGACGTTTGTGTGGTTTATAACTAATAACTAATAAGTAATAGGCTATTTTCTACACTGGTTTTGAGGCTCTCTCCATAACGCTGGGTGTTGTTGGGGTGTCGCACTGGAGACTTGGAAGTAAACGCCCACGGCTAGGATTGGATAAGATTTGCATATTTAATGAGCTCATCTCCGCTGTCATATCTAGCCCCTGTCAGTTCAGTTCATATGAGGGAGGGGTTATTTGAAAGTGGCAACCAGACTGATTCAAGTACGTCTTTATCAAACAAACACAATGATTTATTTCTCATCTACCCGCGATTGATTGGACTATTATTTTTGTATTACATGGCCCGCACGATCGGTAGAAGTGTGAACCACGCGCACACACACACACGTGCGCGAGCGCCCTTCAAATGTAACGTCAAGAAAAAGAACAGCAGAACAAAAGAAATGTTACTAGAGTCATCGGCCTGCCGACGGGCTTCCATTTTGGAGAAAACTCCCAGCTCTGGGACGTTGGGCTTTGAGAGCCTTGACCCATACGTGTCTGGGTCGAGAGTGCTAAAGGTAACTTATGCTCTGTTAGTCACGTGCACATAAGCAAAACAATTCTATAACAATGTAATATATTTCTGCCAGAAAGACTCGGAAGAACTAATGCTGTAACAGTAGACATTTATTAAGGAGCTCAGCAAGCAATCAAAGTTCTTTGGCGTAGGCCCCGTTCGTAATTTTCATTCCGAGGGTATGGAATCTGCGTATCCCGCCTGAGATGAAGGCGGGGGAGCAGCCCACCCCCCGGGATAATGAAGGGGGCCATCTGGTGGTGGTGGGGTAGATGGAGGAAAAGTACTTCCTGGGGACTCTAGGTGGATGGGATAGCCCGTCTGGTTTGAGGATGGTAGGAGAGCCCGGCTGTTGTGAGGGGGGAATTGGAAGAAGAGGTCCCATCTTGGTGGTGGTGGGGAGGATGGTGGAGCTGGAGCATCAGTATCTGCGAACTCAGACATGAGTAAGTACGACCTTTATATGCTACTAACAGGATGTGATTGGATAGATGAGAAGGTAATTAGTGACGTAACGATTAAGTCTGCCTGGCAGAACTTTAAAAAAAAAAACACGTTTTACTCAGATAAGTGTGTTGCAACATTCCTCCTGTCGGATCAAATATAGAAGAATAGCATTGTGAGAATTGTTTACAAACGATCCCGCGGTGATATAAGTGAACACCATGTCTCCCCCACGTGAGCTGGAACATCATTAAAAATAAAGTTCAACCACAGATTCCTAATATTAGGATCCGAAGGAAGCTTATGAAGTGACTGTTCTTCCACAACCAGGCGTGGTTGTATAGCGTGTCTTATTTGTCTTGCTATAATCTTCAGCTTGTTTATTGCTGCTGATTGCGTGATTACATGAGTCGGTGGGCGGGGCTACTGACTACTGAACTGAACACACGCTAATTATTCTGTAGAGGCGGCGTTTTGTCGCGCACTGATGTCAGTAGAACCAAACACTCGTTTACTGGGCCTGGTGTCTATAAAAGCTTTTCTTTGACTAACAAGGATGTTTTCAGCTCTGAAACTTACAGGATAATCTTATATTACCATGACCTTTTATATATCTAAAGCTCAATGGAAAGTTGATTTCTCAATTCATCACCACTTTAAAATTGATGACGCAATAAGACGCTAAAGATTCCGTTTAGTACACGCGCTGTGACAACTGGCTACTGTGCATGTGCTTCAGGTGTGCACGTTCGTAACACCATTTTAAACTGGCAAGGCACCCAACCGCGCGTCTCAGTTCGGAAACGGTTAAAATTGCAATAAACAAGTGTAGGCTATGTTGTGAACAAATAATTGTAGAGATTTTTCAGAAGCAGCAGCTGTGACGAACAGCTGATTTTTACGGAAGCATTTGACGACCAAACTACATTGGAATTTGCGAACTGAAATATCAAGTAAGCCCAGAGCGGTTTGTGTTCAGATTGCTTGTTTTTATCTAACCGTACCATAAGATGAGATCGAAACCGTACCCAGACCACCTCCCGTGATGGTCTCGGCTCAGTTCGCTTTACCGGTTTTCGCTTTGTGAGATCGTCTGGAGTGTTCACATATAAGTCAAATATCACGCGAACCGTGCTCAGACCCCGGAAAAGGACCATGTGTGAAAACACCCTAAATCTCCCTCATACGTTATTCTTGCACAAGATCATTACACTTAATATTAGCCTTTGGTCTCCCTTTTGAGTGTCTTGACAAAGTATGCTAGGAAATAGAAATCCCAGCCCAGTTTCAGTTCAAGTTAAGTTTGTCTAAATTAAAAGTAACAAGTTCATAAAACTTAAAACAATAAAACAATTCAGATGACTTAAAATATGTCAAGTTAGGTGAACTCAAAAGAAAAAGAAAGTTCTTCATACTGATAAAACTTAATTTGATTTAATTCGTTTTTTTATTTTAGAATTTTAGTTTAAATTTACCCTACTCAAACCAATTCATTATTTTGAGCATTAGGGTTTATGGTGTATACTTTAATTTCATTGCAACTAGGGATGGTGAAAACTAAACATTTTCTTGACCGACCACCGAGCCTCATTAGCCGGTTGAAACCGGTTAACCGATTAGTTTAAAATATGGTGCGCTATTTGAAATAACAGCCGCGAGCCGCGCCTGCAATTTCGCAACTCTATCGCATCTCTCTATGATCTCTCTGCCGCTCTCACACACACACACACACACACACACACACACACACACAGTCCCGGCAACGCCGCCTCCCTTCCACTCACGTCACTTTTTTAAATCCTCTACAGCACGAAACACGAGTCCCGCAAAGACGGCGCCGAGGAGCTTGTTTGTAATCCGAGGACAAATGGCTCCTTAGTTTCAAAATGGTTTGGGTAAGGTGATCGCGTTGAAAATAAAGGCGTTTGTCCAGCGTTAGAAGCTCATTTGAAACATTGCCGCGGCTCATTTAAGAAAATGACAGCTCCGAAGAGACGCCACTTTAGTTCGAGGTAGTGCTAACAATAATAAAGAAAGATGATCAACACCTAATGTGTTACAACTGAAATGTAGATGTAATATATTTCCAAATGTGAGCCCATCTTATGCGAAATGACGCTTCATACTGTCGTCTGCCCTGACTCTAACCTCGAGTGTTTTAGTCTGTTTACTTTTTGCAAACCTTGTGAGCGCGCAAACCCAACGCTGTGGCCTCGCACCAAATGTTTTTATTGTTTTATTAAGTACAAACAGGCGAGTTATGAAAAATTGAGTGTGAGGGATTTGTTCACTTCACACAAAAAGATTTTGAAATGAGATGGCTAACTGTAGTCGCGTTTAGTCCACTGTCTATAATAGCCTAATTTAGAGATCACTTTTTTTTTAACCGACAACTGACAACTTTGATCGGTTAACGTTGATATGGTCAACCATCGGTCAAACGGGCATCGGTTAACATCCCTAATTGCAACTTTAAATATGTAAACTTCCTGTTTCAATAGGAAATGTGTCAACACAAGAAAGAGAAATGCACTCATCAAGCCTTTTCTTGGAGTCTTGCTGGTCTCGAAAAGAGTAATGTCAGAGGCCGATGTGCGAGAAAATGTCTTTGCCAAACAATGAAAGTATCTCCTTAATTCAAAACGTAAAACAAACTAGATTGATGAACTAGATCATATTTACCATTTCCGTGGATCCAGGATCTGTAATTCGTGTTACTCAACTGCTCTCCTGTGACCTCCACGGACTCTACGGATCAGTATTATGATGTTAAGTCATCTTTACCTGTAGAGGTAAAAAATATTAGATCAATTTCTATATTTGGTTTATGTTTTTATCTAAAAGCAAATTCCAATACATTTTTTATGACGCGGATGGTCTTTATGGAGCAAGTTGGGGTTAAGTACTTTGCTCAAGGGCACAATGGTGGCCTTCACAAATCCTCCCCTCTGGGTTTCAAACCAACAATCTTTTGGTGACCAGCCCAGATTTTTTTCTTAATGCTCTTTAAAGGAACAGTTCACCTAAAAAATAGAAATGACTTTTTTCTTTTTCAGTGAAATCAAATCACTGATCAGCATGTACACAGTCCCAAATCGATGACACGTCAGCAACATTTAACATCATTGGTTCTTGCATGGCACACAAATGAACACAGTGACGTCATGACAAGCTTCAATGTCATTGACGCGTCACCATATTTGATTTTAGCTATATATAAATTAATCGATTAATTGGCTTCTTTTTATAGAGATAAATGCACAGACACATAAAAACCTGAACGCAAACATCTAGACTATGAATCAAACTCAACTCAGATTGTTTAATCACTAAAGCACACTATCCCTAATTAGGGAGGAATTGTCTGCATTTATAAGGTGATATAAGATACGTCTGATTGCAAATCAATCGTAAAGAAATGTTGGCATGTTCAGTTTTACGGTCTGTGCGCATTATGCCCTGCAAGGGTTTGGTTTAATTGTAGCAGAGTCAGGTATATTAAAGAATAATAGGATGAGAGAGGGATCGGTGTGTTTAAGATTTGCCGACACCTCAAGACAGTCATGCACTAACTACACATCTCCTTTCTCTCCTGTTCCCTCAAAGTATTGATCGGTCTGTCTGTTCTTAATGGTCCTGTTAAACACAGTCACCGGCCACTTTAGTGTGCCTAGGCCCACTTAGCAATAAAGCTCTCGGAGCTCTCTTTAAAACCGCCGCTGAGACAGGAGGGAGGCTCAGGGTCACTTGGACAGAGAAGCGCTGACTTTATCCCACACCTGCTTCGAAATGGAAACGGGGACAGGTGTGGAAAACGTTTGTCGAGACTTTCCGTCAAAGGGTCTTGTGAGATTTTCTCTGCAAAGTCGGTTTTGGGTTAAGTGGATTAGGAGGGCATTTGAGGTTCTGAGAAATTCTGCCTTGTTTTTGTGTTCTTTTATGCATTCCCTCACATTCTAGTGCAAACACACACACACAAATCAATCAAAGCTGCCTTTGACTGACGTATTGATCGGGTTGCATCTAAACTCTCCCTCTTTCTCCTCCGATCTCTTGCTTTTCGTCTATCTCTCGGTGTCCTTAAGTAAATTCCCTTGAATTCTGAGGAGGACAGAGGTGTTAGTTCAAGCAATTCAATGCCGAATCACTGAGACAGAACAGATCAACAAAATCACACTCCTCCTCTTACAATCTCTCAATAGTTTCTCATAAAATGCCATAGACTCCAAACACATGGAAAGAAAAAAAACCTGCAAAGGATATCCATAGAAAAGGCAACATAGAAATAGAATATGATTTTTTTTAAAGAGGTAAGTGCAGAAAATGTCAAAGTGCCAGCACACATGATCCCATTTATCAGTTCACAACCATTTAGGATGGGTGAGATTTTTCATTGTTTTTGAAAGAAGTATCTTATGCTCACCAAGGCTGTGTTTAAAAAAAAAAAGCAAAACACAGAATATTGCATTTTAAAACAACCCTTATCTGTTTGAATATACATTATTTTATACAGTTGTCAGCATCACATGATCCTTCAGAAATCATGCTGATTTGGTGCTCAAGAAACGGTTTAATAATTTGGAGGAAAACATGGAACATGCCACTTTTGATTAATTGAATGCATTCTTGCTGAATAAAAGTATTAATTTCTTCTTCTTCAAAAAAAAAAAAAAAAAATCACCCACAGACATTTGAATAGTCGTGTATATATATTGAAATACATTTAAGAGAGGAGAAACATCTGAAACAAAGTGGGAGCTTAAAGGAAACATAACTGAGAACGCCATTACGTCTCCTCTGCCATGAAAGACCAAAACAATTTTCCTCTGGGAATGACTGAATATTGTTTAACGTCTTTCACAAAGGTTTCACTTCGGTTTGTTGCTTCATAAATAATCAGACAAGTCATATGAATGTGGTCTGTAGGGCAAACAGCATCATAACCCATTTCAAAAAGCGGCTCTTGACCATGCCCCGGAGGACTGAAAGGCCGGCCAATCAGGAAAGGCAAAAAACTCACACAACAGTCGTACATACAAAAGGACAAGATAATTCCACTGCAAAAGCGAGCATGTTTCTAAAGATCTCTTTCTCCAGAGCCAAATCTTCTCATCTGGCAGGATAGTAGCTCAGTACTCTTCAATTACACTTTATCTCAGTACTGCACTTTAAAGAGGGAGAAAATCAGAGAGCGAGACAGAGAAAGAGAGCGTGACTGCAAATTGCGCAAAGAAGGGGAAATCGGGAAAAAGAAAAAGAGAGAACATGTTCTGAAGCAAACAACTGTGTTTGCAGTACATTTAGAACAATGCTCTTATGGGACACCGAGTCGTTAGTAAACGGAGTTGCCTTTTATTAGTTGAATGATATAAAACATGACAAAACAGCTACTCAGAGAGGATCTGCGATTCATACACTCCCACTGGGATTTCTATATAGGCCATGAGCTCTCCTCTCTCCCATTTAGAGGAGAGAAAGAGAACGAGAGAGAGAGAGAGAGAGAGAGAGATCCAAGAACAAACAGAGTGCAAGAAAAGAGGATAGAGGGAGCATGAACGAGAGAGCACAAATGAACAAACCACAGATACAAAAAAAGAAAACATGATACTGAGAGAGAGAAGAGAAAGTACATACTAAAAATACTGTTACATTTACAGTAAAAAAAAAAAAAAAAGTAAAACAATTTTGATGACAATGTTTAGGGCATTGGTATAATATATAAACTACATGCTTTATGATTTTAAATATACTGATATCCCTATAAATGATCCAAGTCGTACAGTAAAAACTATCAAAACTAGCCTTTCAATTGGACAGCAATTTTATGTAACGTACACTCCCATTGTTTGATGTATTTTTTTTTCCAGACATTAATACTTTTATTCAGGAAGTGTGCTTTAAATTGATCAAAAGTGACAGTAGACTTGTACAGTGTTACAATTTCAAATAAAAACATTCTATTCATCAAAGACTCCACGGTTTCCACAAAAATATTATTAAGTATTAATAATTAGGTAGATCAATTGTTTTTAACATTGATTATAATAAATGCATTTTGAGCGCCAAATCAGCCATTTAGAATAATTGCTGAACGATCATGTGACACTGAAATAATGGTTGATGAAAATTTTGCTTTTCCATCACAGGAATAAATTATATTTTAAAACATATTAAAATAGAAAACAATTCTTTTAAATTGTAATAATATTTTCACAACAGCATTTTTTACTGCATTTTTATTTATTTTAATAAATACATAACCGATACTTTGGTGAGACTTTATTCTAAACCCACAACATAAAACCCACAAATCTTACTGGCTCAACACTTATAAATGGTACTTTAAATGTATACCAATGTACATGTCTGATAGCTGAAGTAAAAACAATATTATGCAACACATTATGCCTAACAATTTTCAAGTTAACATATTTATTCACTTATGTATTTTCTTGTTAAGTGTAAAATAGATTTACTGTTAACAAATTAACAGGTTTTTAAATTAGGCACATTTACATTATCTTTCCAATAAAATGTGTTACAGTAATAGCGGATGAAGCAGAGTACATATATAGTAAAATTTATTCATAGTAGCAAGAGAGAGAGAGAGAGAGAGAGAGAGAGAGAGAGAGAGAGAGAGAGAGAGAGAGAGAGAGAGAGAGAGAGAGAGAGAGAGATAGTAGTCTTGGTGGAATAGACAGAATGAGATGGAGAGAGAAAGTTAATGAATGTTAGTAAAACTCTCCGTTGTGTATTAATAGTAAGACGGGAGTCCCACGAGCGCAGGTTTCAAGCGACAACGCTGAGGCAATATAGGACTCAGGACAGACTGTAAAGTAATGCAATCCCATAATAGGTCTAGTGAGGCGTTAGCCTGCATGGTGACGAGTGTGCCTCTTATACGTGCTGAAAACCAAACAGGGGCTCATCTTATGGGAAACCCCTGAGCTACAGTCCTAACTACTAACTTCAATATGTTATAATTAATAATGTAAACTATTTAATGTAATGTTTTAATTTTGTACAATTATATCAAATAATTGTATTTAATCTCCCTGAGCTACAGAAAACATACTACAGGCAACACACCTTGCCAAACCAGACACAACATTTTTAACTTGGGGAGTCTTAAGGTGGCAACAATGTTGACTTTTAACACTTTTTTCTAGTCAGTTCTTAAAGTGATAGTTCAAAAATGAAAATTATCCTGATTTTCTATATAAATGATTTACCCACCCTCAAACCATCCTAGGTGTATAAGACATTCTTCTTTCAGACAAACACAATCAGAGTTCTATTAAAAAATGTCCTGGATAATCCAAGCTTTATAATGGCAGTGAATGGCAGCCCAAAATTTAAAGCCCAAAAAAGTGCATCCATTCATTATAAAAGTAATCCACACGGCTCCGGGGATTAATAAATGCTGCCTAAAGCAAATCAATGTTTTTTTTAACAAATATATCCATATTTTGCGATTGATTTTTATATTTAAGTTTCTGGAGTTCCATATTCAACTTATGCAACAAGGATGTGGGCGTTGTTTTTAATTGAGAGAGGCATTACACTTTATTTGTAAGTTGAATATGGAAGGGGGTCCACCGGAAGCTAGAAATTGTATGTCAAATATGGATTTTAATTGCACAAACCCATCAGCAATGTGACAGCAATGTACCTTTTTTTCTGAGAGTGTGGGATAATTTTCATTTTTGGGTGAACTATCCCTTTAACTCCTCTCTGACACAATAATGTAACATCTCAGCTTTGACATATGAGTATTGCATGGCTCTGATCACCCTGTCTGGGTGTATTTTATAATAATAACCGACTGACTGTACATTATGCCTTACATAAATTGAACTTTCATTATATTAAATTATTATTGAAGCCTCAAATGACACAGACAACACGACAAAACAAAAATCTATGAAAAGGCTTTGTCCAAATGATGCTTACTGACAGAGGCTTTCAATGCATGAAACTTGAATGTATAGTCACCGCAGGCCAGTGATTTGATGGTCACACAACAGTGCAGACAATCAGGCTTTCCCTGATATTGACAGATCTCGCAATATCTGACAAAGTCACGGCAGAATATATACAATATTGTGTCTCTTGATTCGACTGTCTGTAATGATTGTGTTTAACGCTGATGACAATAAAAACATGAGCAAGATGTTTACTGACAATTTCTGAAATGAACAGTGTCACTTTAATTATTAATTAAAGCAAGGCAGTGATTCTGTGTGTGTGTGTGTGTGTGTGTGTGTGCGCGCTATTGTTCCCAGCAGTATGACGGGATCAATAAGCTCCGGATAATGATGTTGTCAGTAAATGATCAGACCGTCTCCAGGGCACACACAGCAAACACCATTAGTGACAATGACTGCAAACTACATCCTTTTGTATGTATGTACACGTGTGTGATATACACGCAACGAACAATGCACAGAAATTCTCTGCTGTGTGTTTGAATGAATGTGCACTACATCATTACACTGGTGTAAATTATATAAGGTAGAATACTATTCTGGCACAGTATTTTTATTGTTCAATACAAATAAAAGTTATTTTTTTATATATATATATATATATATATATATATATATATATATATATATATATATATATATATATATATATATATATATATATATATATATATATATATAAAACTTTTCAATCGCCCGGCTGTGCTATATTGTGAAAATATTTAATGGCTGAATGGGTTGCAGGCCATTTGCAATTTGCATTGAATATATTTACAACATAGCACATCCACTCAAATCTTATTGCTTAATTGGTGTAAAGCAAGCACACAAGTACAGCTTTAGATAAGAAAACATCTCTTAATGACAGCTAACCTGCTATCTTAAGACTGTATTTAAGAATTTGATAATTCCACTGGCACCACAAATATGTGTTTCTCAATACAATGTACTACAAGTATGTGTATATGCATGTGTCTCCTCCATCCCTCTCTTCTGGACCATGCAGTAATGTAGATATACACGTACTGTATGTCCCCGGTGCAGTGATGTATGCATGTCTGCTGACAGTAGATTTCTGTGGTAGTAATAAAGGTAGCCTGATTCGCAGAATAATTACCGTATGCAAATGCCGCTGATTTCAGCGCCAGTCTTTTATAGATGGCTGAGTGGAGCTGTTCATCAGAGAGAGGGGGGTGTCAAGGGAGGTGGCGTTATTTACTTTTTAAACCATTTAGGATGACTGGACACTGAACAGTCGAATACAATGTGAATTGCTATTACTTCAAGGAAAATTTTGAATAAACATGCATTAAACTTCTTAGTATAAGATAAAAAATGTATTTAACATTTGTATCCTTTCTTTATAACAACAACAAATAATGATGATGATATAATATAAACAAATGAAACCATATGAGTCATATTATTATTATATTATAATAATATCATTACTTATGGTTACACTAAATGTAGATTTAATTGTTTATACTATTTTGTATGAGTTTACTATGACTATTATAAATAATGATAACAACTGCAAAGCAACAACGCAAAGGTCACATGATTTCAGCAGTTTGACACGCGATCCGAATCATGAATCAATTCGCTGATTCATAACCGTTTTAATCTTTATTTCAGGATTGAAAACAAACACAGAAGAGAAGACAATGCTAAATAAAGTCGTAGTTTTTGTTATTTTTGGACCAAAATGATTCAAGAGATTCTAACTAACCAGCTGATGTCACATATGGACTACTCTGATGATGTTTTTATTACTTTCCTGGACATAGACAGTATAGTGTGCACACACTTTCATGAAGGAACAGAAAAGCTCTCTGACTAAATATAAAATATCTTAAACTGTTTTCCGAAGATGAACAGAGGTCTTATTGGTATGGAATGACAATAGGGTGAGTCATTAATGCCATAAATGCCATTTCTGGGTAAACTATCCCTTTAATATCATTACTTATGGTCACATGTTCAGCTACAGTTGTAGCTTTACTTGTTTATGCTGATTATGAATAATAACATTTATTAACAAGATTACTTATGGTTACACTATAGTTGTAGTTTTAGTTGTTTATACTGAGTATGAGTAATAATAATCAAAATCATGATAATATATGAATTCTAAAATAGACATGGAAAATGCTACTATGAATAAATAAAATAAATACAAATAAGTCACTCTAGCTATATAAATGGTACTTTCTAATACTCTCAGACTTACCAAACCCCCCACTCAGCAGTGCAGTTTGGTTTGATCCGGTCCCGTAGAGTGGTAAACGGCATGAGGGCTGTTTCAATCCTCATCACTGAGCTGTTAATTAAAACTCCCTGATATACTGACCAGCGCTCCATGCCCCCCTCCTGACAGGAGCCCGCCTCCCCTTCTCCATTTCCGTGAATTCGGAAGCGAAGATCACTTTGATGCTTTTGTGCATAAATTTGGTGCCAAAGTGCCAAATGTGAATACCACAGAAACAAGCCAAACTCTTTACTCTTGCGTTTATTATCTCTTATTAATCTTCAACCTGCAGGCCTTTATGTGCGGATTTATTCAGACAGGACGGCTGCTGTGAGCTCTTGAGCTCGTGCACTACACGCTCTCATTTTCAAAGTCTCTTTTTATCTCATACTCTCTGGAACGGAGAGGGTTATTGCAAGCGTTGCCAAAGGTTGCGTGACAGATGCCAATGTCGCCCACCGTGACAAACATGTCACACTCTGAATGCCTTTTCCTGTCCCCTGATAGAGCAGCTCTCACCTCTCAGAGAGGCAGAATGCACAAACTCAATCACGCATCACGTTCTTCCCCTTCCCTCATCAGTCTCTTCCCCTTTCTGTCTATATCTCCTCATCTTTTTATTTGTTACCTCTTCTATTTCTCATCTTTAACTGCCCTCTAGACATGCTCCTGCTCAGATGAGGAAGATTTCTCATGAGGGACCTTATTAAAAAAGGCCTAGGTCTCTTCTGCTGAGAGGTTCAAGCGCAGCTAGCCAAGCATGCAAAGCCAATAGAGAAAAACACAAATGCCAAACAACACTTTGCAAATGATAGTCGGCAGTAATATAGCGGAGAGCACAAACAAAGAAAACAGAGAGACGTCGGGAGAGCTGAAGTATGTATTCTGTCTTTTTTCTGTTTTTATTGCAATTTAACGTTTCCTCTAATTTAAAGGGACAGAGCAAGCATTCAAAATTGTCATCATTTACTCACCCTCATGTTGTTCCAACAATGAAGTAGAATTATTATTTCAGGTAAAAAGCTGTTTGTCTAAAACAGCGTAGCAGAAATCACCCTTTCAGATCCCTTTAATTTTGTGCCCTAATAAGCAAGAAAGTGAGTCACTTCCTTTAAAATTTTTGATTACATGAAACACAAGTCTTACCTCCTGTCCTAGAATGCGAGTATAGGGTCAAAAGGAGAAGAACGGGGAGAGAAAGAAATCTAGAGATTGTGGGACAGCGACACAGAGAGAGAGAGAGACCGATAGCGGAAGTTTGCTCTTGTGTCTGCTCTTGAAGAGGATGTGTCGCATTTGACAGCCTGCCGCAGAGAGCTTGAGCTCATCTCTCCTGACAGCCAGGCGTTCCCGTCCTCTTCCTCAGGTGCTACAGATGGAAAGCCTGAAAGAACGGAGACGACTTACAAGACAGTTTGGAAAGGAGCATCAATATTTCATCACAACTGCGTTTACACTCGCAAACAAACAAAAAAGATTGCATGTGGAACTTTCCTGCGGCGCTCCCTCCTCTCCGTCTTTGTGAGCTTCTCTTTCTTGTCTGAACATTTGCTTTCAGACAGGTATGGGATTTTGAATAAAACCTGATAACAGGTCATGTTGTTTTTCCTTTTGTTTTGTATAAAGTTTGAGCAAGCAGTAGTAAAAGTATGTAGTGGAAATAAAATACACCTATAAAAATAGAGTGATTTATGGTGCTTTCACACCATTCACAGTCTAGTCTGCAAGAGAATGCACATCGTAATAAAAAAGGAATCTTTGCTAACTTTGATTACATCATTATAAATTAATTTCTCGTTCACAAAGGTGTGAACCCTCTATCCCTTTAACAGGATAGTTCACCCAAACATGAAAATTCTGTCATCATTTAGTCATGCTCAAGATGTTCTAAACATGTATGAATTGTCTATGTTCTGCTGAACACAAAGGAAGATATCTGGACGAATGTTTTAAACCAAGCAGATCTCGGCAGCCATTGAGTACCATAGTGGGGGGGAAATACTATGGTAGTCAATGGCTGCCAAGATCAGCTTGGCAACAAACATTCTTCCAAATATCTCTCTCTTTGTGTTCAGCAGAAGGAAGAAAAAAAATCATACAGGTTTGGAACAACTTGAGGGTGAGTAAATGACAGGATATTTCCTTTAAATTTAGCCCCAAACAAAGCCTTTCCATGGTAAAGAAAATTTACCATGGAATCCACACTGCAAGGTCATGTCGGCCACCACCATCACCCAGAAAAGAGAAGTCTACATGAAATCTAAATAAAACCTATTATCATGGCCTTATTGTGTATGATTTACATGTTATTCAAAATTACAAAAAAATAAAAATAAATCAACATGTTATAATGTAATGAAATGCCTTTCCTTTTAAGCTTACATCACAGATTCCAGATAGATTCACGCTTCGATTTGTTCTCACTGAAAATAAGTATTACTCATAAATAGGCTGTCTTGTAAGTTAACACAAGTAAAATGGGTTGAGAATAGTGTTTCAGCAAACCCTACTTAAACAGTGTCTGGTTCACACAAAAATGAAAAATCTGTCATTAATTACTCATTACCTCATGTCATTCTACACCCATCTCGGAACACAAATTAAGATATTAGTGTTGAAATCCGATTGCTCAGAAAGGCCTCCATTGATAATTACCTCTCTCAAGACCCATAAAGGCACTAAAGACGTCGTTACAAAGTCCATCTCACTACAGTGGCTCTATAATCATTTTATGAAGCGACGACAATAGTTTTTGTGCACACAAAAAACAAAATAACTTATATTGTGACGGGCCGATTTCAAAACAAAGCTTCGAACCGTCATGAATCATTGTATCGATTCATGATTCGGATCGCCAGCATCACGTGATTTCAGCATTTTGGCAGTTTGACACGCGATCAGAATCATGAATCAATGCGTTGATTCATAACGGTTCGAATCTTTGTTTTGAAATCGGCCCATCACTATACACGTCTATATTTAGTTTTTTTCTGCGCACAAAAACTATTCTTGTTGCTTCATAAATTATTGTAGAGCCACTGTAGTGAGATGGACTTTTAACGACAACTTTAGTGCCTTTATGGGTCTTGAGAGAGGAAATTACATTGGTGTCAATGAATGGAGGCCTTTCTGAGCCATCAGATTTCAACAAAAATATCTTCATTTGTGTTCCGAAGATGAATCATGAGGGTGAGTAATTAATGATCGAATTACATTTTTTGGGTGGACTAACCCTTTAAGAGAAGGCTAAGACAAGCTTTTTTTCAGCTTGTTGAAGGGGATCCTGAATTAATTTATTATGCATTAAGGTTTTATTTTAATATGAACTGTAGTTTATAATGGTAAACGTTAAAAGCATTATCTGTTGTGTCATATAGTCTACACTACTTCATGCTGCAGGCAATCTAACAGCATACGTTATCCATCCACATTTGCCTTTTCATTCATTGATATTCATTACAGGACAAAAGGCAAGCATGAAGTAAATACATGTGATCAGTCAGCGCTTTACTTATTCACTTCTCATGGGATCATAACCTGCGCACACAGGCCCAGAGCCTTGAGGCTGTTCTATTAGAAGAGACACGCCATCACGTCTCCAACTGCGAGTCTGATAAATATCCCTGCTGACTTCTGAAGACATCATCTCTCTTTTTTTAATGATAATCAAGCAAATGCACTTCCCTACTCAGGATGAGCAGCCAGGGTCTATCTCAGCGAGCACCGACTGAACAAACTCCCCGGCGACACGTTGTCAGGAACGCACGCTTTCCTTAAGTTGCCACGAAAATCTTTCTTTGAATCCGTGTTTGTTTGGCTTTGAATTTGCTCCGGCGTTTATCACAGAGATAGCGGAGGAGCGGGGAGGGGAGACGGCGGAGTCTTAAAACCGCAATGTAGAAGCCGTGATCCCCAACAGTCTGTTGCTGAAGAAAGACATTGAGGCCCGTCGGAGAGGAATTAGGAGAATGTATAAACGAGTTGTTTGTTGCCTGTGTTTTGGAGCGTTCCGCTTCGCTTTCGTCGTAAGGCTTTGAAGGTGGAGAACATCTTTTTGAAGAGTGAAATCGAGTGTGTTTGTTTTACATTCGGTTGAGGTGTCTGTGTCGCGTGGGCTTCAGATCCCTCCTGGTGCGTGTGTGTGAACCTGTAAGAAAATGTGCACAATCACACATTATTCCACGTAAAAACCACACAAACAACATCTATACTACTTTCTCGCAGACTTTCTAAGTCTTACAAAAAATCATTTTAAATCTTTAGAAACCTTAAAAGGATAGTTCACTCAAATATTTTATACTATCATTATTTACACACTTGTGTCATTCCGAACCAGTGCTAATTTCATTGGCGAATAATTGTCATTATTTTTGTCAACAACATTTTTTCACAGATGATAACAAAAAAAAACTGTTTTGAATGACTTTGAATGAATTTTTAAAAAATTCTAAAATAACAAAAATCTATTGACATTTTAATAAAAACTAGAGGAAAACGTTAGGGAGGGACGATTTGAGATCCAGTCAGAACTTGTGTCCTGCGTGTGTGTGGCACATGCTCACATTTGAACTGTAACATGCTGATCTAACCATTTGGAAATGTGTTGGAACGGCTGGGGAAAATAAAGCGTTAAAACGGCTGGGAAAAATAGAATAGCAGACATATAGATTTGAAAAAAAATGCATTAAGTCTTCTATTCTGTATGTTGTTGGTTTTTTTTTTTTGTGCACACACACACCCCCGAAGTGCAGCCATACACACAGATAGCTACCTCTTACAGCGCATGAGTACTGAGTACTTTCTTACATGTCACATTGGCTGTTTTGTGAGAATATTCACACAAATACAGCAGCCTAATAAACTGTGTAATCTGTGCCATAAATATTAATCAAACAACAAAAAGAAAAAGAGAAATGGATACACTGCTCTTTAATAGTTTTAATAAGGATTAATTATATTTAATTTATAAATAGGCAATGTCTGCTTGAAAGAATAAAGAAATGCTAATTGTTTGTTGAAAAGAAGACCATATGTTCTTCTTTAAGAGAAGTGGTTTTATTTAATTTTAAGATAAATAAAGATATTTCACAACAGTTACAGCTGTGTGTGTATTGCATGTTCAAACTTTAAAATCATTCAAATGAACAAGTTCATGTTTTCTCCATGCGTATATAATGGGTTTGAAAATTTTGGGAAAATTCTTAATGAATGCATTACCATTTAACTAAACCTATTAGTCGACTAAATCTAGGCCTAGTGGAGATTTAGTCAAGTAAAATATTATATTTAGTCAGCTAAAACTGAAACAATTCAGATGACTAAAATATGACAAACTATGGCATTTTCATGAGTAAAACCAAATCAAAATTTGTTGTCAAAATTACTGTTAATGTTAAAAAATTTATGTTTTTGTTGTTACTTTTTTTTATTGTGGAGCAAAAAAATATATAATAATTTTTACAATTAAAGGAGATGGTGATTTTAAATGTCAAGCACCAAAATTTAAACACAAGCATAAATTTAGCGAACGTGTAAGAAAATGTGCACAAACACACATGATTCCACCTACAAACCACACAAATAACATCAAAACAACTAAGTAACACAATTAGTTACTTTTTAGGGAGAAATGAAATATTGTAATGCATTACTTTTTAAAAATTAACTTTCCCCAACACTACATACATTACCAAGACATTTGATAAGTGAGAAAAAAGGTGAGTAAAATTATGACTTAATTTTGGTGAAATAAATAACTCCTAAAACGCCCACTGAATTGCCTTGAAACATGCAGCATTATTCAACATGTTTCACTGAAACAGAAAGACAGGGTGGGACATATCGTAATCGGAATTAAATATATCTTGAAAAAATCTCGGAAGGCATTTAGGCCTACTTCTGGTCATTTCGCAATCAGGCAGATACCTGGTCAGAGAAAACGAATGAAGGAACCAGTTGTAAAAAGGCCATAACTCTAGCAGCTGCTGAAGAAACGGACTCCATAACCCTGTGTGAGCCAAGCGTAAGCTATCATGGTCTCATATTGTTCCCACCAGCGCAGCACATAATTCTTTTAATTATTAAAAAAATATATATAATATGAAGGAGAAGCCTAAAAAAGGTCAGAAGCCCAGCCCACGTTTAGGTATGATGTGAAAATTGGCCCAAAGCCTGGCCCTATAGGGGCGTAAAAAAGTCGGGTCCAGTCGGACTCGGTCATAAATGCAAGGCTCTAGTGTGAATCTAGTTTCTGTTGTTAAGCTGTTCTGTATGTTCTGCTGTTTACACGATAAAATAAACATGTGAAAAAAGTATTTTTAACGGGTCACAGACTCGTCAATTGTTATGTAATGTCAATTTTTATGTAATGCCAATTCAATATTATAATCTTACCAGTTAATGGTTAATAATCGATTAATGAGCATCGGTTCTTGGTCAGGAACATTAACCGAAATGAGCATCCCTAGTATGAGCTGTAAAAACCAAACTCTGGTCAGGCCAATTACAGTGTGTATAGAGTCGGTTGGCGTGGCTTAACCCTATTTACCAATATATTTTCTTGAAATATATTTTAATATATGGAATAATATATTGATGGTATTATAAAATATATTATATATTCATGCAATATATTGCAAAATATACAAATGATTGCCGCTTTCAATATATTGCAATATATTGGAAAATATAAATATTAAATCCCATATATGTGAATATATTGAATGATATTTTCAAATATATTGCAATATATTTTTGTTTCGTAAGGGAACATAATGACAGCAGAGTTGTGCTTGCGTGCTTCTAGTAAACACAGAAGCTGACGAACAGCGGCCTTTCAAATCAGCTCTGACCGTGACTCTGGAAGACTTGGAGTTAAGCTCTCTGAGAAAAGAACGCCACTGAAGTCATTCTTAACAAGGGAAGATGTGTTCGGAGCTTTGCCGACCGTATACGGCGAATGTTTAATCTATCAACTAGCCGTGCTTTACATTGTTCTGATTTGTTGTAGCTCTATCCTATCGCGTGCAGAGGGACTTTGAAAGACAACCGTTTATCTCGCCCCTCAGATTGAGCCCTGCCAATGGTGAGTTTCCAGACCAAACATCTTGATGTGGGTCTGGCTTGTCAGGCTAAAAATACCCAACTTTACAGAAGAAAAAAATATGTTTACAGCCTGGTATAAAAAGTGGTTTTGCCCTTCATGACAACTGTGAGGGTTTCATTTTTTTATTATATTAAGATTTAAAGTACTACATAATTATGCGCGTGGCCACTGAATGACAGTAGGATTGTCGTTTGTCTGCTGTCTGTTAGCCATCACGTCAACTCAGCTCCACCCACATCCCGTCTCTTTCCCCATTTTTGATCGTCTGGTGACGCGCTGCCAAGATGGTGATGGCCAGCTCTGCCCACTTTGGACTTAAAAAATGTTCTTCAGAAACTATGGGTGACGTAACAGATACTACTTCCATTGTGTCTATGATGTTTATACTGTCTGAAAGGTTCCTTATCCCCTATATAGTGCACTTTGTGCTAACAGTAAGGCTAACATATTCATTCTAAAAGTCAAAAAACTTAAAATGTAAATCTCATGGCTACTTTAATATCAAGTAAAACCACACATCAGCCATTGTAAGACACCCATACAAACACTTACTCTGTCTGTTTGGTGAAGTTCTGCTGAGGTTGCAGATGGAAATGTGGAAACTGCCAAGTGCCACAAAACTCATGTACATCAACATCATCTCTCAATCTTTAATTATCTTTCACACCCGCTCATTTTATGCACAGTACTTCTCATCATTATATTGTGTCAGCCAGGGAAAATGAATGCTTCATATGAACACTTGACCATATGTCTAGAGTCTTCCACTTGTACATGGATAGAATAACCCCAAAAATGAGCATACTAATCTCATTACACTTAAAGAATCTAGGCACAAGCAACTTCCTAAAGTAACAGCATACTTGTTAAGAGCAAAACAAGCGTGAGTAAATCATGTCAGACTGAGGATGCTAATTTTTGGATGAACTAGTTCTCAAATCTGGGCCCCAAAGATGGACGCCTTAAACATAAGCTGTAGCTTTGTTTCCCCCTGCCACACCTGACTTCTTGCTTCCTGTTGAGTGAAATCAAGACAGGAAGTCAGATGGGAATGTCCTGCTCTGATCTCTCAACACTCAGCTGGCACGATTCCAACATTTGAAATTATCCTTTCCTCCCTCGTCTTTGTATTTTTTAACACGCTGTTGAACGACAGTGCTTTGATGGAGAAAAAGCCATCTTTATTTTATTTATCCAGATCTTTTGAAGATCTGAACTAATGATGGAAAGTAGACAAGGAGAAGGAGATCATTTTAAGAGCTGGGACAAGAGCCAAATAGCTACATCAAGCCGTTTAACAGCCATTCAAACTAACACCAAAGTCACGCGAGTCTTAGAAACTCTATCAAGAACATTAATCTGCAGACTGAAGGAGAAACGGACGACCAACGCGTGCCCGAGGAGGGACAGGCTATATATTTGTCATATATCTACTCTGCTCCTTTTATCTTGTGGCCATTGAAACAGCCATCTCTGAGCTTTTCTCTGTGTTAATCCTCCTCACGCTGCCCGTATGCCCGCTGCCCCTCGCCTAACCCCCCGTCCACAGCACTTTGATGGTTCTCCAACTCAGTCTCTCATCCACAGAGTTCTACAGCCTGGATCTGACTCATCGTCCCTCTGTACAATCTGTCTGCTCCTGCCATCCATCCATCCCTCTTCCGGCACACAATTTTTTTTTATGTGGCTTTTATCTGCTTTCTTTCTTTCAGCCACATTATTTCCCCATTTAGTGCGGCTGCATGCTGGCCATCATCAGGGACAGTGTGTGTGTGTGTGTGTGTGTGTGTGTGTGTGTGTGTGTGTGTGTGTGTGTGTGTGTGTGTGTGTGTGTGTGTGTGTTGGCCAGGCAGCTGCAAAAGGCGTCAGCTCAGAGAGCTGACAAGATGTGACAGCTCTGGATATCTCTCACTGGCACTGACAGTTGACAGATGGATACCACTCACACACTGTAAGGAATAAAAGAGAGAGAGAGAGACAGAGAGAGAGACAGACAGAAGCCCTGAGGTTGATTCTCTAGCATTACTCTCTGTTCATAGGGCCAATGTTTGATTGAGTGCTGCAGAGAATAATAAACCTTCTCTAGCTAATACTGTGCCCGAGCTTCTTTCTTATTCCCTCTATCTCATCTCTATCAGACGCTCTCTTTTTATATTTCCATAGAATGACACATATCCAGAATATAATAAGCATTGCACATCACTGTAAAATAAAAATAAAATGAGGGAAAATATTATTGGTTGGAGTAGCTTAAAAATATTTAATTTATTATTTAAAAGTCTTGAAATGAACAAACAAAAACTCCACAAGGTAAATGTGGAATTTGGGAGTTCACTTAAGTACACTTATTGTGTACATACATGTTTTTACATTGTACTTAAAAATACTTGCATGTAATTACATCTGTAATTAATTTCTGTAGTTACATTTGTAATTAATCAGTTGGCACTTCCCTTACACCTAACCCTACCCTTAAACTTACCCATATCACCACACCTGTCCCTAACTCTACCCGTATCCCACCTCAATATCAGCAAAAGTGCTTTGCAATACAATTTGAACACAGTAAGTACATAGTACTTATTTTTTGATGTATAAGTACATAGTACTTAAGGCCACCTAATATAATAGAACTTTATAACATAGAAATTAATTAAAACAGTGAAAACAAATGCATGAGAAAAAAGAATACCATATGGACGAATAAAAAATTAAAAACAAGCATAGTTAAAACAGTTGTAAAGATAATAATAAAAATAATAATAATAATAATAGAGATAGAGAGATAGAGAGATAGAGATAGACAGATAGATAGATAGATAGATAGATAGATAGATAGATAGATAGATAGATAGATAGATAGATAGATAGATAGATAGATAGATATCATTTTGCTATCTTTTTATACATGTAAGATTTATTTGCCAGTCTGTGCCATGTAGCCTATCTAACAGCTAAAAATTCAAACTTGCCAATATCTAAAATTTTCTGAAATTCCGATTAAACTGTCATTTTAATCTGTTTGGGCTTCCATCTAAGTTAGATGTCATGATGAGAAAATGAAGTAACGTTAATTATAAATAAACTTCGTTTTATAAGCTGATTTTCAAATGTAAAAAGTCAAGATACTAATTGTATCAAAATTAAACTGTAAAAATGTAACGTAGACAGGCTACAGACAGCCATACCGATACTGTTGTTATGTGTTTGTTGTTTTGTCAAAATCCACTAAACTTCCAACGAGAAATTAAAAGTTTACCTGAGAAGGTTCCGAGGTTTGTTTGCTATCGTTAGCATTTCCCACTGGCGCCTATCGTTTTGGTTTTGTCCGCAGAATCCGCACACACGAGGCGATCCGCGCGCAACATCAATACGTCATTGCACACTTGACTCGTTGCTCCGGGAAGTTGCTCCGCTTATGAGGCGTTTAAACGAACAGCTCCAATTCAATCCCAACGAAGGAGAAGAAAGGGCAACTCAGCTGAGCTGGTGAGCCTACTTGAAACAGACTGCAAATATTAATAAAGCAGCAAGATTTGACCTAGACCTACACTGTGAAATTTCAAACTTCACAGTTCATAAAATTATTCTAACGTTTATTGCTGCTTTTTTTTTGCTGTTTCAGCCGACATTTTCTCTGCACTGCCATCTAGCATATCGGAGAAAAGTGCAATGTGTAACGTCCATAGACTGCAATAAAATAACGTCAAGTAAAAATGTTTCTTGAACGCAGTAAGGTTCATTACGTAGGCCTACAGACTTACTTACAACACAAATCAAATCATGAATTTTGAAACCGATGAGCTTTTGAAAACAAGTTTTTACATTAAAATAACAACAACTACAATGATGCAGGTTTATATGCATGATGAATAAAAAAAACAGTGTAGTCCTAAGCAGTTTACATGGAAAAAGGCTAAATGTATATAGACCAAACAGCTCAAATTTTACAAATATTGTTTTTTATGTATGGAATATTGCAGTATTTATTATAAAATATTTATCCTTGCATATCATACATTTTTGATCTTGTCTTTTTTCTGATGACATTTACCAGGGTTTAGGGTAACAGGTAGCCTACCAGTTCTGCCTTAAATTGTGTTCTTTTTCAAGAAGCCTTATCACAGGGCCGTAACCACCACAGACATTGAGGGGCACACGTCCCCCCGAATTAGAAATGGCCAAATTGCCGTATAGCCGCATTTTACATGCGCTGAGTGTCATCAAACACATGTGATTACTGGACTAAGTAGTCGGTTATGTCTACTGTAAAGGGAAAGTAAAATCGTGTGTTTCTGTATGTGAGATGCAAGCAGATTTTGATTGTGAACACTTGTCCTTAAAGGGACAGTTCATCCGTAAAATTAGGTTAAAAGAGAAAATCACTCACTGCTCTTGAATAACGTAATAATACAGTAGCTTTTAATGAATGTATATTGTTTATTGAAGACTATGTAGTTTTATTTTTAGCCTACATTTATTCATTCAATTTCATACTTAAATGCTGTACATCTCTGAGCTGCCACTGTAAATCTTTATATTTATTTTATTTTATACAATACACTAGGAATGTGTAGTACTTTTGTTTTTTAAGTTAAGTTTATGTAAGGTTTTTCAAGTCTTTTAAGTAAAATAAAGAAAGAGTATTACTAATAACTTTCTGTTCCTGCCGCCTAAGAATAGAATAAAAAAGAAACAAAAAACTGAACAGAATCGAAAACCGTGTTGCATCCCTAATATATATATATATATATATATATATATATATATATATATATATATATATATATATATTAGGGATGCAACACGGTTTTTGATTCTGTTCAGATTTTTGCTTCTATATATATATATATATATATATATATATATATATATATATATATATATATATATATAGTATTTGCAAATAGTTTACTTTATAACTACAATATAACTGGAACTTTTACAATTATTATTTATATTCCTGTATTACTTTAAATCCCTTTTTAATCCTTTAATAATTTAATTCCTTTACATAAACCAATAAGACTAATACCCCCAAACCCCCTTCCCCACGCCAAAAAAAAAAAAAAACCTTTGTCTAAGACATGGTTATGGCCATGCCTTATCACTTGGATATATCACAAATAAGGAAGGAAAGACTATTGCAACTTCCTTTTCATGACAGCTTTAAAGAAAATGAAACTATTTTACAAAAATATTAATGATAGTTTATACAAATGGCCTCTTTGCTCCCTTTAGTTTTCTATCCATTTTTGTTTTTCTTGATGGCCTGTATGCCTGACAGTTTTAAAATAATCTGTGATATGCAGGGGAAAGGCAAGATTCGGATTGGTTAATGCCCTTAAAACAACATATTTCATTGGCACACAACAGATGTCCTTATGGCAACATGATTGTATTCTCACATATGACATGAGTGACAAATTTTGGCTATGTGTGTGGTAGGTTTGGCTCATCTGCTTGCTCACAGACTCTTATAAAAATCTCTCTCTCTCTCTCTCTCTCTCTCTCTCTCTCTCTCTCTCTCTCTCTCTCTCTCTCTCTCTCTCTCTCTCTCTCTCCCTCCTTCTGATTTAAATGAGGCACTGTTTCAATGTTAGCTCGAAGCCATTGAGCCAAAGACATATTGCCATCAAACGCTGCCATCACTGGCCTGTCACCCCCTGTCTGTCAACTGTTACTTAGCAACAGCAGAACACGAGAGAGAGGCTAATTTGAGCCATCCTGAATCCATCTGCTTCTGATTTCAGCTGCAAAAAACATTACTTCCACCCCAGTCAGTGGTCATAGTCATCGTAGAGATGTGCTGAGCGTTAACACATCCGTGAACAGAGATGAGTTTTTTAAGGCTGTGGTAAAGGCTAACAGTTTAACAGAGAGTTAAACGAGAAAGAGACACACTGGAGACAGGAAGGATCAGATAACGAGAATAAATGCACTGTAGAGAGGGGATGTTAAGCGAGATAAAAGAAGAAAACAAAAAGGAACAGATGATAATTAGAGAAAATTGATTTTGGAAATTCGTCCAATGAGAGAGATCTATCGGTCCTATTACTATGCAAAGAGAAGAACAGGAAAATAATGGTACATGCATTTGCGAAAAAAAGAGATAACAGCAAAGAAAAAAAAAAGAAAAAGGGGGGTTTCTGTTTTACCAAAGAGCTCCATTTTCTTTCCTCCAGCAGGCTCACAGTGTGGATGAATGCCAGAGAATCTGCCCCATGGGCCCGGCAGTCTGTCGCTCTGCTCCAGATAGTGAGAGAAGGGAGCCGTGCTAAACTACACTGATCTACACCGCCCTACGCTGCTCTAAACAACTCCACGCTGCTCTTCACTGCTTTACATCTTTCGGTGCCACAGAACACCAATCAAAAATGGTCTGTATATCACTCTATACCACTCCTCTAGACCTATATTTCTCTCTGCAGCTTTATGCAGTACTGCTCTAAATCAATCCATACAGCTCCGTGTTACTCTCTGTACAGTGGTACATGTGGCTCTGGCTGGAAAGGCCTGGATTATTGAGATGTCATGTCCAGGGAAATTAAACACTTTTTGGGTTTAATCCCCTTTTAAGATATTTGTCATGCCGTTCATGCAATCTATGGACATTTCAAGAACATGTTAAAAGGATAGCTCACCAAAAAAATGTAAATGCTGTCATGTTTAATCACATTCATGTCACTTTAAATGTTTAAGTACGAAATTGATTATTTTGTGAATTATATGACTTGTGTACTATATTTCAAGTCTTCTTTTCAAACGTTTTTAACCCCCAAATATGAGCAATGTGTGAGACATTAATTAATGTTGTCATCTTAATTTATGTTGTTACTTATTGTCAGAGTCCATGTCCACCTGAGTGTGTCCAAGTCAAAGCACCCCAACTCAAGTATCTATGTTGATAATATCATATTCTCGCAGAATTTTTGTAAAAATTGTACCTTTAGGGGTACAGCAGCTTCACTGTAAAAAAAATGTTGCAGCCTAGAATTTTTAAGTACAATCAACTTGGATGTTTGTCATTTTAACTTAAATTACGTTTAACTGATTTAAAAAAAAACTGTTGTATCTTGTATAACTTATAAAAATAAGTTGAAAATTGCTTATATTTTGTGATAAATTGTTGATCATATAATGTTTTACAGTGTTGTCACTGGGGCAGAACCCTTAAAAGGACATTTTTGTACTTTTTTATCCCTAAAAGGTTCACATTAATAGTTTAGAGAAGCAATATGTACCTTAAGTGAACCTTATAGGGGGAAAAGTACAAATATGTCCTTTTAAGGGTACTACCTCAGTGACAAGCTGTTGTACCCCTAAATGTAAATTTTTTACATGTTTCTCTTTCTGACAGTGTTTTGGTAAAGTTTTTCCTTTTTTCATAATTTTTTTTTCTTATTTTTATAATTAATATTATTATTATTATTATTAAACTATTTTTCAAAATATAAAAAATGTATGTAAAAACATATATTATTTATTTTATTTAATAACAAATCCATATAATGGCGTGTTCATAATACACAAGAACTAGTTAAGTTTTTGTTCAGTTTCTTTTCCTTCTACTTGTGAACTCACCTCGATTATGACAGATTTAAAAAATGTTGGTGAACATATGCTTTTAAAAAGATGTCCGTTGTTCCATCAATTATGCATTATGCCTTAAACTTGAAAATGCAGTTTTATCACCTCACTATCCGTGCACTGGTGATTCTAACAGACATTAATGTGTATACATAGTGGAATAGGTAGGCTGTTACTAAGCGATCAAAGTTTTGACGGGTGGGGTCCTCAGGAGGTGGCAGCGTTGTTTGATAACTTCAGTCATTCCACTCAGCCTCAGGGCGACAAACCGCCGGAGATATGAATCGCTGAGCGCAGGGTTAATATCATGTCTGCTTTAGATTATGAAGACATCCAGAGGCACAGAGGAAGAGATCCGCTGTGAAGGAAATTAGAGATTGACACATGACAATGACCTTACAGGCCCATGCGCTGATATCATTGCATCTTCAGTGGGGATGGTAGGGCATGGATTATGATTATGCTTGACGGAGTCTTTGATTCACTCTCTTTCTAAATATATTCCAGTCTCTCGCTTTATTTCCGTCTCTCTTGCTTTCTACTAATCACACAGGTGACACTCTGATAAAATTCAGCTCACAGTGCTGGAGGCAACATAGCAACACATGCTCTTATATATACACATCGTCTGAGATTTTGTTTGTTCCTGGGGTAGATCTCACTGTTAAATACGTCTCTTTGTTACCTCATAAGTCAACTCCCTTGTGTTTTGCTGTAAGTTAATTAACATGAATGAATACGTCAAGTACAAGTATTCACAGACTCAATTATGCAGCTAATACCCTCCCCAAAAAAAACTTCAATCCACAAGGAATCCAAAGAGAACTTAATAACTCATTATACGTTTGTGCCGTCTTTCTCAATTGTCAATTTTTTTAGTATGTTTCATACACACTTTGAAGAAAAGTTTCTATATAGAAACTTAAAGCGTTCTGTCAGGCTCTTCATAAAACCTTGGGTTCCCGTTATGGGATGAAACTTCCCATAAACATGAAAGTATTGTGCAATCATTTAAAGACACATTATGTAATTTTCACTCCTAGAGGTCGCTTTTTCAAAACGAAGGCATAGCTTAATGATGCCTTGATTTCGCAGAATCATGAGAGTTGTTGTCTTTACCTCTACAGCTGGTGGAAAAGAATCTGATTGGCAGAAATTATATTCATGGATCATGGATGAGCTAATGTATTAACCCTTTCACATGTAAATTTAAAATATTCTGGCTGAGCATATAAATTTATTGTTTCCTTGGTGACACATCATTGCATGTCACGTGACACACCACAGTCACAATAGTGCCGTATGACTGATGATCTGCTTTTATAAAAATTTTCCTTTTTTATAAAAAATATTCACAATTTAGTTAACTATAGCATTATATATCTGCTATTCCGATTGTCAAATATGGCCAAGTGGATTTGTAATAACACCTTTATAATAATTGCGTTAAGCTATATTGTGTGATGGGCACCATTTTAGTTTGTGCCGCAGTTTAGAAAATCAAATCTATTGGATTTACAACACGTGAATTCATCCACTTCTCATGAAAGTAAGTGGCCGGTGAACTGGGAGAAGAATAGAGTAAACTTTAAAGTTACTTACTCAATGTGTATCTGATATGAATACAACTTGTCTAATTATTATGGGAAGGATTATAATTATTGCATAGAGGTGTGTATTTTACAATCTGTATTGTTTTGCTGGTACATGTGTGTATTTAAATGTCTGATACCTAAAATAAATTTTATGCAGTTGAAAACACTAAATTGTTTTTATATATGTCAGGCGCAGAGCATCTGTCTTTGGCTCAGCGCCAGTCAACCAGCAAACGCACGTTTGAATTTAGCAGTTTATCATGAGATGCACTGACCGACCGTTCTAATCACACGTGTGATCGTACGCTCCAGGGACCGGTCAAGACTGATCACACGGGTGTGATCGTATGTGTGAAAGGGATATAGATTTATTAACGATACTGTAATATGAAGAAGGGTGGGGCTGAAAGCAGTTGGAACAAAGCCGTTGAAGTGATTGCGAATTAGACAAACATGACATTGCTTGAGAGCAGTGAACATATTACATGCCGCAGCTTCCGCATATTCTGGTCATGTGTATGTTGCATAACGCAGCACTGTTTTATCATATTAGATACATTTGAGTGTGTTGAAAGTTGTTATAACCTGTCACCTCTCACCTGTCTAATAAAACACATGATATATTAAAGCGTCTTTGGTGTTTACATGGTTTCGAGGGTGAAATCGAGGGTCATGTGGGTATGATGTCATTGATTTGGCGACGCATGGACACAGTCCACGTCCTGGTTAAAATAGCTTTTTTTCAAAATTGGCCAGTGGTTTAGTATGTGTGTTTTGATATGTCTAAAAAAAAATCCAACAAATAAAGTAAAAAAAATATATATATATAATAAAATTGTTTATATGAAAGGGCATGAAAAGGCCTTTAAAATGGAGTCAAGAACCCTAGGGTTCTGTTTAAAACCCTACTTAACTCTTTTTTTGTTTTTTTTTGTTTTTTATGTAGCTTCATAAATTTACATATCTCTATTGTTACATATTTACTACTTTTTATTGTTAATTGTTATGAATTTAATTTGAAGGAAGTTTTCACATTCCTGAGTGAAGTGGTGAGTGAATCGTTGTTTTGAGTCTGATATAAAAAATATGAATAATTTATTCAAGAATCTCACCAATTTAGTTCTTACATTCAAATCACTCGCTCAGAAGACTGGGCTCAATTGACTCAATATGATTTGGAGGTCATATGAACCACTTTTGTTTATACTTTTATGTTGCTTGTTTGTCTGTGTTGAAGCTCTTCATTCAATCTCATGCAAAAACAGAACAACAAGTACATTATTCAAAATGTCTGCTTTTGTGTTCCACAGAAGTAAGCCATGGTTACACTCTCATATGACTGAATGTGAGGTAAAAAAGGACAGGAGAGTTCAATCAAACAAGGACTGAGAGAATAACTAGCTGTCCAGTGCCGTATATTTGGTTCTCCAGTATTGTACTGGTTTCAGATTGCTGCGTTTAATCATGTCTGCGGATCCATTTGATATCAAAGCTGCACCCTCAGGCTTCCCGGAGCGCCATGGAGTCCAAATGTTTTCCTTTTATCCCACCCCATTTCCTGTCACCTGAAATGGCTTCTTTCATGTGTGAAAACAGAACGAGAGCGCAGGGTCTCCCGGGAGACTAGCCATTGTGACATCACTGTCTCCAGGTATTGGCAGCTGATGTGGCATCCATGTACACCTGTCAATCAAAGAGAGTGGGTGCAGATGGGCCGCACTAATGCAGAAACTCCATTCGCATTAAACATGAGAGAGAGAGAGAGAGAGAGAGAGAGAGAGAGAGAGAGAGAGAGAAGAGAGAGAGAGAGAGAGAGAGAGAGAGAGAGAGAGAGAGAGAGATACACAGTGTGACTGCACTGTGAAAAATAGGTTAAATCCAGTAAATCATGCCGAAAGGATTTACTTGATTATTTTGAAGTTCTAACAATTTAATAAAATAATAATGTACAATAATAATTCATTTAACAAAAAAAGCCATGCAAACTATCTTCATATTTTCACTTTAACCTTGTAAAGCCTTATATATGATCAGAACAATATTTCCCCCCCCCTTTTTTTTAATTGAACAATATATTGAAGCTTTAGACAAAAAAAGTAAGAAAAGTAGGTTGCATGGGGTTTTTGTTGAGCCCTATACACTATATCCCCAAAAGTTTTGGGATGCCTGTCTTAACATCCGTAGGGTTTAATACAGCGTTAGCCCACCCTTTGTTGCTATAACAGCTTCAACTCTTCTGGCAAGGCTTTCCAATATCATCCAACTGCGGCCACAAATGGGCGTTATCGTGCTGGTGGGGGTGACCATTTTCGCAGACTGGAACTTCACCTCTTCTGCTGAACTGCGAGCTGTCAACATCCGGATTAATATGTTCAACATTCGCTAGTTCGTTTTTCTCAAACAGAAGCTTCAAAATAAGATCTAGCATCTTGCAGCATGACATCATGACTTTGCGTAAACATACACGTCACTTTCTAAAGCCAAGTGGCGTGTTATCTGTGCGCATTTTGAGCTACTCCGTGTGATTCTGCGTGAATCTAGTCTACGCCTAAATGATCCATCATCCCCGCATGTGATTGGATCAGTGGATCAGGGATGTTTAGGGATCAGGGTTGGGTGTAGGCAATCGTTATTGTGATTGACATGGCCAAATGAAATGTTTAGAATCGGTTGCAGGGCATTTCTGCTGAACTGGTTTAGGGGGGGAAATCACGCATATGACATCATACCCATGTGCCTTGAGAAACTCATCACGATTGTTCAATAAAACGCAATAGGCGTTCTTGTTCCATGACGGGAACGCCCAAGCCGCAGCTGGACCCTTCTCAGGCTTTCCACAAGGTTTAGGAGTGTGTTTATGGGATTTTGACCATTCTTCTAGAGGTACATTTGTGAGATCAGTCACTGATGTTGGACGAGAAGTCCTGGTTCATAGTCTCTGCTCTAATTCATCCCAAAGGTGTTCTGTCGGGTTGAGGTCAGGACTCTGTGCAGGCCAGTCAGTCAACTCACTCATCCATGTCTTTATGGACCTTGCTTCATGCACTGGTGTGCAGTCATGTTGGAACAGGAAAAGGCCATCCCCAAACTGTTGGGAACATGAAATTGTCCAAAATATCTTGGTATAAAGAGTTCCTTAAAGAGTTAATAGTCATAAAGAGTTCCTTTCACTGGAACTAAGGGGACAAGCCCAACCCCTGATAAACCCCCCTAAAATGATGATTGAGAGAACAAAACAAACAAAAAAAAACCTCAAAATCCTGATGTTCCATATTTGATACTCACATGATTTTTAACATTTAAAAAAAACAATTGTTGTTGCTTCATTCCAGTTGGTGTTCATCTTAAAATATTACTAAGAATATTAAAGTTCTTCCATTTACTTTATAAAAAAAATATGTAAATATTTATATAAAAGACTTCAAAGCCAAAAATGTCAGACAACAGAAGGAATGTTGTAGATTGTGAACATCAGGTAAAGGTTTTATTATTTAGAAGCTAAAGGTTTGATAATGTAGAGGCCTTATCAAATATGATACAGCTTTATAGCAGAGGTTCTTAACGCTGGCCCAAGATGTCCATTTTCCTGCAGAGTTTTACTCTAACCCTAATCAAACATACCTGAACAAGCTAATCTAGCCTTCAGAATTACTAGAGAGTTGCAGGCCGTTGAGTTTGATCAAGGTCAGAGGAAAGTGGACCTTGAGGGCCAGAGATGAGAACCCCAGCTTTATATGGTTAAAGTGTATACGGTTTGCTTAGTTTGTGTATTTATGAAAAATAAAATTAGTAACAAAAAAAGGCATTCAGAAAAAGGACAAGATACTAATCTTAAAATTTACTTTAAAAAAAAGAAAATAGCCAAAGGGGAATTAAAGGAGCAAGGCATGTTTATAGCAGACAGTGATGTTTCATAGACTCGATTAGCATGGACGAACATAATTTAATCAAGACAAAAATAATGTATCTAACGTTTTAAGCGAGCAGCAGTAGACATTGGCGATTTACCCTCTTGTCAGAACAGGGCACATATACTCACACATTGTCAACTCCGCGTCTCATTTACTCAGTACAAATGACTGGAAAAGACATCCAGGCGTCCCCAGGGGGATGCCAACACTAAGTGGCATCTCTGGACGGCCACACCTCACTGAAGAACTTCCGATGTGCTGTCTGATTGGAGTTAAGGTGAAGCGTCACTGGGCCTGAGCGCACCTGGGGGCATGGAGGCAGTTACGGAGTGCGGAAAGAGCACCACTCATTATGCAGTGGCAAACATGCTGTCACTCATCTTCCGTTCCCCACACACTCAGCTGTTGCGTGTTACTTCTCCTTCACTTCTTCTCCCTCGTTACTTGACCTTTTGAGTGCACATGAGGGAGAGAGAGAGAAGCCCGCTGCGTAGATGGCCGCGCAGCTGTAGAGAGCACGGCAAAACTCAACTGGATTCAGAGAGAGAGAGAGAGAGAGAGGGAGGAAAAGAGAAAATACAACGTTTATGAAGGTTAAAGAGAGATTCCTTCACCTGTGTAAACAGGGTGTTTATTTATACAAGAAGTAATATAAATAAATATGTTCTGCAAGTGATATTACTGCTGCTGCTACTAGTACTACAAAACAACAATAATAAAAAATGATCATAAATAGTATCAAGGCTAATGTGTGTTTGTGCGCGTGTGTGTGTAGTCAATCAATTAATCACAATTACTCACATCCAAAATAAAAGTATGTTTGCATAATAATTGTACACATGCATGTGTATATTATATATATATAATCTCACACACTGCTATCGCTTGCAAATCTCAGTTTTATGTGTTTTGGCTGTTCACATACGCGAAAGGGGATTCAAAATGCAAGTTTCTGAAAACTATTCCGTTATCATCTCCATGTAAACTACAAAAATTGAAATTTGTGAAAACTGTGACGTCATGCATATTACATGTTCAATCTACAGGCACATAGTGTTTCTTTACCAAGTGACCTTTCCAACTACTGACCTGGCATGCATAATAGGGTTTTTAGTCGTTTTCACAGAATGAATGAGGATCGTTTTTTGACAATGTTGTCGTCTGCTGAAAAACACATTTATTACTTTAATATGTTTCAGTCATGCAATCATTATCAGCAGTGATTTCAAACAGGAAGTTTATATACCCTCAAATATACCCCGATTTTTTTTTAGCCTACTTCAGTGGATCAACAATCAAGTACAATAGCCAAAACACATGCAGCTTCAAATGAATGACAGACCATAGAGAACTAGTCTCCTATTCTATCTTAAAATTATAATAAAATTGTTATTCATATCCACCAATAAGATCTCTTGGTAAGATGACATTTAAATACTTAGCTTTGGTCAATGCTCTGCAGGGACACAACATACTGTATAATGCGATGCAATACAATGATGATTGAGAGAACCAAAAAAAGTAAAATGCATATTTAAAAAAATAATACACAGACAAAACCTAAAAAGGTTGAATTTTGAAACAGTTGTGTTAAATAAGAACTACAGTTACATTTACCTGCTTTTAAGCACATCATTAAGAAAAGTGTTTTCTGTAATTTATGCTGTAGAACAAAACCTAAAAGTCTTTTCAAGTTAGGCAATATTTTATTCCGAAACTGAAAACGACTACCAACTAAAAAAACAGAGGTGGACAGTAACTAAGCACATTTACTTGAGTACTGTACTTACTTTTTGAGTATCTGTACTTTACTTGAGTATTATTTTTTCTGGAAACATACTTTTACTTCATTTGAAAGACAAATATCATACTTTTTACTCCACTACATTTCTATAAAGGTCCTCAAAGTGGAAAGTCGTTTCTGTAGCAGCTTTGAAAGTGGATGATTTTTTTCTTCTTTAAAAGGTGTTTGGGTTTTTGCCTATCGGGAATCACTCTTGTAGGGTCACGTGAAGTTCAATGATTTCCCAGCATTTTTTTGAACACTGATCAGTTTATAGCAAAATGGAAGAAGACGGCTGTCAAATTTTTCATTATGTATTCACATAATCAGTGTATTGGACCTGTGCATTCGGTCTTAAAGTGACAGCAGATTTGTATTTTAGTATTTAAATGAGTTTATGTTAGTCGTATGCTAGTATGTCAGATGGAGCATCACTGACTGGCTTAAACCATGATGGCATAGTGTGCATTTATACAACAATGATAAAATAATGCGTTGATATATGGGAAATTTAATTTTGATTCTTAAGGACTTTTGAAAACAAATACTTCTGTACTTTTACTTAAAGGGATACTAAAATAAAACATGGCGCTTTTCTTAGTGGGTTAAACTGGAACTATAATGTATAGTGGAATAGCACTTTTGAGAGTACTTTGACTTGGCACAGTAAAAAGTCATGGTTGAAATATCCTCACTCACATCTCACAGATTTGAGAGAGGATGTTTCAGCCGGGACTTTTTACTGCGCTGAGTCGAGGTACTCTCTGCCGCTATTCCGCCATACATTATAGTTCCATTTTAACCCACTAAGAAAAGCTTCGCGTTTTGTTTTATGTCACCATACTAGGTCGTTCAACTATTCGTGTAACTGTATTTAAATAGGGAAAACGTGGAGGTGTTTGGTCGCTTCTAACTTGATCTCTGTTTGGTACCATAGTGAATGAACTGGGCTTAGTGGGCTAAGCTAAATGCTATCAGATCTTCACCGCGCATCAGAGAGATTAAAGGGTTACTTCAGCCATTAGCATATGGCTTTGTATCAGTAGAAACCCTGGAGTATATTCAAATGATTGTGATTTACCCCCTCATATCCCCCTGAGACAAGAGATTTATGCATTTTATTTCTGGAAAAATTCCTCTCGTGACACAAATTGACGATGTTTGCGTAATCTTTGATATGTTTGCCCAGAGGCTAAAGACTACAGCCAGCAGAGGGAGCCATTTCCACATGTTTTCAACTTGCGCATGGGGAATGGGAGATCACCCTCACAGCACAGCTTGCTGGTGCATGCATTAATTTAAACGGATGCTAAGCAATGTAAGTGTTTTAACTTCTCAAATTCATTTCTATGAAAGTTAAGCTTCCAAAGGCATGAACTGAAAACGCGTTGTGAATGTATGCCGCGAATGTGGTTGCGATTACCTCGGCTCTCATCACCAGAGCTCATCAGCTCATTTATGACATTAAATTTTATCTGACTCCTGCAATGTTAGTGCTGTGAGACACGCGGCAACTCGATCGTTATATTGAACAGACACGTTCAGTATTTAATTGTACTTTCTGATCTCAGTCACTGTAATCCAGAAGTGGTGGCTTTGGGAATGGCCTCACAGGGCAGCGAAGCATTCTGGGAATTGTAGTCTTTCATCCCCATGAGACAAAAATACATTTTCTGTCTTTTCTCAGTCTAGAAAGCACCAAATTAAAAAATAATTTCACATTTCTACTACATTAATGACCCAGTTTAAATACAGATTCATCTTTCCAGCGCTGAAGTACCTTTTTAAGTGCACACACTCAGACGAGAGAGGTATGTATCAACTTGTTTTAGCTAAGGGAATAACATAGTTTAAAATTAAAAAGCGGTAAAGTAACCCTTTAAGTAAAAATCTTTTTATACAACTTTCACTTGTAACTTCATCAGAAGTATTTTTTTCTCAAGTAATGAAGAAATGAAGAAGTAATTTTAATCAAGTAATGAATCAAGTATCAAACCCGTTAGAAGTTCCCTAAAAGTTGACCTACAAATAGTTTTGTCTTGTTGTTTCGTTTAACATTGTTTGGGTAACATCTGACAATGTCACCACGGATGTTAGCTCAGTAGCACGGCCTTTGTTGTCCAGCAGAATACAGCTGTGGGCGGAGCTGATGGTAAAGCATTCATTTTAAGGGGAGAAGCAGAAGAGACGGCCTCCTTTCTCTTCCCCCAAACTTTCAAATCCTTTTTCCTCTCCTCTGCTCTCCACCACCCACGTGGAGGAGGGCAGACCTGCTGTAACTCTCTCAGTCTCCTGCCTGTCTCTGCCATCTGCTGCAGTCTGTCCCAGCTCACTCTGACAGCCATGTTTGAGACAGAGACTTAAGCAGAACGTCCATCCATCAGGATCTGACCACACACACAGGTACAAACACACACATACATAAACGGCCACATCCGCTCACACCAGCGCACAGGCACACACTTTCCGTCTCATACACACGCACGATGGCAGGCAGAGGAAGAAATCTGCCATGAAACTTAATCAGCGAGGGTCATGTCGGGGAGTGAGGAACAGATTAAATTAGCATAGTATTAGATATGGAAAATGATTTCTGTCAAAACCATCCTTACCACAATTATAATATGTTAATTACGTATTTCATTAAGGGGGTTGATTATGGCCCTGAGATGAAATCATGCGAGTAGTGGCACCTGGAGGACATTGAATCTCTCTCTTTTTCTGTTCCTCCTACACCCTTCCTTCTCCAATCAGTCCTTCCCAATACGCCTCTCTTTACACCTTTTAACACACCGTCACATTTTCATTTCATCTCCTGATTGTCATTTATTTATTCTCTAATTATTTTAACGGGCTTCAATAGCGGCACAGGGCAAAATGCTCATGGTGAGAAACAAAGGGCTCAAACACTGAAACAAATGGCCAATAACGTGATGCGATTTGAACACCACTGGTAGTGTTGGTACTAACACAACTCTATTTTTTATTAGTGTGACAATAACTCACAATAGTTATTGTTTTCACAATAGTGTACTGTAGCTTTCCAATAATGTGTAGTTTGTTTGGACGGTCATTTAATATTTTCCCTGTCCATATAAACGGTAGTTTACACAGTTCAGTTTTGGAATTAAATATTTAATTTAGCCTATTTAATATATACATATATACATACATATATACATACATATATATATATATATATATATATATATATATATATATATATATATATATATATATATATATATATACATATATATATATACATATATTTAAATATATCATCATATATTATATTTTTTGGTTTTATTTACTTTTTATAATTAATTAATTACAATAAAAAATTATACTTAAAAATTATAATAAAACAGTATTTTGTAAATTATACACAGACACATTGAAACTGTTGTTTGTTAATAATTATTATTAAATATTTATAAATCATGTTCAAAAATCTAACAAAAATCCACACTCTGCTTCCGCTTGCAAATCTCAGGGGCCATTTACACCACACCTAACATGTGCATGAATATATAATACATACTTAAGTGAAATATATACAATTACAACATTTTATTAAATTTACAAAATATTAAATATGATTTAATAATGTGTAATATGTATTACAAATACAAATATATTTAAATTGTATGCACCTTTTTAATGTTTAATAAATATTTTACATACAATTAAATACAATTATTTATTTATTTTTAAATGTAATACAAGTTTTCATGATTTTAAAATATGACATGATAAATGGTAATGAAATATTTTTAATATTTCTAACAATAATTTATCAAATGTATATAAATGCAGACAAAAAGTTACAATAAATATTTAACTAGTAAAAGTAAAATATGTAAACTACAGTACATCAAATTGAACTATAACTAGCTTGTAATTGCTTGTACAGTTTCAAAGTAGCTTCCCCAACAGAAAAGACAATAATATGGCAAGAGTTTGTTCCTCGGCACACACACATTCATACACTCACAGGGGTTGCCTCCAGGTTAACCTGAATTGAGTGTAAGACTCTAGTGTTCTGAGCCCCTGGTCTCTCCAAATCACACATCAAAGGCTGCATTTGTACAGCAACCCGCTTGGGAGGCTTGAGCCTGGGCTGTTTGGACTCGGTGTTACCCAGCCTCTGTGTGTCTCCGGGGAGGCATTACCCTCTACATTATCCTAGCCTTGTTCCAGTACAGAATTACAGAATGGTCCCAGAGACGCACACATACAAACGTGCTTGTATAAACACACACACGCGCGCACATACACACACACGGAAAGCGAGAGTGAGAAAGAGAGATAGACTGACAGATGGAGAGAGAAAGGGAAAGTCCGAATGTTTGTGTCTAGCAACAGGGCATTTGAGGTGGCGGGAACAATCCGAGATCAAAACAGAACACGTGCGACCGAATTGATGGCCTGTAAATATCCCGGTTTTAAAAACAAGATGTCCTCTTGAAAGCGCCCGGGAACGGGCTGTGAGCTGAGTGAGATGGTGTAACGCGGTGAGAATGCTTCTGAGGACATCCAACAGTAGAAATACTTTAAATAAAATGTGATTTACTCCCCTATGTTGCAAACTACCATTGAGATGTTTGAAGTGTATTTACAAATAACAGGCATGCATATCAAGCTAGTTTAGAGATTCATGTCCTGAATCCCAATAACAGAGGCAGATTCTCACATCCACACATATTCCACTGAGCAAAGCAGATCTGAGCACTTCACAGCACTTTGATGTGCACTCACAGATATGCTCCGCTGAATGGGTGCACTTTATACATTTCAAAGCGCGAGTCCTTCATGGCAAATATTTTGAGGAGGGAGAGAGATCACACCGCAAGCCGTCTTAAGTTATCAGAAAGCGTTTGAATTAGTTCTGAATATTCCATTAGGGCTTTTAAACAAACTGCTTAGCCAACTAAGGAGTCTTTTAGTTGTTGGCCCTCATCAGAAAGGGTGAACATACAAGGAAACCTATCAGGGGAGTTGAACTCGATTCCTGGAAAATACAGTCAATCACTTAAAACTTGACATGAAAATACATGATTAAATCAATCAATAATAACATTTTCTATGAATTCTGTATAGATTGTAAAAGTATTTCACATAATACAATTAGAGTTTTTAAATATTAGAGTGCAAGTGGCCTCTAATATAAAAAAATAAATAATAATAATAATAATAATAATTTCTTACCGTAAATAAATATATACCTATATTATATATATACTATATTACTACTAATAAGACATTCTATCTATCTATCTATCTATCTATCTATCTATCTATCTATCTATCTATCTATCTATCTATCTATCTATCTATCTATCTATCTATCTATCTATCTATCTATCTATCTATCTATCTATCTATCTATCTATCTATCTATCTATCTACATTACTACTAATAAGACATTATATATATATATGTCTTATTAGTAGTAGGTAGCAATAAGGGGTTGCAGTGGCTCAGTGGTTCATGTAGGTTGTCTACAAGGTTGGTGGTTCAATCCATGGCTCCACCTGACCAAGTGTTGAGGTGTCCTTGAGCAAGACACCTAACCCCAGCTGCTCCCGACGAGCTGGATGGCGCCTTACATGGCTGACATCGCCGTCGTGTATTAATGGGTAAATGTGAGGTAAAAATGTAAAGCGCTTTTGGATGTTAAAAGCCATTTACCATTACCATAAGGAGCCAGACAAGTGAAATATATATAAGGAACAGCTGGAGGACCAAGTTGCAACTTATTAGGTCAATTGGCTTCATGATTGGGTATAAAAAGAGCCTCTCAGAGTGGCAGTGTCTCTCAGAAGTCAAGATGGATCACCAAGGGTCTATTAGGTCAAAAAAGAACCCATGTCTAAACATGATCCAGAAGCACATGTGATTTCTCTGGGCCAAGGCTCATTTAAAATGGACTGTGGCAAAGTGAAAAACGGTTCTGTGGTCAAAAAAATTCAAATGTGAAGTTTTGGGACAACATGTCATCCGGATTAAAGAGGACAAGGACAGTCCAAGTTGTTATCAGCGCTCAGTTCAGAAGCCTGCATCTCTGATGGTATGGGGTTGCATGAGTGCATGTGGTATGGGCAGCTTACACATCTGGAAAGGCACCATCAATGCTGAAAAGTGTATCCAAGTTCAAGATCAACATATGCTCCCATCCAGACATTGTCTCTTTCAGGGAAGACCTTGCATTTTCCAACATGACAATGCCAGACCACATACTGCATCAATTACAACATCATGGCTGCGTAGAAGAAGAATCCGGGTAATGAAATGGTCAGTCTGCAGTCTAGATCTTTCAACTATAGAAAACATTTGCCGCCTCATAAAGAGGAAGATGCAACAAAGAAATGTAAATGGACTGCATTTATATAGCGCTTTTATCCAAAGCGCTTTACATTTTGCCTCACATTCACCCATTCATACACCGACGGCGATGTCAGCCATGTAAGGCACCATCCAGCTCGTCGGAAGAAGCTGGGGTTAGGTGTCTTGCTCATGGACACTTCGACACTTGTTCAGGTGGAACCGGGGATTGAACCAACCTTCTGGTTTGTAGACAACCTACATGAACCACTGAGCCACTGCCACCACCCAAGACAGCTGAGCAACTAGAAGCCTGTATTAGACAAGAATGGGACAACATTCCTATTCCTAAACATGAGCAACTTGTCTTCTCAGTTCCCAGACATTTGCAGACTTTTATAAAAAAGAAGAGGGGATGCCACACAGTGATAAACATAGCCTTGTCCCAATTTTTTTTAAGATGTGTTGATGCCATGGAATTTAAAATCAACTTATTTTTCCCTTAAAATTATACATTTTCTTAGTTTAAACATTTCATATGTCATCTATGCTGTATTCTGAATAAAATATAGAAATTTAAAACCACATCATTGCATTCTGTTTTTTATTCACAATCTGTACAGCGTCCCAACTTTTTGCTTGCAGCAGCATTTTTGACCATATTATGCATTAAAGAGGATTGGCTTACACCATAGTATAAAGAGTTATGGTAGTCTAGATGAGATAACGTTCTAAATGTTTTGCAGAGAGAAAAGATTTGATTCCGTAAATTATTGTAAATGGGAAAAAAAAAAAACTCCTTGACCACAGCACAAATTTTCTTCTCACAGCCCAGTTTACAGTCAAAAAGAACAGCAAGCTGTTTTACGCAGGAAGTAATGTGAAGAGAGATGGCCAAAGTAAGGGGCACAGTCCTCATGTGACTTTAGACCAAGGAAAAAGATTTCAGATTTGTTATAATTTAACACCAAAAGACTTGAACGATGGAACGACACTCACTCAAAAAAAAAAAAAAAAAAAGACTGGCTGAATTTACTTAAAAAATATGTGGTAAGTGGTTGCACACAACTATATTGAGCAATTTTTACAAAGAACAATTAAGTTATATTAACAAGAAAATTCAAGTAAAACTGGCACAATTTCTTTGAGTAAATACAAACTATTTGAATTTGTCACCGTTACATAATATTTATGTGCTGTTTACTTAAATTATGTTATGTTAAATTTATAAAAATGTATTATGTAAAGTGAACAATTTAATTTGCCTTTAAACAATTTAACAACAAACATATTTTTCACTGGACAAACTAAAAATATTTAATTGAGAGCACGAATTCCATCCGATGAATTTGTTGCCCACTGTCTAAACAGGCAACACTCTTCTGCATAATGGTAACCACAAAATTACAGAAACTCCTCAATGTCCAACATAACTGAACATTAAAAACTAACAAAAAATAATAACATCTTTCCCTTTACTGAAAAACATAAAATAACACTTTAATCCGTTCATCTTCTCTCCTAGCGCAGTCCCCTGCAACGCATGCTGGGAACTACAGATCCACTGCCCAGTTAGTTATGTCAGCACAAATATTTAATGTAGTTGTAATGCAAATTAATTAAGAAAACTTCAGTTTTAAATATATTAGGCTGATTGAACACAAACATATCGAATTTCGACACAACTTAATTTAATTAAGTAAAGTAAACATAATTTAAATGTGTCTTATCTGTGAAGGGCCTGAATCATTTTTTTTTTAGTTTCTCAAAGATAGCACCCTGTAGGTAACACATGTATAAAGAAAATTGGAGCAAGAATGAATCCCTGTGGAACTCCGCATGTGAGTGGGCGTGCTGAAGAAGTTGACCAGAAACTTTGAATTTTCTCGTATAGTCCAATGGAAATCAGTGTATTGTGGGAGAACTTAAATCTAAAAGCACCAAAGCCACAGCATTCCCCTAATCACTTTCTAATAAAATGTAATTTGACATTTTTAAAAGAGCAGTGTCAGTGCTGTGGTGAGACTTAAAACCAGATTATTATTTTTTCCAAAATATTATTTGAATTCAGATGAGACTAGAGTTAGGTCAATACATTTAAAAACTAAAATAATAATTTTAGAGAAAAATGGCAAATTTGATATAGGCCTAATATTATTCAAATTTGTAGAATCAAAATTTCACCTCTTATAGATATATTGATATATTAAATTCCTGGATTTATAGAAAATTATATTAATTTATAGTTATTTATTGTTTTATTTATTTGTTTTTAAGGATTTGTAAACGATTGACAATATTACGTGTAATTCAAAAATATCAAAATAATGTATTGTCCAAAAAAATTACATATATAATGTATTATACAAACAGATTCATAGAAAAAGTTATTATTTGTTGTTTTAATAATTTATTTTCAAGGATTTGTAACTGACTGAATCATTATCTGTGGTATATATATATATATTCACGTTTAAAAAAGCTACTTAAATGTCCTAATTAAAGGTCTAATCCTGGCTTATAAGCCCTGTCTGTGAAACCAGGCCATAGATTGTGGCTTGATTTACATTACAGTGCTCTTGTAATTCTAATAAAATTCATGTAGCCTTCTGCCTAATTAATGTGTGATTATTTTGTAAAGCAGCTGATTAACTGTTATTGCTATTCTTACTGTTATTGCTGTTATTGCTTGTTATATCATAAACTTTGATTTAAAGGCATAGTTCACCCAAAAATGAAATTATCCCATAATTTACCTAATGACATTCTTCTTTCAGACGAATACAATCAAAGTTATATTAAAAATGTCCTGGCTCTTCCAAGCTTTATAATGGCAGTGAATGGAAGCCCAAAATTTGAAGACCAAAAAAGTCGGTCCATCCATTATAACAGTACTCCACACAACTCCAGGGGTTAATAAAAGCTTTCTGAAGCAAACCGATGGGTTTTTGTTAGAAAAAGATCCATATTTAACAAGTTACAAAGTCAAATATCTAGCTTCCGACAGAACACCGTCTGTATTCAACTTACAGAAAAAGCGTAACTGGCACGACGATGACAACTAACGTATTTCTTAGTTTCTTAGTAAGTTGAATACAGAAGGCGGTCAATGCTAGATATTTTTTATTTATAACGAGTTATATATGGAGATTTTCTTACACAAACCCATCGATTTGCTTCAAAGGGCCTTTATTAACCCCCCGGAGCCCTGTGGATTACTTTTATAATGGCTAGACACACTTAATGGGCTTAAATTTTTGGCCTGCCATTTACTGCTATTATAAAAGAGCCAGAACATTTCTAACTCTGATTGTACTTGTCTGAAAGAAGAATGTCATATACTTAGAATGGCTTGAGCGTGATTCAATCATGGGATCATTTTTATTCGTATGTGAACTATCCCTTTAGCAAACTTTGCTCCTTTTTAATAACACACATTCTGCTTGTTATGTCACAGTAAAAGGCGGGTCGCCATTAACTCTACGGTGACCTTCTCTACAGCCGCAGATGTGGATGAACTCAAGGGTCTTGGTTCAAAATGAGGTCAGGGGTCATGGAGAGGTCCTCATATGACCTTAGGCCAACAGGGCTTCTGTCTGCTGATTATGTGTGAAAGGAGAAACAGGTTAGAGCCTGAAGCAGAAATGTACACATCTAATTATACAGACCACACAAATGTGATATGAAAGACACTGCATTATTTACTGCTTTCTATCAGATTAAACATTTGTTTGACATTCAAGTTAGAGCTTTCATTTTGTATATGACAAAAGAAAAATACAATTATGTGAGTGTACATATATATATGGTGCTTTTGCATCCTTCTTGAAGCATAAAAATGCTAGTATCTTTGTAATTACATGAAGAAACAACCAATATATCCTTTAAAATGCTTTATGTTCAAAACATGTTTGTGTTTTTATAGCATAAGATAGCCTCGTACACCCCAAACAGACTGTGAGGGTTACAATGACATGTGAACACAGCAAAAAAGGGGGGTTTTGAATATTGTGTAAATGAGTTGAGCTGTTGTAATTTTGATGCTGTTTTTGTCAGGACAAGGTTAATTGAAGCTGTGATGCAGAAATGATCGTTCTCAAACAAGCAGCACAGCAAGGCCTCGTGGAACGCCACGGCGTTGATAAAGACGATATATTGTGTGACTATGTGGGTGCAGACGTGTTTGTGTGGACTACACTATGTCTCAGCATGTGTTCCTAAGCTTGCACACAGCACACAGTATTCATAAAGATGATCTAGGCGGTTGGAAAACAGATATTTTAATCACTGTTTTCTTGACGCGAATGGCAAATGTTGTAATCGGTACAATGACGGTGTAATCTGCATGTGTGTTAACCGTTAAAACGGCAATGTGTGAGCCACAGGAGCTGCCGAAAATTCTCTGTAACGCCACCTACTCAAATTATGGAGCAGGAACATATTTGCCAGGGCGATGTGTTAGTGGGCTGGTGAGCTCAGTTTTGATTTCTCACTATTCTAAATTTTCACAGCGCAATTATAAGCTGTACTTAGTTCGCCTATATACCAAATAAAGCAGGTTTCTTTTTATGTCTTATGTCATCTATCAAAACAGAAAGCCTTAGAGAAAAAACACAACATTAATGAAAGGACATCAAGGACTTATTTTAAAGGAATGAAAGCCAAAGGTGTGGGAGTCAACACCACGGCCACCGAGTGTGTGTTTGTTTGTGTGTGTGAGTCAGGTGTAGCTCATGCTTGGCTGCTCAATGACCGAAGTAAGGCTATGTGTGTGTGTGTGTGTGGAGGTTTGTGGAGGGTGTTTTTGTGCGTCTGTGCGTCCCCCCCTACACAGTGAACGCTGGCAAACAGCTAAAAGCTTCAGCAGAGAGTGCCATATGTGAACAGAACTAAGCCAAAGCAGGGGAGCCATATGCACTTCGACTGCTTTTTTTAGCTAATTATCCCAAAATGTCTGTTTTATAGAACAAATCCGTGAGTTACACTGCAATTACCACATAATGAGCACTCACACACAGAAAATGTAAAAATATCTACAAACAACATAAACATGAGAGGTGCTGACAGAAGATTGGGGGGGGGGGTTGTTATATGTGCATTCACTCATTCTAAATTGCCAGTAAATTTCACAAATACTTACAAAGAAACTATATGTACCACTGAATTAAATAGGAAATTCTAAAGTAGAAATAGCATTTTCTTGTAAAACGTATTCCAAGATCTAACTCTCAAAAATCTGTTTTTACAGTGTGTGTGATCCTGATTGCTCAGCTATTCTGACACTTTATTTTATGAATAATATGAAATAATATGATTTAATTTACAAATAACGTGTGTTTTATGTAGGGGTGACCCCTAATAGTCATATTTGTGTGATGTTCTGTTTCGATCGCGGCTTTTAAATGTTATGAGAGAACGGTTAATTTGCGAATGTGTAGTGTAGCCTAGTTTTGATCACTTTATTAAAAGTGGTGGCTGTGTGTCGTGTGTAAAGTAAAATAAAAATAGTCCTGCTGACTAGTGTCCTGCCCTTCGTTTATACCGTTTACTTTTTTCTGGTCTATGGTTTACACACACATAGATGATTCGACTATCGGTCGACCATAGAGAGATTCGAAAATTCTGATTCGAATGTCTAAATCCTTAGTCGGGGACACCCCTAGTTTTATGATTGAAATGCAATTTTAATTATTAAATTATTATTTATATAATAAAATAAATTGCCAGAGACATCAAAAATGCTTGTTGCATTTGCACTCCACTTTCAGTTTTATTCATATTTTGGGCCCTTTTTTAATGGTCTAAGTGCATGGTCTAAAGTGCACTGCGCAAGTGCACTTAGGGCGTGTCCGAATCCACTTTTATGCCAGTTTAATGAAGGAAAAAGCAATCGGCGAGCAATAAACCAATCAGAGTCTCCCATTTCCTTTAAAGGCCAGTTGTGTTTGCAAAGTGTACACCTGTTGTGGACCCGCCTATAGGCGCATATTACTAAGGTGGCCTTTAAAGGTGCACTGTTTACATTTTAGCATTTCAGTTTTAGTGGTGAGGTTGTGTATTGCCCCATCCCCTCCACCCCCCTTTGAAGCACAAAGAGAAGCTGCGGGGGCCGACAGGACAAAAATGAAAAATGACGTTGTAGGAGAGAGCAGAGAGTGACTAGCGCTCTGTAGAGAAGTTTGTCCATTTAGGGCTACAGTAGAAAAAATGACAGCTTAAAATGGTGATTTCCCTGAAAGGGGACCTGCAGAGTATGGAGAGCTCATTCTAAGGTAATATAACATAATGGTTTATTATACACCACTCAAAACATATTTATGTATATTATATTGCATTTCTGTCAATAGATCCTCAAATACACACTACACCTTTAAATAACCTTTAAATATAATATATATATATTGCGCCATTAATTTTTGACTAGGTTTAAATTTAATGAAACAAAATAGCCATGTGCTAACAATATGCCTGAACACTGTTTGTTTTACATATTTGCTTTGTGAATTTGTCCGTTCAAGTAAAAGACGAGCTCAATTCAGTATTAGACGTATGAGACGCAGCTTTCTGGGTAAAACGCACTCAAAACTTTCCACAGCATGCAAATAATGAATTGAGTTCTCTTTTGCGTCTCCTTGCGCTAGAATTGTTTTATTTAAAGGTGCCCAAGAATCAGGTGAAACAATATTTTAAATTGTTCTCTGATATCTACATAGAGGGTATGCAACTTATTTAGGGGAAAAAATGGTCCAGATATGGTTTTACAGGTGCATTTACAGCCCCAGATATTGTCGCTAGAATGAAATGTCTGTCTTTTTCTGTCGTATTGTCTGTTTTTGCCTTATTTGGAAAGGTCATGAATATTAATATGGAGTTCAACTCTGCTTGGCTGTTTCACTGTGCGCCTAATATCAGTAGCATCAGTGATAGCAAACACATCTACATTTTACTGTCCGTGATGACTCTATATGGACATGACAATGGAGAGATTATGTATCCAGCCTTACGTTTGATCCTGTTTCTGACGAAGATAAAGATTTTAAGGAACAACCAATTGTTTTGAAATTGGAAATTCTGAGTGATAAGTTTAGTCTTTATTTTCAGTAAGACCTGCAAAATGTAACGTAGCCTACCATAACTTCAGCCTACATGTGATCTAGCATATAACATTAATTTTACACGTTAACTCATATAGTCAGCAGTCAAATCATTGTAATGTGTCCCTGTATGATTTTACAATGATAGCTTCTTCACTTTGAGTCAGAAACTTTAAATAGCGAACTAGATAGTGCATACATATTTTGTTTGTACAGTACCGTAAAGTTTTTTTGTTAGCAAATTGACTAGATGCCTTGTCAAATGACTATCGTTTAATATTTACTTAAATGGAGAAGAAAGTGATGTTAGCTAGAAATATTAGTGAGTGAGCTATAAGCATCTAAGCTAACATAGTTAGCTCCTGAGTTAAGAGTTTTTTTGATAAAATATAGGCTAAATTATAATTATATCCGACAAAAGGGATTTCTATATGTATCTACAGTTGTATTTTGTTAATTTATATGACAACACTGGCAGGAAATGGACAACACTGGCCGAGCAAACAAACAACTTTTAATTAAATTGTTGCGATATCTGATTATAGATAAACATGCATGTTGACATTTTTGTTCAGTGGGAAGGGTGAAAAGTCCTCACGTCCACTACACATCCTGGAACATAACATTTATTTCCATGATCTGCCATTTTCGCTATCCTTGCGTGACGCTTCTTTCTTTACCTGCAGAACTCCCTATGATCCGGCTGTGCAGTTCCGCCTGGCCTTACACGTGCTAGCATATGCAAATGTTTGGGGCGTACATATTATTGATCCCGACTGTTGCGTAACAGTCGGTGTTAAGATGAGATTCACCTGTTTTCCGTGGTGTTTTTCACAAACGAGATATACATATGAAGGAGGAAGCAATGGTGTTTGAGACTCACTCTATGTGATGTCCTTGTACTGAACTCTTGTTATTAAACTATGACATGGTTAATTAAATTTTTATGTAATTTTTAATTACATAAACTCTTGTGAGTATGCGGCACTGGCCCATCAACAGTCCCGAGCATCGTTCACCTTAATTATGCTCCTGTGTTCATAACATTGCTTTGTTAGAATTCATAAAAATATTATAATTTACACCGTTTAATTTACTCGCCAACACCAGTTTTTACTTGCACACTGTAAAAAATTATTTAGAAAAAAAATGTTACCTGGTTGCCTTAAAATTTTGAGTTCATTGAAATTAAAATTGTGAGTTAATACAATGAACATTTTTTGAGATTCGACAACCTTTATTAAAAGATTTTTTAAGCATATTGGGTAATTGTGTGTGTTTTATTTCTGATGACGCAGTGAAACATGCCAAATTGTGCTATTTTCATGATTTATCAAATAAAAAATTGTGGTTCAAATACAATAATATTTTGAGTTTCTATTTATTAAACAAATTTCCTTCATTGTATCAACTCAAATTTTTAATTTCAATAAACCTTTTTTTTAAGTTAAACCAACAAAAAACAACCAAATTTTTTTACAGTGCATGTGGCACTTGGAGAGTGAATTTAGGCCCTGAATATAACTTCCCTTTGTTCCCTGTTGTCTCGTGGTTGCTAAAGTTTTTTATGGTCTTACAGTATGAACAAACCCCATTGTACCTAATTTATTTTTGTGTACTGTATGTCCTAATGTACCTCTCTGGTGACTGAAAAAGAGATAAGCAGCCGCAGTGCTGTTTTCCTCTTGTGTCCTGGCCCTCAGTGTAAGAGACAGGGACAGCAGCGATATAGAGAGACCTCATCAAGCTCTCAGGGCCTCGATAGAGTAATGGGATGGTCTCTCTTCTGCTTTCTGCTCTGTGTAGGTGTGTGTGTGTGTGTGTGTGTGTGTGTGTGTGTGTGTGTGTGTGTGTGTGTGTGTGTGTGTGTGTGTGTGTGTGTGTGTGTGTGTGTGTGTGTGTGTGTGTGTGTGTGTGTGTGTGTGTGTGTGAGAGAGAGAGAGAGAGAGAGAGAGAGAGAGAGAGAGAGAGAGAGAGAGAGAGAGAGAGAGAGAGAGAGAGAGAGAGAGAGAGAGAGAGAGAGAAAGAGAGAAAGAGAACCTGCCACATGTGCCGTAGTGCTGCAATACAGCCGCACTGTGGACATGAGCCTCCTGGTGGAGCTCCGCCTGAGGGCCTACAGGTGGGTCAATCCATCAGTGGGCCGGAGGGGGAGGTGCTACAGGGAGAGAAAGTTCAGCTTCGCCCAATCAGAAACAGAGGCATCAGGATCAATGCTATCCATTAAAGAGCACACTGACCTTCCAGTCACACTGCAACCTCAATGAATGTGTGTGTGTGTTTCCAGGGAATAAATTCTGATCTTTTAATTATGCTCTGTTCTCAGTTCAGCCTCACCTACATATCAGATTCTGTAAGTGATTAAATAATTTCCATTTTTGTGAGCACGAGGGGTCCGTGGGAATTTATCTCGCACAGATTTCACATCGTCACGCAGCTGTCCTCAGATCACCCTGAAGATGTTTTGGAACATTGTTTTTTACATATTTAAACATAAAAATTCCTGCTCAAGCCACGCAGCTCTTGACGTCATCTCTATGGGTTTCTCTGACACATTTAGATTTTAGAAAGGAGTCACAGCCATGGTTTAGTATTAAAGGGATCATTTAGGGATAATCACCTAAAAATGCAAATTCTGTCATCATTTACACACCCTCATGTTGTTCCAAACCTATATTAATGTCTTTCCTCTGCTGAAGACAAAAGGAGATATTTTAAAAAATATATTTTCAAATATATATTTTATATACAAAAATATATATTTTCAAATAAATGCATTTTAAATGTTATATTTATCAAACAATCCTGAATTTTTTTTAGCTACTCAACATTGATAATAAGAAATATCTTTAACTCAAGCAGCAAATCAGTATATTCAAATGATTTTAGTTTTTACTGTATTTTTATTGAACTATTTTTAACTAATGTCCTTTTAGTTTTATGGTCTTTTCCCCGGCGTTTACATAACTGTTTATTAATAAAAGAGATAAATAAGATATGAAATATTAAACAGTTGTTGTTTTTCAGAATGTGTGTGTGTGTGTGTGTGTGTGTGTGTGTGTGTGTGTGTGTGTGTGTGTGTGTGTGTGTGTGTGTGTGTGTGTGTGTGTGTGTGTGTGTGTGTGTGTGTGTGTGTGTGTGTGTGTGTGTGTGTGTGTGTGTGGATTTTTTACATTCAAAAACATCATAACTAATAAGTAGTATGCTATTTTCTCTGGTTTTGAGGCTCTCTGCATAACGCTGAGTTCTGATGGGTGTGTCGCACTGGAGACTTGGAAGTAAACGCCCACGGCTAGGATTGGATAAGATTTGCATATTTAATGAGCTTCAGCTGATGAGGGAGGGGTTGTTTTGAAAGCGGCAACCGGAATAAACGTCTTTATCAAACAAACACAATGATTTATTTCTCATCCACCCGCGATTGATTGAACTATTATTTTTGTATTACATAGCCTGCACAATTGGTTGATATAAACACACATGTTCAACTGTCCAGTCAAGAGAGAGAGAGAACACCGCAGAACAAGAAAGGTAAATGGACTGCATTTATAAAGCGCTTTTATCCAAAGCGCTTTACATTTTGCCTCACATTCATTCATACACGACGGCGATGTCAGCCATGTAAGGCGCCATCCAGCTCGTCGGGAGCAGCTGGGGTTAGGTGTCTTGCTCATGGACACCTCGACACTTGGTCAGGTGGAACCGGGGATTGAACCACCAACCTTCTGGTTTCTAGACAACCTACATGAACCACTGAGCCACTGCCGCCCCCAGAGAGGTATATTATGAGATTCATCGGCCCGCCGACGGGCTTCCGTTTTGGTTAGCCTGTCTGGAAAACACATAGCCCCGAGACGTTGGGCTTTGCAAGCCCTGGCCCATACATGTCTGAGACCAGCGTGCTAAAGATATGTTCTATTAGACACGTACAGTCATACACATAAGTAAAACGATCTATAACAATGCAATACTATTACATATAAAAAACTCACACGCAAGTGTGTTGCACCATTCCTGTCGGATCCAATATAGAAGAAACAACATTATGTTTTAATCTCAAATGTCTACAAATAAAGCTCGACCAGAGATGATTCGATTCCGCAGTCAAATGAAGTGAACACCATTTTCTTCCCCACGTGAGCTGGAACTTCATTAAAAATAAAGTTCAACCACACATTCCTAATATTAGGATCCGAAGGAAGCTTGTACAGCAACTGTTTTTCCACAACCAGGAATAGCGCAATATCTTGCTATCTTCTTCGCAGCTCCATGAGTCGGTGGGCGGGGCTACTGAATTAGACCCGCTGTATCCGGTTGTTAAGGCTGACGTCACGCGGCATCGCTTCCGGGTCCAAACGCTCTCTTATACCACAAGAAAAACTACAAACGGTGCTAATATACACACACAATGTGGTGTGATATTACAAAAAAAGCTATAATCATAACCTTTTTCTCCATACCAAAATTCTAGATGGTCAGACAGTGATTAATCTTTTTTAAATCGTTAAAATATTAATGTATGTGACGCTGTGAGCACAGAGACTGTTGTGTAGACTGTAAGTATTTAAAATGTTAAACTTTTTTAAACGTTTGATGTTTAATATGAATAAATCGCGCTCATAAACGGGCGTCAATGGCATTCTCAAGTGAAACGAGTTGAGGCTTGGACCCGGAAACGGCGTTCCTTACGTCACGACTTAAGCGGATAGGCATGTTTCGTCGCACGATGACATATAGATGCGGCACACAATCATTTTCTGGGCCTGGTGTCTATAAAAGATTTTCTTTGACTAACAAGGAAGTTTTCAGCTCTGAAACTTCGAGGATATATAAGGGGACAACTTTTATATATCAAAAGCTCAAGGGAAAATTTAATCAAAAGTTAAATTATTTTAATTTTTTAAGTATCACAGGTTAAAAAATATATATATTAGACAACACAACTGTTTCCAACATCAAAAATAAATCAGCATATTAGAAAAGCAGTAGAAAAGTGATTAACATTAATAACCATAAGAAATGTTACTTGAGCACCAAATCAGCATATTAAGATTTCTGAAGGATCATGTGATACTGAAGACTGGTGTAATGGTGCTGAAAATACAGCTTTGCATCACAGAAATAAACTATATTTTAATATGTATAAAAAAAGAAAATTATTGTTTTAATTTCTAAAAATATTTCACAACATTACTTTTTTTCTGTAATTTTGATTAAATAAATCCTGTTTAAAATATTACTGAAGAGTCTATTCACGAAAAGGCTTGTAACGAGAGTCCGCTGATAATCTATTTTATTGTAAAAAGCATTTTACTTGATCTGGTGTGATCTATGTAAGCTTTCAATAGTGAAATAACCGCTTCAGTCATGCTGCAGGCCAGTACCACCCTTCCAAACGCACACACAGACACACACACACACACACACACACACACTCCAGCTCGCATGTCCTTAACAATCTGAAGAGCCTTTTGACAGCTGCAATTAAGCATGTTAATTAGAGGCACAGCACAAAGAATAATATTTACTGTGATTGGGTGTCCTTCGACGCCTCGCCAAATCAGATCTGAGGGAGCTCATTGTCTACAAATGCACCCCCCCACTCCCAACCCCCCCGTCCCACCCTCGTATTGTACATGACACCTTACAGCCACTGAGTCTTATTTCTTTTGGAGTATGGCAAATCTTAAGATGGGAAAATGCTTTTAAGGCATCCGAGGATTAACCTTCTCTTGTGAAATACTAAGGCATCTCTCTGAGAGCAGGCGAATATCTGAGGAACCATTTCCTTTTGCTTTTGTAAGCTGAACTTTACATCAAAGTGCTTGATTAATTACTGATAAGGGACTAATAAAATATTAATGCATTTTGTAATTAATGGGACCTCAGAGCCGCATGTCCTACCACCCCCAGCTAAATGTCTTTTTTGAAAATAAGTTGTATTCCTTTTTTTGTGTGTCTCTCAGCTGTCTACCGCCTCTGCGTTTTCTTTATATCTTTTTTTTTTTGTTACTGGAAATGATTCATAATTAAACGTTTATCCAGGAGGAGCATAAACAGAGCGAAATGTATATTTTCCCAAATAAAAGAAATAAGACGTTCTTTTTGTTGTTGTTGTTGTTGTTTAGTGATTTGAAGCGTCTGGAGGGCCTGAACTCATGGTTACGCCGTTTTTTTTTTCATTTGCTGGAGCTGTGGGCTAATGGACAGACTTTTATAAGCCGCCATTCTGCATCTCACCACTGTTAACCTCATTTTAAGTGTTGTCAATAATGTCATGGTGCTTCATTAGGAGACAATGACAACCATCCTCTTTAAAAGAGTATGATTTTGACTTTGAAAAACTGTGTCTCTAAATGTGGGTTAGGCTTCAAATAACACGGCGCAAACTAAAATGATCACCCTGTGTGATCCGCATCATTCTGCGCTCCTAGTGAAAAGATTTTTCTGTTTATAAAGAATATGGACACCCACTGAATGAAACATCTCACAAGAATCACATTTTTAGTGGATTTGTCTCAAATTAAACAAATGATGCTTTACTATTGTGATAAAAAATAATAATAAAAAGAATAATAATCTGACCCCTCTGTGTAAATAAATAAGACCCCTCAAATAAATAAATAAATATTGCTGCATTAAAATTGGTCCTATTATTCATGTGCTTATTAGCATATCTTTTTGTATTTCAGACAGACCCAGTGTTATTTTAGTATGTTTTTTCAGTTTAGTAAAACATTTTTTTTTTACAAATTTAGTTATGTGTGATTTTATTACTGTTTAGGTTAAATTAATTTTTATTTTATTTTATTTGTGTTAGTGCTTTAACTTAAACTGATTTCAGTTAGTTGCCAAGGCAACATTTTTATTTTTTGTTTAGTTTTACATCTAATATTTGTATTTTATTTTAGCATTAATTTGATTAACAAACATGTTTTTAATAGTCTTAGTTTTAGTAAACAATAATAACCATGGAAATACTTTTTTTTTTTTTTTTTTTGCTTAGCTTTGTTTTGTTTGCTTAGCTTAGCTTTGTTTGTTTTTTGTTTTGTTTTTTTTGCTTTTGCTTTTGCTGTGTTTTGCTTTGCTTTGTTTTATGTTTATGTTTTTGTTTAATGTGTATTTTTATTTTATTTTTATTTATTTTTTGCTTGGCTTTCTTAGATCTTTTATAAATAAGACAAGATTCAGCTTCTTTTTTTTTAAACATATAATATAATAACATCACAGCAAACAACTCACTTTCTTTTCATATTTATCTCGGGCGCACTCTAAAGTTGACCTATAGGCCGTGGCTCGGACTCTGCATGCAAAACCAGCCAACATTTGCCATTCTCCTTCCTGAAGTACATCAAAAGCATTCACAATAAAAACTATACACATTTGTTTTGTTGACACGGAGCATACACAAATATCAATAAACACAAAAGCCTGTATAAAAATGCATGATACGGATCAATTTTGCTGAGATTAGAAATCTGAAATGTACAAGTGACAAATGACGGAGAGGTATTATCGGAACGACGCAAAGCAGACGTGCTCGCTATAGTCTCTCCCTGCTCTTATCTGGAATTGAGGGTGTGTTTTAACCATGGCCTCATTACTGTCTGATGGGTTCAGTGACAAAGCTAATACAAAGCTTTTTCATACAGACCAAACGCATCCCTGTGAAATTAGGCCCCGGTGCAAATGCGAATGTGTGTGTGTATCACAGAGACAGAGACAGAGAGATTGAGAACATGTGCACTTGTGAGTGTGTATCTGCGTGCGTTCGTGTGTGTGCATGTGCTGGTGTGTTGCAATATGATAAATGTGTTCCACCCCATAATCTATGTGTTTCAAAATATGATGTATGTGAGTATGAACTTTGAATTATTTCCTAAACAGAGGGCCATAAATCTTGTAACTTTGGTGAAGAGTGTGCTCTCTCCCTCTCTCTCTCTCTCTCTCTCTCTCTCTCTCTCTCTCTCTCTCTCTCTCTCTCTCTCTCTCTCTCTCTCTCTCTCTCTCTCTCTCTCTCTCTCTCTCTTTATATGAATAATGCAGTCGAGACTGGCCAGCTGCTTAGAGTTACAGAGTGAGACTGACTGCTGATGGGAAACAAACGGCTCTTTCGTGCTCTAAAGGTGGGGAAAAAAAGATACACTGGGTGGCAGATCAGACTGTCTGAGATGTTTTGCTTTCACCCGGCACCAAGGTCACGTCAGGCAGCAATCCTTTTACACAACGAGTGTGTGAGAGTGTGCTGGTGACCTTGGGACTGACGTAGGTGTATTTATGTGCGGTAACCCACCCTAAATGACAGAAAGCCATGTAAGCAGACCTGGCCCGAATCCACCTGTGATGTTAAGAGGTTGTTATGCTGCATAATTTGGGCCAAGTTCTAATGCATGTATAGGTTGCAGGGAATGCAATCCCATAATGCATTGCAAAAAGCTTGTGCATTCAAGAGATAAGATGAATTTATTGGAAAGTATCGATGAAACTGAAAAATTATTTATACAGTGCTGTGTGTTTTATTTGGTTAAACTTTATTTCAATGGTCTACTTTGGACATTCTACTAATTATAAGTAACTTTGCAACTGCATGTCGCTACAGGTTAGGTTAAGGTAAGGTGTTAGGGTTAGGGTTCAGGTTCGGGTTAGTAAGTTGCAAAGTTACTTATAGTCAGTAGAATGTCTTTGTTACCCAAACTTCCTTTGATTTGACCTAAAACCTGATTTGCTAGGTATCAGCATTGCCATAATACAAAATACATTATATTTTCTTTGTGTGTGTGTGTGTGTGTGTGTGTGTGTGTGCGTGCGTGCGTGCGTGCGTGCGTGCATGCGTGCGTGCGTGCGTGCGTGTGTGCATGCGTGCATGTGTGTGTTTCTTTCAATGCAAGTAAGTCAACATATACTCACCTAAAGGATTATAAGGAACACCATATTAATACTGTGTTTGACCCCCTTTTGCCTTCAGAACTGCCTTAATTTTACGTGGCATTAATTCCACAAAGTGCTGAAAGCATTCTTTAGAAATGTTGGCCCATATTGATAGGATAGAATCTTGCAGTTGATGGAGATTTGTGGGATGCACATCCAGGGCATGAAGCTCCCGTTCCACCACATCCCAAAGATGCTCTATTGGGTTGAGATCTGGTGACGGTGGGGGCCATTTTAGTACAGTGAACTCATTGTCAAGAAAACAATTTAAAATGATTCAAGCTTTGTGACATGGTGCATTATCCTGCTGGAAGTAGCCATCAGAGGATGGGTACATGATGGTCATAAACAGATAAACATGGTCAGAAACAATGCTCAGGTAGGCATTAGTGCCAAATGATGCCCAATTGGCACTAAGGGGCCTAAAGTGTGCCAAGAAAACATCCCCCACACCATTACACCACCACCAGCCTGCACAGTGGTAACAAGGCATGATGGATCCATGTTCTCATTCTGTTTACGCCAAATTCTGACTCTAGCATCTGAATGTCTCAACAGAAATCGAGACTCATCAGACCAGGCAAAAGTTTCCCAGTCTTCAACTGTCCAATTTTGGTGAGCTTGTGCAGATTGTAGCCTCTTTTTCCTATTTGTAGTAGAGATGAGAGGTACCCGGTTCTATCAGCTTGAATCAGTCGGCCCATTACCTCTGACCTCTAGCATCAAAAAGGCATTTTCATCCACAGGACTGCCGCATACTGGATGTTTTTCCCTTTTCACATCATTCTTTGTAAACCCTAGAAATGGTTGTGCGTGAAAATCCCAGTAACTGAGCAGATTGTGAAAAACTCAGACCAGCCCTTCTGGCACCAACAACCATGCCACGCTTAAAATTGCTTAAATCGCCTTTCTTTCCCATTCTGACATTCAGTTTGAAGTTCAGGAGATTTTCTTGACCAGGACCACAGTAATGAAAAAAGTTAAATAAATAAATGTACACTATGGTTCAGTAATATTATTAAGAGCTTAATATTTTTATTAAGTAAAGATGCATTAATAAAAAAAAAAAAGGTAAAAATTCGAACAAATGCAGATGAATTTTCTTCATCAAAGAATCCTGCAAAACCGTGGTTTCCACAAAAATATTAAGCAGCACATATGAGTAACATTAATAACATCAGAAATGTTACTTGAGCACAAAATTAGCATAGTATGATTTCTGAAGGATCATGTGACACTGAAGACTGGAGTGTGTTGAAAATGCAGCTAATTTAATTTTCAAAATAGAAAATAATTATTTTGAATTGAAATAATGTTTTACAATATTATTGATTTTATTGTATTTTTAATTAAAGGGGAGATGAATTGAGGAATCAACTTTTCCTTGAGACTTTGATATATAAAATGTCACGGTAATATACGATTATCCTCTATAGTTTCAGAGCTGAAAACTTCTTTGTTAGTCAAAGAAAAGCTTTTATAGACACCAGGCTCAGCAAACGGTCCTGTGCTTTATACTGACGTCAGTGCACAACGAAACACCGCCTCTACAGAGTCTACAGCGCGTTTAATCCAGTAGCCTCGCCCACCGACTCATGGAGGACTCGTGCTAGCTGGTCAACAACAATACATGCCGAGGAAGATTAACATATTGCGCTATTCCTGGTTGTGGAAGAGCACAGTCGCTGCATAATCTTCCTTTGGATCATAATATTAGGAATGAGTGGTTGAACTTTATTTTTAATGAAGTTCCAGCTCATGTGGGGAAGACATGTTCACTTCAGTTCACTGCGGGATCGTTTGTAAACAAATCTCCGGTCGATGCTAGATATGAATCCGACAGGAATGGTGCAACACACTCACATGTGAATAAAACGTGTTTTGATATGTGATAGTATTGCATTGTTATAGATCGTTTCGCTTATGTGTACGTGTCTAACAGAAACATACCTTTAGTAAGCTGGACTCAGACACGTATGGGCCAGGGCTCACAAAGGCCGGCAGGCTGATGAATATCATTATGTTCCCTTCTTTTTCTGCTATTTTCTCTCTCGTTGACATCTAAAGGGCGACGCACACGCTGAACGTCTATGTGTGTGCGCGCGGTTCACGCTTATATCGTCCGATCTTGCGGGCTATGTGTAATATAAAAATAATAGTCCAGATAATCGCGGGTCGATGAGAAATAAATCATTGTGTTTGTTTGATAAAGACGTTTACAAGCCCTGTGATCGAGATCCTGTAATCGTTCTGGTTGCCGCTTCTCCCTCACTCTCTCCCCTCCGTCATGCAAATCTTATCCGATCCTAGCCGTGGGCATTCACTTCCAAGTCTCAAGTGCTGCACGCCCATCGTAACCCAGCGTTTTGGAGAGAGCCTCATAACCAGTGTAGAAAATGGCCTATTACTTACTTATTACCTATTAGTTATGGTGTTTTTTAATGTAAAAATCACATGAGCATCATTAGTTGACCTCAGACAACAGCATATATATATATATATATATATATATATATATATATATATATAAAAGCCAATTCATGACACCTTTAATTAAATGCAGCCTTGGTGAGCATGAGGTACTTTTTTCAAACACTATTCAAAAATCGCACCAACCCCATATATATATATATATATATATATATATATATATATATATATATATATATATATATATATATATATATATATATATATACAGTCTTGTTCAAAATAATAGCAGTACGATGTGACTAACCAGAATAATCAAGGTTTTTCGTATATTTTTTTATTGCTACGTGGCAAACAAGTTACCAGTAGGTTCAGTAGATTCTCAGAAAACAAATGAGACCCAGCATTCATGATATGCACGCTCTTAAGGCTGTGCAATTGGGCAATTAGTTGAATTAGTTGAAAGGGGTGTGTTCAAAAAAATAGCAGTGTGGCATTCAATCACTGAGGTCATCAATTTTGTGAAGAAACAGGTGTGAATCAGGTGGCCCCTATTTAAGGATGAAGCCAACACTTGTTGAACATGCATTTGAAAGCTGAGGAAAATGGGTCGTTTAAGACATTGTTCAGAAGAACAGCGTACTTTGATTAAGAAGTTGATTAGAGAGGGGAAAACCTATAAAGAGGTGCAAAAAATGATAGGCTGTTCAGCTAAAATGATCTCCAATGCCTTAAAATGGAGAGCAAAACCAGAGAGACGTGGAAGAAAACGGAAGACAACCATCAAAATGGATAGAAGAATAACCAGAATGGCAAAGGCTCAGCCAATGATCACCTCCAGGATGATCAAAGACAGTCTGGAGTTATCTGTAAGTACTGTGACAGTTAGAAGACGTCTGTGTGAAGCTAATCTATTTTCAAGAATCCCCCGCAAAGTCCCTCTGTTAAAAAAAAGGCATGTGCAGAAGAGGTTACAATTTGCCAAAGAACACATCAACTGGCTTAAAGAGAAATGGAGGAACATTTTGTGGACTGATGAGAGTAAAATTGTTCTTTTTGGGTCCAAGGGCCACAGGCAGTTTGTGAGACGACCCCCAAACTCTGAATTCAAGCCACAGTACACAGTGAAGACAGTGAAGCATGGAGGTGCAAGCATCATGATATGGGCATGTTTCTCCTACTATGGTGTTGGGCCTATTTATCGCATAAAAGGGATCATGGATCAGTTTGCATATGTTAAAATACTTGAAGAGGTCATGTTGCCCTATGCTGAAGAGGACATGCCCTTGAAACGGTTGTTTCAACAAGACAATGACCCAAAACACACTAGTAAACGGGCAAAGTCTTGGTTCCAAACCAACAAAATTAATGTTATGGAGTGGCCAGCCCAATCTCCAGACCTTAATCCAATTGAGAACTTGTGGGGTGATATCAAAAATGCTGTTTCTGAAGCAAAACCAAGAAATGTGAATGAATTGTGGAATGTTGTTAAAGAATCATGGAGTGGAATAACAGCTGAGAGGTGCCACAAGTTGGTTGACTCCATGCCACACAGATGTCAAGCAGTTTTAAAAAACTGTGGTCATACAACTAAATATTAGTTTAGTGATTCACAGGATTGCTAAATCCCAGAAAAAAAAATGTTTGTACAAAATAGTTTTGAGTTTGTACAGTCAAAGGTAGACACTGCTATTTTTTTGAACACACCCCTTTCAACTAATTGCCCAATTGCACAGCCTTAAGAGCGTGCATATCATGAATGCTGGGTCTTGTTTGTTTTCTGACAATCTACTGAACCTACTGGTAACTTGTTTGCCACGTAGCAATAAAAAATATACTAAAAACCTTGATTATTCTGGTTAGTCACATTGTACTGCTATTATTTTGAACAAGACTGTATATATATATATATATATATATATATATATATATATATATATATATATATATATATATATATATATGGAATTAAATGGTGAAAAAAGCAAAAACACACACACACACACATGTGTTTTTGCTTTTTTTCACCATTTCATTCCAGCCGCATATAATAAAATGAACAGTGAATAATGCAGTACTTTTCTGCTCCTCACTCATTTTTGGACTTTTGGACAGTATAAATCAACATCCACTTTCCTTGTATGGAAAAGAGCAGTTTGGCCAAGCATTTCACAGAAGACACTATGACATAAGGACGTGTAAATGACTGAATTTTCATTTTTGGGTGAACTATTCCTTTAATCTCTCTCTCTCATTGCATACAGCGAGAGTCTGAACAGTCCAGTGGCCCATTTTGTTTGCACATAACAGTGTGATAACTGTCAATTGAGATAAATATTTAGGTTAAGCATATTTCAGTGGAACTAGAGGAGGGGTTGCGTTAAAGGTTTGGGCCAGATCTAGCGAAAGCATCTTCAGAACACTCTTAAAACCAAATAAAGCCACTTTAGCGTGGTGGGGTGAGTTTAACACCTCCCTTATGCAATATTAAACGCACGTGTGTGTTGATTTAAAATGAGTCTGGGAGTGAATGAGGGCGAGTGTGTGTGCGTGTGTGATCAAACCAGGACGCTCCTGACTTCGCCCTTGTCAACATTCTCTCCTGTCCACCATCATTCATCCCCCCCTCCATACTGAACCCAAAGAGACCAGCGCAGGCCAGTGCAACTCAGCACATTCCTCCCTCATGAATTTTAATTAAACGCGCTGCCTTCCTTTCACTCACTCCCCAAAATAAATGGTCGGAAAATATAAGACATCTGCCCGGGATATATCATTTACATTTCTCTGACGATAAATCACCGGCCGCTGTTTCAGATATCAATTAGATGAGTCGCATTGATTGAATAAATTCAAACTGTCTCGGGCGGCCAGGATGTATGAGGGAGGCCTGCGAGGGGTGTGGCTGTCTTTCCACGGAGGGGAGGGAAACTCTGTGTTTGATCTGATTAAGTACTTTTAAATTACATGCATACACACACACAAACACACACTCATACACACACACAAACAGGCACACCGATAGATTGCGTTGGATCTCATTTTTTACAACGCTCACAGCTGTTCCTATCCAATCAGAGGCATCAGAGGCACTTCCTGTCAGAGATCAGGTTTGAAAAAAATGAGAACATTATTCCATCATTTCAGTAGGAACTAGGGCTGTCAATAGATTCAAATGTTTAATGGAATTAAATACAATGCACAATTTAAAAAAGCATCAATATTTGCAAGAAGATTAAATCAAGAAAAGCATCAAAGGGATAGTTCACCCCAAAATAAAAATGACCCCATGATTTACTCACCCTTAAGCCATCCTAAGTGTATATGACATTCTTCTTTCAGATGAATACATTCAGAGTTGAAATTGTCCAAGTTTTATAATGGTGGTGAATGGCAGCCCAAAATTTTAAGCCCAAGAATTCATTTTTCATGCATTCATCCATCATAAAAGTAATCCACACGGCTCTGGGGGGTTGGTAAAGGCCCTCTGAAGCGAATCGATGGGTTTTTGTAAGAAAAGTATCCATATTTAACACATATTAAACTTACGGAAAAAGCGTAACTGGCGCCACGATAACATCAGACGTAAGCGTTTTGAACTGCGAGATGCGTTACATTTTTTTTATTAATACAAAAGGTGATCTGGTGGAAGCTAGATATTTTACTTCATAACCTTTTAAATACGGATATTTTTCTTACACAAACCCATCGATTTGCTTCAGAAAGCCTTTATTAACCCCCTTGGAGCTGTGTGTATTACTTTTATAATGGATGCACTGTAAAAAGTCTAAGTTGACTTTACTTAAAAAAGCTGTGGAAACTGATTGCCTCAAAATTTTCAAGCAAATTAGGTCATCATTTTTGACTTGATAATACTTACTACTACTTTGTAGAGTTATCTTGTGTATTTGTAGAGGTTACAATAAAACCTGAGTACAAGGAACTCAATTTCAAAAGTTCAGCGAACTTACATATATAAGTTGGGGTTTGTAAGCAGAACTCAAAAAAATAGTCCTTTTAACTAGTTATTTTAATGTCTACTTGTTCATTTTACTAGAAGAATGTGTGGAAACTGATTGCCTTAAAATTCTCAAGTAAGCTGAACTTAACACTCAGTTAAGTTAGCTTAATTGCATCAAGTTGACCTTAAACCCTTCAAGTCGACATAATTCTGTCTGTGAGCTGAGGAAGTGTACTCCCAGAATGCATTGCAGCATGAATAAATTAATCACAAGGCAATCATAACTCCGTTTTATTATTTTTGGCTTTATTTTACCATTTTATTTGCTGTCTTTTGTCAGTATAACCCCAATAATGACAGCAAATGAACTTGTAATGGTCTTATTAAGTGTAAAAAAAATTTTTTTTTACCATTGTTGTGTTTTGCATGCTGAATGTTGAAGTCTGTGTGTGACTTAAGCATGGTCAATTGTTGGATATTGTCACAAATATAGAGTCATATTAACACAATTAATATATTATATCAACACAATTAAAAATTTGTCAGAGGTGTTAGCAATAAAATATCATTAATTGGTATTACATATATATGTGCATGTGTGTGTGTGCGTAGATGTATGTGTATATATGTATGTATATATATATATATATATATATATATATATATATATATATATATATATATATATATATATATATATATATATATATATACTTATTACTTCCCTTCCTTTGAAATCTGTGATTCCGTGTTGCATCACTGCTTCAATAGGAAGAGATTTATAGTAATATAAATTAAGTTCCAAGTGCCCAACCAAAGGGAACACTTATCACCGTAATGGTGAGAAATTTTAGGCAATCAACATAAATTTATGAAGTCAGCTTATGTGACGCTTTCCCAAAGTATTTAGTTGTATTTTCAATAACATTCAAGATGACTGTAAAATGAGTGAATGCAACTAAGAAGAACGATGACTGCAGAAATGGAGGGAATGAGTGAATAGTCTATTAAGAATTGCCCCGCCTTAACCTTTTGCCCGCCCACCTGTTTTTTGTGTGTGTTTTTTTCTGTTGGCAAAATGGTACTCAAACCAGTCAAGTAATGTTTACTTGGGTTTTCTAAGTAACAAAGGCATAGCATGCAAACAGTTCAGATTACAAAATTGTTTTAAGTAAATTCTAATTATTGGACATTAAGTAAGTTTACTAAAAACTCTTAGTAAGAACAGCTGTTGGATTTAACAGTGTGAACATGCATTTAGTACAACACACTCAACATTCTTAAGTACAATGTACTAAACTTGCTTAGTTTAGCTATTGCATCCACCTAAAAGTTCACAATACTCAGTATATTCAAGTTAAATCAACAAATTTTCCAAAATCTGCTAATTTTACAAGTTTTTCTTTAGTAGATTCAACAATTACTTTTTACAGTGTGGAGGCACTTTTTTAGGCTTTAGATTTTGGGGTGCCATTATGAAGCTTTGAAGAGCCAGGACATTTTTAATATAACTCCTAATGTATTTGTCTGAAAGAAGAAAGTCATATACACCGATGTCTTGAGGGTAATTTATGGGATCATTTAATTTTTGGCTGAATTATCCTTTAAATAGACATTATAAATGTGATATTATAAGTCAATGTATATTGTTTTATGCATGCATTTTGAATTCCATTTAAAAGTTTGGGGTCTGAATGTTTAAATGTTTTTTTAAAAGACATCTATTATGTTGACCAAGGATACATTTATTTGATTAAAATACAGTAAAACAGTAATATTGTGACACATTATTTTTTATTTAATATAACAATTTTCTGTTTTAATATATTTTAAAATTGTATTTATTCCTGTGATGGAAAAGCTACATTTTAACCTCCATATTATGGTTACATTTTTTACCCTTAACGAAATTGAATAAGGAAACAAATTTATTGAGGAGAGAGAAAGCAGAACAATGACTTCAAACCTGCATCCATGGGATTACTAAAAAGAAGGGTTCAAAACTAACACCATCCAAGTGCCAAATGCAAGTAAAAATTGGCTTTAGTGAGCACAAACTCTTCAGTTGGCTTGTAACTTTATTAGTTGCAACATAACGGGCAAAGTGCAACTCTAACTGTAAGAATGATTATCTGACTCTTGCTGTAGGAAGTTACAGGAGCTATTCAAATCAAAGACATAATGTCTGCTAAAGAAAACATTTGTCACACGTCTTGCCTTAGTGGAAAATTCACCATCATAAGTTCATCAAGCGTGCCTAGAGGTTTTTTTTCCCCCTTAAGAACTCCATGTGCCGAATATTCTTGCATTAGAAAACCAACACAAAACTCCCAGGAACAAAATCACAATATATTGAGGCACTGTTGATTTCATGCTTTGTGGCAGGGCTCAAATACGAGCAAATATGATCTAATTACTCACTAGGAATATAAATGTGTGCGAGACGGGTTTAAGGGGTATTTATAATTGGCTGAAGCTTTGCTTTTCACTGTAATATTGCATGTTGAGTATATTGGTGAGCTGTATAGAGTGCTAGCTTGCTGGAGCCATTCATTATTGCTATAGCTGCTTGTATTATGTTGCTTGTTATTTTTCGCCGTCTCTGTCTGACTTTGTAGCGAGAATAAAGTCATCTTAAATAATACAATTTGTATCAGACATCACATTACCTCCATATCTCAAATGTGATACTTTGGCACATTGACAAAATATATACACTACAATTCAAAGGGATCAGTAAGATATTTACAAAATGTGTATTTAATTAATACTTTTATTTAGCTGTGTCAAATCAAATCGATGTATTCAAAAGTGACAGTGAAGACATTTATAACATAAAAAGAATATATAATATTCATAATATTCAAATAATGTAAAGATATATATAAAAAATATATATACAAACAAATTTAACAAAGTATCTCAGTTTTCACAAACATTTAAAGCGGCACAACTGTTTTGACCACTGATAATAATAATAAGAAACGGAGAAAGAAGAACAAGAGGAAGAGGAAGAAGAAAAAGAAGAAGAAATGTTTCTTGAGCAGCAAATCAGCATACTAGAAGGATTTCTGAAGGATCATGGAGTAATGATGCTGAAAATTCAGCTTTGCATCACAGAAATGAATTTTAAAATGTTAAAAATTGTATATTTTTATAATATTTCACAATATTATTGTTTATTAATATTTTTGTTAAAATGATTCAAAATGTTTGTAGCCAAAGGCTACACACTAACAAACAAAGTATAGTATAATTAGTATAATTATTAAATAATACAAACTGCAGCCTTGTGGCTTGAAAATACAATTTATTTTAAGGTGGCATACTTGCAGGTTACTGCATACCATAGTAATAAACATACAATTATGCATAATTACAAGTAACTAACCCTAAACCAAACCCTAGTGCTAACCGTAACTCTATCAATCAATCTATTTACTCAAATAAGTACAATGCAACTATATCACCTTAAAATAAAGTGTAACCAAAAATATTAACAAGCTGTAACATCTTTTCAATTCACCCGCCATTAGCTGGTGAAGAAAAAAAGTTGTGGTTTGTTTTAAAAAAACTAAATGAAAGCTTTGAAACAAGTTGTTATCTATCCATTTAGTTCCATTGGGGTCAGCCCTGATTCCACCCCATTTCATGTTATCAGGACAGTGAGGACTGAGGAGGTAACAGCCAGGTGCTTATTGCCTTATATCTGATGGAAAGACAGAAGTCACTACTTCATCTTGCACTAATTGAGTCTCTCTGACACTGTAATCTGAACGACTCTCACCCCAGAAAAACACACGGGCTAATTAACCGAGGCTTCATTAGGACAAAAAGAATAAAGTAGAAAGAGGACAGCACTGAATGAGATCCCTTAAGTGATTAACAAACAGGGCAATTCAGCACAAGCCGCGATACCCATCACTTACTAAATAGGACACAAGACAACTTTAGGACTTTGGTCAAATTTGCACGTTTAAAGAGGATTTATGCTGCATTATATACTGAGTTGGATGTGAGCTATTCCTACTTGATGTCGCAGAACAGGTGGCATATTGCTTGGAAAATGACGTGTCATTTACCATGTTTAGCACATCTGTTCTAAGTACATATAGGTTTAAATGTAATGAAATGTAGAAACTTTGATTTATTGGTGAATATGAATGGCTTAAAAATAAAGATTTTGGTTGCCATACCTGAGTTGTGCAACATTCAGAATTGAATTGAGAATACCTTTTAAATTCCCAGTCAGTTCCATGATTTGAATTGGATGCCGAATTCCAAATTCGAATTTGAATAAGGTTTAAAATGCCGTTTTTTCACGCAGCTGGCTGGCGTTTTTTAATTGTTTTGAATGGAAGCGGCGCATTTTTAGAAGGCCTGGAGCGCAGTCAGATTAAACCGCAGCACTCGTTACTGTCACTTTTCACCAGCCGTCCAATCACAGTGGAGGAGGGGCGGGACAAATACAACACAGACCAACCGCCACAACAGATGACAACTAGCAATAATAACGGAACAAAATGATTTAAAATACTTTACATTGTATCTGCAATTTTATGTAGAATCAATACAGAAACAAACTATTTGTGAAATTAGCAACAATTCCGTTGACTTTCCGTATTATAACAAGCAAAGAGTCTCAACTGAAGAAAAAAAAACACTGATATACAGCTCTCTGCTGGCAGTCTGTCAGTTACGCTCATCAGGAAAATGAGTGAAGCACATTTTGATTAAAGTACAATAGCGTTCACATCAGTAGCGAACCGTTAGCATAGAAATCTAGATGCACCCTAGCAGCAGCAAATCTAATTTGCAGCCAGCGTTGTCTAGCAACTCTCCATAGACCCAAGGTTGGGAAAAACCAAACTCTGGCCAGGCCAATCACTTCATGTATAGAGTCGGTGGGCGAGTTTAACATAATGACGGCAGAGTTGCGTGATACTTGTAAACAAAGAAACTGGCGAACGGCGGTCTTTCGAATCAGCTTTGGACGTGACTCTGGAAGACTTGGAGTTAAGCTTTTCTTTGAGAAAAGAACAAAGAGCGGCACTGAAGTCATTCTTAAGAAGGGAAGATGTGTTCGGAGTTTTGCCGACCGGATACGGCGAAAGTTTAATCTGTCAACTAGCTCCGCTTCACCTTCTTTGTTGCTCTGGTTGGTTGTAGTGCTATCCTATTACGTGCAGAGGGAATTTGAAAGACAACCGTTTAGGTTTCAAGACAAACCTTTTTGTCTTTTTTTAGACTAACCGCCTTTCGGATTGAGTCCTGTCAATGGTAATAATAATGCGTTCGATTTATATAGCGCTTTTCAAGGCACTCAAAGCGCTTTACATAGAAGGGGGGAATCACCTCAACCACCACCAATGTGCAGCATCCACCTGGATGATGCGACGGCAGCCATATTGCGCCCGAACTCTCTCACCACACACCAGTTTATGGTGGAGAGGAGACAGAGTGATGAAGCCAATCAGGATATGGGGATTATTAGGAGGCCATGATGGACAGGGGCCAATAGGCAAATTTGGCCAGGATGCCGGGGTTACACCCCTACTCTTTTTCCGAAAGACATCCTGGGATTTTTAATGACCACAGAAAGTCAGGACCTCGGTTTAACGTCTCATCCGAAAGACGGTCAGTACAGTGTCCCCATCACTATACTGGGGCGTTTGGACCCACACAGACCACAGGGTGAGCACCCCCTGCTGGCCTCACTAACACCTCTAACAGCAGCTACCTGGTTTTCCCAGTTGGTCTCCAATCCAGGTACTGACCAGGCTCAGCTCTGCTTAGCTTCAGTGGGAAACCAGTCTTGGGCTACAGGGTGATATGGCTGCTGGTTATGGTGTGTTCCCAGACCCAAAATCTTGATGTGGATCTGGCTTTTCAGGCTAGCAAACCATACCAGAGTTCACATGAACCGAACCCCAGACCACCATTTTTAGCGGACTCGGGTACGGTTCACGGATGCACACCCAAGTTTGGATGACAGCGTTCACCACATTCAAACGAACCGAACTCTGATGTCAGTCGAACCCGGGTGCACACCAAAAGTGCTAGTGTGCATGCACCCTGAATACTGTAAACAATTTTTTGTTTACAGTACATCTCTTCAGATGCCATCCCACATGCAATATTCAAATTTAATTGAGAAAGTAATTTTAATTTCAGTTCCTCAATCTGAATCGAGGTAGCAAACAGGATGCCGAATTCCAATTTGAATTTGAAATTAAGGAAGTCTAAATAAATTGGACTGATTTTCCTGAAGTTTTAGTTTGCAGTACATCTCATCAGAAGAAATACTGAATTGAATTCCCAATTAGTTGCTGAATTTGATTTGAGGTAGCAAACAGGATGCATAATTTCAATTTATATTTGAATGTAAGGAAGTCAAATAAAAATGGACTGAAAAAACAAAAAAACAAACATATAACTTCCTGTGTGGATGTAACCAATTTAATTTAAATTCCCACTCATTCATTAAATGGAATCCTATCTTTAATTGGGAAGCGTTCATATGGTGTTCTATTTCACCTTTCCAAGTCTTTTCGGGTTGGATGGATTAGCAATAGCCTTGTTTTAAGATTCTGAGCGGGTTTCGTTTCTAGTAAAAGCATATCAATTTGCAAGTCATCAGTTATATTGATTCGGTTGGCATATCTTTGTCAGCTCTCAGGTATCACAGCGGCTACTCGCCATAGAAACCCCGTTAACCAGTCTGTAAGCCTTTTTCGGGAAGATCCAGTAAGACTTAAACAGGTCAGTTTCCAGCGACAGCTGTGTCCAAGGCTTGATTTAAAACGGTCACTTTAGGCAGGAACACATACTGACAGTGTCTGCTTAAACCCTGAGAGCACCTGGCAGGAAAGCGGCAGCAAATAAACCTTTTCCCTTTAAAATGTAAACGCCATCATGTCAGCTGAGGTGGCGCAGTTTTCCTCACAAAAAAAAGTGATTTATTCAGTGTTGGGTGGCTGTCAGCGTGTTTCTCCAGGCCTTCGGCGACTCTAATTTATACTTAAATTGCCTCCGAGGAGATACGACGGAACAAGCCAAGAGACTAGGGGTGTCTGACTGCGCCCCCCGTTGACTCGTCCGCCCGAGCCCTCGGCCACGCCCCACCCATTTGCCCCTGCCCTCTGCCTGTCTCGGAGGTGAAGAGCTGGAAGAAGGCGTCGTAATGGTCTCATCTCCTAATGCCATTACCATCACTCTGAGGTTTAAAGAGATCACTCCCAGGATCAATGACGAGCAGAAGACGCCAGCAGACACCAGTCACAGAGTGCCAAATTAATGCTTTGCCTCCTAATTGATCGAAAAGTGTTGCCAGAAGGTTCAAAGGTATTAAAAAAATGACTGTTTTGCTAATTTACAGGCGCTGTCAACTGGCGAGAACGCAGGGAGTGGAATGGTGGTGTCTGGGTAATGGGCTAAGGGCAGACTTACGTAGCATGCTAACAGCACACTGTTGACTAAATGGCTGCTTTTCTGTGTACAGGTCATGAGTCTGTAATTTATGACTTCAATTTTGAAGGTTTCTTCTCCTCTCTAGATATGGTTTTTCCTAATGACTCAAAGAGGCTGCGGCGAAGTGCATAAACTTTAACCCTGTGCTTTTTTCAAGAGGTAAAGCACCTCTAGTGGAAGAGAAGTTTGGAAATGCTAAAATGTAATTTTGTGTCTTTATGACGTCTCCACTGATTTGCAAATACAGAAACACACACATTAATTTTTTTAAATGTAGTATGAAACAAGAACAACAAAAACATTGATAGTATTAATACATGTTTTTGAGCTCCATATTCATATATCAGAATGATTTATGAAGGATCATGTGACACTGAAGACTGTAGTAATACAGAAAATTATATTTTAGATGGCTTTGCCATCACAGGATTAAATCACATTATTTTAAAACATAATACAGTAGAAAACATTTAATTAAGAATTGTAATATTATTTCCCAATATTACGTTTTGTGACGTTTTGGAACATTAAAATATATAACTGAACCCACATAACTGAACCCAAATGTTTGAACAGCAATGTATATATATATATACCCAATATGCTGGTAAAATGCACAGTTCTGATGGTCCACCAACTAAACCAGAATAAACCAGCTAGGACCAGCATGGTAATTCATGCATTCTGTGCTGCCATCACTGTCATACCAATCATGCAGATATCTCCAGCTTCGTTTAATATTTTTTTTTCTTTTTCATTTCTAACACCATATAGCATAACCACGGCCCTGGGGGAGAGAGAAATAAAGAAAGACAGATAGACTGGGGGTATTTCTGCTCTTTTCCATTAGCTCATGTTCTTATCCTGCTCCACAGCTGACTGATCAGCAATCAACACCAGTTTGTTTCAATCAGCCACTGCAGCCCTACCTGCTAATTTACTCTATGGCCCGTTAGAGGAAAATTTGTGTGCTTGTGAGTGTGACAGAAGAGAGACAGAAAGACAGCAGGATGCTAGGATGATCTCTCATTAGTGGATTCATTACCTAAAAGGCACCTGGATTTAGTGCCCCAGCACCCAATTTGTGAGGTCCTAAATCTATAAATTGTCTGTTTTGTTAATGTACTTAAAACTACCTGTGCCTGGAATTAACTTTCTGATGAGTAACTAGGAGATAAAACAGTCCAATCTTATAAAAATAAATTGGAGAAATCATAACACAGCTACAGTTGTTCAAACTTACATCTATGTTACAGTCATATTTTTCACAAAGGCATCTCCTGTCTGTTTACTCTTGAATGTGCAATTAGCTGGACAGCCTGAAAAATATGGAACAATATTTAATGAGAAAATGAAAAAAGCACAATACATTGATGAGCCAAATCAGGTGAATAAAATATTGTTGATCATCTCCTAACAAGGCCACATAATAAAGGAGTACTTCAGCGTTGGGAAGGTGAATCTCTATTTAAACTGGGTCATTAATGTAATTGAAATGTGAAATTATTTTTGAATTTGGTGCTTTCTAGACTGAGAAAAGACAGAAAATGTATTTTTGTCTCATCGGGATGAAAGACAACAATTCCCAGAATGCTTCGGTGCCCTGTGAGGCCATTCCCAAAGCCACCACTACTGGATTACTGAATCACTTTCACTTTCCCACCGCCACATTAATTTTCATAAAATCAGTTCAGTTGGAGAACAGACACTACAATAAAAAAACTGAAAGTGTCACAACACAAACGCTGCAAGAGTCAGATTACATTCACCGTCATGAATGAGCTGAATGAGCTCTCATGATGAGAACTGAGGTAAACGCGAACACGCTCGCGCATACATTCAAAGCCTGTGTTGAGTCTGGCGCGTTTTCAGTTCATGCCTTTGGAAGCTTAACTTTCATAGGAATTAATTTGAGAAGTTGACACACTCACTTTGCTCCGCTGGCCACTCCGTTTACATGAATGCCCGCGAGCTGAGCTGTGAGTGAGCTCCAAGCGGCAATCTCCCGCAATCTCTCTTGAAGCCAATACGGAAGTAATGTAAACTGCGATTCCTCAACTGGCCACTAGAGGCAGGCTCCAGAAGGGAGCAGAATCTTATTGAGCCCCTTGTTTACAGGCTGGTACAAATTGTGGTTTTTGCCTATACGGCTAATTTTGACCTTAATGACAACTGTGAGGGGGGTGAATTTTTGTATAACTCATTCATTTACGTTATATAAAGTCTTAAAGTTCTGCATAATTAAGGCCGTGGTTACAGGTAGATAGCCATTTATCTGCCGTCTATAGTCATTGCATCACCTAAGCTCCGCCCACATCCTGCCTTTTTGCCCATTTTCTGTTATCCGGGAGTGACACGCGATGACTCGCTCGCAAGATGGTTATGCCCAGCTTGCCCCTACTCTAAGCTTTAAAATGGCTTATCGGAATCCGATGGGTCACGTCACGGACACTCGTCCATATTTTTTTTCAGTCTATGGTGAGACCTTACCGCCCATGCACGGGTTGACAACATGCAGAAATTGTTCCCTCTGCTGGCTGTAGTCTTTAGCCTCTGGCCAAAAATTCCTCCAATGATGCAAAATGACGATACGTGCATCATTGGAGGATTTTTTTTAATATACTCCAGGGTTTCTACTGATACAAAGCCATATGCTAATCCCTGAAGTAACCCTTTAAAGTCTGGGTAGATAACACTGGGTAAGAAAACAATTATCGTAATCACCGTGTTGGATGCAGGAGAAATGGGCAAGAATAAAGATCTGAGCAAGTTTGACAAGGGCCAAATTGTTATGGCAAGGCGACTGGGTCAGGGTATATCTGAAACAGCTAGGCTTTCCCAGTCTGCATTTTTGAGAAAATACCAACAGTGGGGAGGAGGGACAAACCACAAACCAGTGTTGGGCTCATCTATGCATGAAGGCAACGAAGGCTATACCACATGGTCCAAGCTAACAGAAGGTCTACTGTGGCACAAGTCACTTAAAATTTTAATGATGGCCATTGGAGGAATGTCACAACACAGTGCATCACACTCTACATCACACTCTGCTGCGTATGCGGCTGTGTGTGTAGCCTCAGAGCAATCAGAGTGCATGTAATGTCCTCTGTCCACCAGTGCTTACAATGGGTACGTGAGCATCGGAACTGTTTGTCTGATCCGATGAGTCCCGTTTTCTTTTCTTTCTTTGTTCCCCTTTATTTATATAGCGCATTTTACAATACAAATTGATTCAAAGCAGATTTACTGTCAAGTCAAGTCAACTTTATTTATATAGTGCTTTTACAATGACAATTGTTTTAAAGCAGCTTCACAGTGTTAAACAGGAAAATATTGCAACAAAATTTGATTCGGCTGTACAGTCGTTCTAGAGAAAATGGTGATGTTATCAGCTCACTGTAAAAAAAAAGTGCAATCGACTTTTCTACAATTGACTTAGATGTTTAAGTTACTTAAACTTATATTATGTTAAAGCAGCACTAGGTAACTTTTCAACCTTCATAATATATTTTTTAAGACTCTTGTGATGATAAATCGACTTACAATAGGTTGAATTGGCTATGGTTGAACGTCTGCCATAGCCTGATGGGGTCTGTATCGTTTTTAATCGTACTTTTAAACTTCGGGTTTCGGGTAGTAACCTGAGAACAAAAAGAACTACAAAATTCGACTGCTTTACGGAATATACGTCACTTCCACCAACACCCACACTTCCTTAAATTCGGACATGCGAGCCCAACTTTGTTCGTCGGATAATATAGTCATGTCCGAAGCAGCAGAGACAAATAAGAAAGAAAATGTTTTGTTGGAGGAAAGCAATAAGAGGAAACGAAAAAGTGATGGGATTAAAGGCAGGACGAGGATCAACATTGGACCAGCATTTGCTCGTTGGCGTGAGCTGAAGGAGGCGTGCCCGACCGATGCTGTCATGCTTGTTACGGTGAGCTACCACTCAAACATTGAACTGAAGTATCATATAGATTCTGTAAAACGGTAACCAATAGACTACTATAATGACACTGGCTTGTAAACATGAGCATCGTGATTATTTGGCGTTTGAAAAAAATAAAACCCATGAAATTATATTCATATGACATGCTGAAACATGCCACTGACTGTAACGTTACCTGGGATGAAGACATTTCACACGCGCCGCCAGAAGAACTCTGAACTCCTCTTGCAGTGTTCAGGTTAACTGTTAGTGCTGCACCGACCCGCGGGGCCACTTTTATGAAGTTATTTGGCCCGCACCGCACCACTGTATATATTTTTACAACCCGCCACGCACCCGCGACAATTAAATAGACATACGGGGTCCGCGGGTTATGAGACGACCGACGCATCCCTAGTTCAGGGCTATCAGGGTTGTCATGTCAACAAATGCACCCGCGATGGCATCCCCTGTTGTAGGATGACAGATCTTACGACAGTAGTTGAGGACATTATTTTTTCCAAACTGTAGGGGGACCCCGAGAGCAAAAGTAGCCAAGTGCGGCTTTAAACTGACTTTCAAAAATGAGTTACATCTTGTATAACTTATAAAAACGTTTGACATTTCTTAACTTATTTTGATGAGTTAAAACAATGTAAAAACATATGTTGTCATAACTTATTGAACATATCATTTTTTACAGTGCTCATTTCAATGTATCATATAGCGACAATGTGGGCAGATCAGTGATATTGTTGATATAGTTAATTTAGTAATTAATTTTATTTGGATATTTAGTTGAAAACTTAGATCGAAATTTTAGAATCCCCAACTGAACAAGACTATGATAACAGGAAATTAATGCAACTTTGTTTTGGCTTTACAGCCGCTCTAGAGAGAACAGTGATGTCATCATTCAGCTCAATTCTCATTCAATGGTGTCAATGCAGGCAGATTCGTTATATTGTTGAATATTTAGTGTCCCCAACCAAGCAAGCCGAGAGCCAAAGGCGACAGAGGCAACGGTGGCAAGAAACCAAAAATCCATCAGGTGACAGAATGAAGAAAAAAAAAAACTTGGGAGAAACCAGGCTCAGTTGGGGGGTCAGTTTGTTCTACATCATGTGGATGTACATATACGTGTGCTGCGTTTACCTGGGGAAGTGATGGCATCACCGGGACAACGACAAGCCAGTGAAGCGAGTGTGATGCTTTGAGGAAAGCATTGTTCTGCTATGAAACCCTGGGTACACCCCTTCATTACAATAGTGGGACAATAGCAGGATAATGCACCCTGCCACACTGAAAACATAGTTCAGGAATGGCTTAAGGAACATGATGAAGAGTTAAAGGTGTTGCCCTGGCCTCCAAATTCCACAGATCTCAATCCAATTGAGCCTTTGTGAGATGTGCTGGACCAATAAGTTCGATCCACAGCGGCTCCACTCCAATTCCACAACGTAAAGGAATTGAAGGGTCTGCTGCTAACATCAGATACCACAGGACACCTTAAGGGGTCGGCGCTGTTTTGGCAGCATGTGGATGACCAACAGCATATTAGGCGGGTGGTCATAATGCTTTGGCTCATTGGTGTGTAATAGTACATAGTATATGTAAAAGTGTTATTCCTGATTTGAAATGTTATTTAAAATACTACATTGGAAATAGTAAGATAGTATTGTTCCCAAATTATATGAATCAATTTATTTGTTGGTTCATGTAGATAAACAAACATAAATGATTCATTGATCAAATGATCAATTCACTGATTCATTTTAAATCATTCATCTTTTTTGGAGTGAAATATTATTAAAATGCTCCTGTTCGTCACTGTTTCTAATTTTATAAGTCTAATTAGAATTCGTAAATGTGTAGAAAATAAAGTTAAATGCAATATTATCACCCTATTCGAGACAGTTTTGTACCAGTTAAATGTTACATTTGCAGAAATCTGACAGTTATACACTTACATTAATATACTATAGCTTCAATGCAGTTAGCTATTCTTAAAAAAAGAAGTAGCTAGACGGCAATTTCAAATTACGCTCAGTTTGAAAAACTAGTGTTCAAACAGCTTCCCCGGCACAATTTGGGTGTTTCAAAACAGTGCATCTCTCTTCTTCCTTTCTTAAACTTCCCATTTAGTCCGATAATGTCATGCTGGAGACAGATGTGGATGCGTTCTGCTTGCATTTAGCCATGCCCTTATGCAACTGCCGCATGCCGAGCCAAGATGGAGGATGTACAGCATATTCAGATACATTAACAACCTTGTTACCACTGATAAAGGCCTCACATGGCCTGGAATCTTCTCTCAGGCAAGACAAATCTATAAATAGAGTATACACTACATGTGTGAGTGAGAAAGATTAGCTTTCAACGCGTCTGATTTATATAGAGCCGGGGCAATCCCTTACAGTGAGGGTACAGCAGTCATCTCTTCATGTCTGTAATTCCCAGCATTGCCTGTGCGTGAAAGCCTCTGATACTCTTTTAGCCCCAAGGTGTAATGTTTGATAATATAACTACTGCTTCTGTCAAAGCGTTTTCTCTGCAAATACATTACAGGCGCCTGGGACTCTAAACATTTATATTAAAGAGCAGAGAATGAGGAAGGAGCAAAGAAAGAAGAGTGGAAAAAATATGCATTGATTAAAAGCCCGAGATAGTCCATCCAATACCGCCCAAAGAACATCAGTTATTTTGCATTCTGACAAGCCGATTGATAACTTATACGCGCGAAGCAGGAATGACAAATGCAGATGGAAAGTGGCTTTGACAAAAACGATAACAGCATCAGTCTCCGGGGGCCACGGAGGTACGCATGCGAGCTGTTTAAAATATTTAATCATTTTATGAAGGCTGCAAGATGTTGTTTGACCCTGGAGGAGCGTGAATGTCACATGGATCAGAAAACTGCAGAGACTTTGAAGTGAGACAAGGAAGGGAGCAGTTCCCGTAATGACTCCTACTTGATGTATTGTAATTTTCACATGTTATTCTGTCTCTGTGTCTGGAGGATAAGTAGAATCATCTAATCCTGAACAAGATGGGAAGAGAGAGAGAGAGAGAGGACGAGCGAGTGAGCGAGAGAGAAATCGGGGTGTTTGTGAAGACTGAAACGTTATCAGATCCGAGCATCAGGCCTACAAAATGTTTTGCTTGTCCGTTTTTTCATCTCTGGACAGAAAGCAATAAAAGTGGTGTGCAAAACACCTCGGGGCCGAGGCTGTCGGTGTCAAAGGTATCAAGATTTTTAGCATGTTAGCTTATTTTGCTGCTCACAGCCATGTTCGTTCTTCAGACCTCTCAAAGTGTCATTGATCAGAGTTGTTGTCCTTTATGACAGTTCAGTTTGTCAAGCGTGAGTTCTAATGCTGTAGCTCTTGTTGCAGCTCTAGTCAACAGTACATTTACATTTATTCCTTCGCCGGACGCACTTACAGTGCATTTTAAGTATGCGTTTTATCAGTACATTCCCTTGGATACATATTAATGCTTTTCAAAAAATATATGTTATGATCTAAAAATATGTATGTAAATAAATATATTTAATATATAAACATATAAAAATATACACAAAATGCAGATAACTTTATACCATCAAATACTAAAATCTAAAATGTGAAAAACTGAAGGTTTAAAATACATATAAATACTACATTTACAGTAATTACACAAACAACACATTGTGAAGGAATTTAGTTAAATGACCATATAAAATAGATATTAATGATATTACAGTCATTCGGACATTCTTAAAAACATCATGATTGCAAGTGTTATATTGCTTTTACCACAGTTCAGTATGCAAAAAATATATTATATAATTAAAATTTTACACACAATCCCTTGAGTGTTTTTTTAGTGTTTTTTAATTTAGCATTTTTTTAATAAATCGGTTGAATGAATGATTCAAAGACTTACTCATAAAGCAGTCCCTCGTTTCATTACTGAATGAATCGTAAATGATTTGATGACTCATTGTTTTGCTCCTAAATCAGCCAGTGTTTTGAATTAATATAAATATTTTGGTGTACAAGTAAAGCACATTGCGTAATCAGAATACTTTTTTTAAGTAACTAGTAAAGTAACTTGACAGTAAACAGTTACTTTTTCAAATACGTAGTCTAACACATGTTATTTTGTTCTCCCATTTGGTGACTGACACTTCTACTGTCTTGATATCAGGAGTAAGTAAAGAGGCGTTGTGTGCGCTGTGTAAGCATGATGGTTATTGTGAGCGTGTCCTACTGTGTCCCACAGTACTACAAACCATGTCCTACAAACTACACACCCTACCTCAGGTTCCACCCCGTACAATGAAACACCCATTCAGAATGTCTTCAGAGTCTCTCCCTGCGTCCCAATTCACATACTATCCGTACTAGTATTCGAAAATAGAATTAGTACATCCCAAATGGTAGCATGCTGAAAATATAGCGTAAATATAGAGTATTCCAAAGATTCCCGGATGGTCTATTGCGAGAACTACAAATGCGGATAAAAAAGCTGGCCCCACTTTATATTAGGTGGCCTTAAGTACTATGTACTTACATCAAATAATAATGTGAAAACAACCCTAGAGTTAGGGACAGGTGTGGTGATATGGGTAAGTTTAAGGGTAGGGTTAGGTGTAAGGGAAGTGCTAACTGAGTAATTACAAATGTAACTACAGAAATTAATTACAGACGTAACTACATGCAGGCATTTTTAAAATGTAAGTACAATGTAAAAACATGTATGCACACAATAAGTGCATTGTATCAAATGAGTAACTAAAATGTTAGAACATAGTAGTTAAGGCCACCTAATATAAACTGGGTCCTCAAGGGTTAAAAAACTACAAACATGACGGATGTGCGAGTCCAACGGTTATTAGAGAGGTTTAGATAAA